>NC_132926.1:25055885-25361185 GCF_047675955.1 Chlorocebus sabaeus
TTCCTGTATTCTGTTGTATGCTATGTATATACTTTTGCATTAGCCCAGTCCAAACATAAAATACTATGCGAAAAAAGACAAATGAAACTGCTCACATACCCCATGACGATCCTCAAAGTATGCTAGGCTGGCTTTGGTTAACACAAAGAAGCGGACTTTAAAGTTCGAGGGAGAAGTTCTTCTCTTTTGTTGGGATTTCTTGATGAGCTGTTCTTCCAGGAGGATAAAGTTGTTCATGATCCAGTTCTTGAAACGTGATGCACCTTGGGCATCACCTCTCAGCACAACCAAAGGGAAGAGTTTTGGGGCAAAGAATGCAATGTGGAGGCAGTTGATCTTCAGAGAGTTGCTCAAGGGCAACTTGCCTTCAACGTTATCTTTCTATCAACATTCAGCCAACATAGCTGAGCTTCTCCTCTGATGTCAAAGGCCATAACCACATCCTTTCAAAATTCACAAAACGAGGAAGCATATGTAAAAAATACATACAGGCTTTGCTATATGGCTCAAAATGATATTTGAAAAACTGTAGACTCAAAATTATGGTAAGGATTACAGTTTAATCTTTATAGTTCCTGGTTTAAGCCATCCAATCCATCCAGCAGTTAAAACATGTAGCACAAGGGGTAAGGACAATGCGTGGTTTTGCTTACCATGATATACTCGGCAACCATCACAGTGCCTGACACATAAAAAAGATGTTTAAGAAAAATTTGTTGAATGGATCTTCGCCAAATTGGGTTGGACAATTAAAAGAGGTAAAATGAGCACAAAACCCTCACACATTAAAACGAAGAAATATGTTGCTGAAGTTTATTAGTTTTTAAGATTTAAATTAAAGCCCACAGAAATTTCTCAATGCTACATATAGATGATTGCCTTTCTGTCCTGACATTTTGTGAAACAGTGAAAAATAAGCAAATCCTTCAGAATGGCATAATAAACAAAGTATATATGGGCTTTAAAAACAAACAAACTTGTGTTGGATTCCCAGATCTGTCACTTACTAAGCTGTTTCTCTTTGAGCAAGCTGTGTCTCCTCTGATCCTTAGCTTCCTTGTGAGGGTCCCTTGGAGGACTGAATCCCATACATCTTACAAATGGTGGGTACTAGTCATGCATGTTGCCTTAGAATTAGTACGTAGTTGAAAAATAATGTGTGGCATTTATCTCTACCATGTTAATAATCAAGAGATTTTAGTGTAAGCAGAGATGGCATGTACTGGGTAGTGATAAATAATAAATGAAACAATCATTTTTGCTGTATAGGAGTGAAATTCTCCAATGTTTATTTTTAAATGTAAATTACCAGACAACAGCCTTATTTTATTTCATATACTGGATGCCCCAGCATAATCAAGACACTCAGGAGGGTAAGGTACAGGTATATTTTAAATGACCTCCCCTATTCTGAGATTTTAAGATGCATGTGTGAAAATACACTGCTCAAACAAGATCTTTTTTTTTTTCCTCCCTGAATATGGGCTTGAGGTAGGGATTGCTGCTTTTCCCAAATATCTACTCTCTCCTTCATACGAGAGCAACTGACTGAATCCCTGATGGTTTTCTGGGCATCTGGCCATCAAGAATAAAGACCACAATTTTTAGCCTCCCTAGTAGCTAGGTGTAGTTGTATGACTGTCTTCTGGTCAACTGAATGTACAGAAGTGGTGTGCACAACTTCTAGGAAATTTCCTTAGTGGGATCTGTCATCCCCTTTTCTTTCCATTTTCTTCCTGCCTTCTGACTAGAATGTTGAGGTGACAGTTGGAGCTGAAGCAGCTATCTAGTATCATGAGGTGGAAATTGAATGTTGAGGACAATGGAGTATAAGATAGAAAGA
Source organism: Chlorocebus sabaeus (assembly GCF_047675955.1). Lineage (NCBI taxonomy): Eukaryota > Metazoa > Chordata > Mammalia > Primates > Cercopithecidae > Chlorocebus > Chlorocebus sabaeus. Next base: position 25,057,729 of record NC_132926.1, read on the forward strand.
GCCTGGGACCTTGGTGACCATGGATCTTCCATGCCAGTCCTGGATTACCTTTTTTAATATCTATTTTCTGAGTCTCAGTTATTTTGAGGTTTCTGTCACTACCAGCAAACCTAGATAATACAGTGTTATCTTCTCAAACTAGACTACAAACTCCTTTGAGAGAAGTACATTTTATACATGCTTGGTTCAGATGAAAAGATTTACAGACTTCACAAAGTGTTCTCATCCGGGAAACCAAAACATCATCAGTAGCTGCTGCAATCGTTAGGAGTCTTTCATTTGCTCAGTCTCCATGGAGTGCCATCATAAGTAGTTTTATTCTCTTTCTCATAGAGCCATCAAACTCACTAACTCGGAATTGTCTTTGCCAACTTTAAATTGTAAACTTAGGAAGCTCAATATTTTTTTTCTCACTTTAAGGAAAACATAAACAAAAAAAAAATAGTCCCTTTGTTTGTTTTCGTTTTAAAAAGTTCACTTCCCAGGAGCCAAATTCAAGGAGCTCCCACTTGCCAAAGATGGAACAATTTAAGTATCAAAAGGAATAATAATTGCCATGAACTGAAGAACAGCAAAAATGTTAAAGCAATGAGTCCAAAAGAGAATTGAAAAAAGCATCCCAACCTTTTGATCACTTTTGGAGGATGCTGAAGAACCAGCTTCTTTTTCTGAAAACTGGAAACAAAGGAAAAGAATAAAACATGTTTCCTGCTTTTCTTGAAGAACTATCTTTCAATTCAGTAATCAAGTATTTAATGAGGAAGTCCTTTTTTTTCCGAGAAACCAATCAATGAAGGAGTGATAGAATATTATCATTTTGCAATGCCAATGAAATAATAAATGTAGACAATGATCATCAATGGCTGTTAAAATTATTACGCAAAACGTCAATACGAAAATGTATAATTGTCATATGAAGCTGACAACACTGTAACACGCTGATTAATCTTAAAAGAATAACAACCAGACGTTGTATGCCTCCTGAGGTGATGCAAGAGAAAGTACACAAAACCAACAACTCAGGAGTCTTGCCAAGAGAAAACAAAATCGAACACAAATCTAATTGAACTTCGAGATATAAATTCGAGTTTACAGGAAATACAAGAGATAAATGGACCTGACAAATGACACTGTGGAGATGCAATTGGATAAGTCCAGAATACAAAACATGCTAAGGACAAATGATTCAGTGTCATTCACAAATAAGTCATAGAGGGTGGGGCACGGTGGCTCATGCCTGTAATCCCAGCACTTTGGGAGGCCAAGGGTGGTGGATTGCTTGAGCCCAGGAGCTTAAGACCAGCCTGGGCAACATGGTGAAACCCTTTCTCTACAAAAAATACAAAAAGTTAGCCAAGTATGGTGGCACACACCTGTAGTCCCGGCTACTCGGGAGGCTGAAGTGGAAGGATCACTTGAGCCCAGTGAGTGGAGGTTGCCGTGAGCTGGGACTGCACCACTGTACTCCAGCCTGGGTAACAGAGCCAGATTCTGTCTCAAAAAACAAAAACAAAACAAAACAAAACAACAACAAATAAGTCAGAGGGGGAACCCTTAGATTAAAAGAGACTTTCAGAGACATATGAGCATGTTTGGACTTCGGATTAAGAGTCAAGCAAATCAATTGTATAAAGATGTTATGAGACAATTAGACACATTTGAATGCTAAATCAATGTTTGATAATACTGAGAAACTTGTTATTTTTAAAGATGTAATAATAGGCTGGGCACGGTGGCTCATGTCTGTAATCCCGGCACTTCAGGAGGCTGAGGTGGGCAGATCATGTGAGGTCAGGAGTTCGAGACCAGCCTGGCCAACATGGTGAAAGCCCATCTCTACTAAAAATACAAAAGTCAGCTGAGTGTGGTGTTGTGTGCCTGTAATCCCAGCTGCTTGGGAGGCTGAGGTAGGAGAATCGCTTGAACCTGGAAGGCGGAGGTTGCAGTGAGCCAAGATGGTACCACTGCATTCCAGCCCAGGCGACAGAGCAAGACACCATCTCAAAAAAAAAAAAAAAAAAAAAAAAAAAAAAGATGTAATAATGGCACTATTATCATGTTAAAATAGTCCTTATTTTGCATAGAAACATACACTGAATTATTGATAAAACAATAAAATGTTTATGATTTGCTTCATTATAATCCAGTGGAGGGGGAGAAATTGGTAGGGGAAGGGATGAAAAATGTTTGACCATGACTTGACAATTGCTAAATCTGGCTAATGGGTACATCCTTATTCTACTCTCCTTGCACTGACACACGTTTGAAAATTTCCAAAATTAAAAAGTTAAGAAAAGAAAAAGAGGCTGGGCGTAGTGGCTCACACCTGTAGTCTCAGCACTTTGGGGTGCCGAGGAGGGTGGATCACCTGAGGTCAGGAGTTTGAGACCAGCCTGGCCAAACCCCGTCTCTACTAAAAATACAAAAATTAGCCGGGCGTGGTGGCAGGCACCTGTAGTCCCAGCTACTTGGGATGCTGAGGCAGGAGAATGGCTTTAACCTGGGAGGCGGAGGTTGCAGTGAGCTGATTGTGCCAGTGCACTCCAGCCTGGGTGACAAGAGCAAAACCCCATCTCAAAACAACAACAACAACAACAACAACAACAACAACAACAACAAGAAAAAGAAAGCCCAGTTCAGTTCAAGGTAATAATCAAAACTCCAAACATGTATTTAAATTCATGCTTTTCCTTAACTTTAAATGGGTTTGCTTCAGGATTTGAAGCACCTTGGCTTTTCCACCATGTCCTAACCTCTCTTTTCCTACACACAAGCCTGGTGTCTGACCCACCTGAGTTGGAAGCTCAGGCTGGAGGGAAAAGAGGAAGAGGGGCAAAGGGTGCAACATTTGTGTAGCTGCAGCAGTAATCTGGGGATGATGTCCCTGGGATGTGGTGGATGCACAATTGCTGCTTTTTCTTGCATGTTTCATGTGCTTTGTTATTTTCAGAGATTTTTCAGCTGAAGATTCTGACAACTGTTCCGCTGATGTGGGAGATGCCACTCTTCTTGGCGAACGAGCCCAACCCTCAGCCCTTGGGCTTCAGCTGTTCTAGCTCCCGTCAGGATTCAATTGCCCACTAGGTTGTCCTCTTGGGTAAAATTTCCTTGAAAATGAACTACAGAGGCTGGGCATGGGGGCTCACGCTGGTAATCTCAGCACTTTGGGAGATTGGGGTGGGAGGGTCCCTTAAGCCCAAGAGTTCAAGATCAGCTTGGGCAACACAGGGAAACCTCGTTTCTATTAAATAAAAAGAAAAAAGAGCCAGGCACGGTGGCTCATGCCTGTAATCCTAGCACTTTGGGAGGCTGAGGCAGGTGGATCACTTGAGGTCAGGAGTTCGAGACCAGCCTGGCCAACATAGTGAAATCCTGTCTCTACTAAAAATACAAAAATTAGTTGGGTGTGGTAGCATTCGCCTATAATCCCAGATACTTGGGAGGCTGAGGCAGGAGAATTTCTTGAACCTGGGACGTGGAGGTTGCAGTAAGCTGAAGTCATGCCACTGCAATCCAGCCTGGGGGACAGAGTAAGACCCCATCTCAAATGAAGAAAAAAGAAATGGAACCACATACCACTTATTTCCTCCCATAGATCTACTGGAAGACTCAGGCCTCCTTTCCCAGCCAATGATGGATATACCATTTGCCCCAAGTAGAGGCCCCTCTCCCTCTGACACCGAATAAGTAGCTCTTCTACAAACTTTCACCATGATGTTTCTCCAAGAGGGATTTAGACACTAGTCCTTATAGCTGTAAAACTCTGGGACTCACACCAAGCTCACTGAACAGTCTCTTAAAGTCCCTTTAGGTTGGCTTCTGGTAGATAAGCACCCACCTGCCTTACCCCGTGGGCTAGTGAGAGGAAACGCACAACCCCCAACATTCTCTCTCTTGCTTTTTCGTGCTTTGTTTTCTAAAGTCTGAAGGTGGGCAAACGCTATTACTGGCAGAATCTGTTTTGCCTCTTAATGCGTCAAGTATGGATGGAGGCACTTCATTCCCTTTATCATATTAATATAGGGCTTTGGGGCCTCAACTGAAACTGGGTTGGAAAAAACCTAATTTAACCCAATTTCTATAACAAAGGAAAAACCAGTTCAACCTGGCACTGCTGGGTCCCCTGGTATTTAACGACGACATCAGAGGTTTTGGTTTTCATTCCTTAGTTCTGGGCTGGTTTCACGCATGGGCAAGCTGTCCTCCGTGGCAGCAAAATGGCTGCTGGGCTGATATCTTATCAGTGGAGTTAGATCCTTTTCCTCATAGTTCCAATAAAAGTCCCAGAATTGTGAATCATTGGCCTAACTCAGATGATATGCTCACATGTACCTCAATCATTAGAGCCAAGGCAATGGAATATTCAGTTGACCCATTCCAGGCCTGGATGCAATCCTGGATCTGGGAGTGGGGTGGAGTCAGCCCTATCCAGCCACATGGACCTACCCATCCACAGATGGGGGAGGGATGGTTCTCTGAGGAACACTAGAGTGTTTCCACTAGACGAAGGGGAATGGCTGCTGCATCAGTGATAAATGATTGCTCTCTTACTGTTACCTAAAACCCATCTTCATTGCTTTATCTTTTGAGGTCCTACCACTCCAACCTTCTCTAGTCCGGGAGCTTGCCCTTTGGATAATTGCAGCGCCCTCTTGTGTCCAGGCCAAAGAGATCCTTCCATTGTCCTCTTTGGATGTGGCTGCGAAGCCCTTTAATTTCCTTGTGGTTCCCATCCAAACTTAATCAGGTTTATTAATATCCATTTAAGAGTCATCCCCAGAATATTTTGGCACATATATAACTTATTTCTTCTGAAAACAACAACAACAACAACAACAACAACACCCACCTTCTGTTTGCTAGAGCTATCAACTCTAAGGGTGAAAAATAGCATGAGCACAGAGAGGTATCTGTACAAGATGTTTATTGCAGTTTTTTTTTTTTTCTCTTTTTGAGACGGAGTCTTGCTCTGTCACCAGGCTGGAGTGCAGTGGCGCGATATCGGCTCACTGCAACATCCGCCTCCTGGGTTCAAGCAATTCTCCTGCCTCAGCCTCCCAAGTAGCTGGGACTACAGGCGCCCGCCATCACGCCCGGCTAATTTTTTTGTATTTTTAGTAGAGACGGGGTTTCACCTTGTTAGCCAGGATGGTCTCAATCTCCTGACCTCATGATCTGCCCGCCTCAGCCTCCCAAAGTGCTGGGATTACAGGGGTGAGCCACTGCGCCTGGCTGTTGCAGTATTTTTTTTGTAACAGAAAACACCTGTCTGTGCATCAATGAGAGACAAGTAAAATAATCTATGGTACATCCTTACAATGGCACACTACAAGGTTATGGAAACAAATAATGTATATTCATAATGTATCAACCTAAAAAACTTCAGGATATATTAACATAGAAAAGGCGCAGAACAATATGTTTGGCTTGTATGTTTTTACGTTTTGTTTTTACATACAAGTCATACATATTGTTCTGTACCTTTTCCAGGTATATTTTATTTTTATATTAATGTATATTTAAATGCACATGGTGATGTCAGGAAGTTTGTATATCAAAATTCCAGCAAATAAAACTGGAAAGGTAAAGAAAGTTTTGCTTTTTAATTTACAAAATTTAAAAAATGACAAAATGGAAGGTTTTTTTACTTTCCAATTTAAAATAAAAGAAAAATGATTTGTCAGAAATCATTGATTTGATTTGTAGAAGACAATAATGACTGAAATGGCTAGTAAATTTAGAGCTAATTTTTTTGCAATATATATATTTCTTGTAACAAAAGTAAACTATATTCTTGGTGGAAAGAGCAGACCAGCAATTAAATAAAAATTACGTCTAATCTCACCCTTCAGAAATAATCAATGTTAATATTTATTTTACATTCTTCCAGTATTTTTTCAGAGTGAAATTTAATATTTACTTAGAATAATCATTTTATCCCAGCTCCTGGATCAGTTACCTCTTTCTACCTGTAGACAGCTTCTGTTCTTTTTCTTTTTTTTTTTGTTTTTGAGACAGAGTCTCCATCTGTCACCCAGGCTGGAGTACAGCACCCAGGCTGGAGTGCAGTGGGGTGATCTCAGCTCACTGCAATCTCCGCCTCCCAGGTTCAAGCGATTATTGTGTCTCGGCCTCCAGATAGCTGGGATTACAGGTGCGCACCACCACGCCCAGCTAATGTTTGTATTTTTATTAGAGGTGGAGTTTCACCATGTTGCCCTGGCTGGTCTCGAACTCCTGGCCTCAAGTGATCCACCCGCCTCGGCCTCCCAAAATGCTGGGATTACAGGCGTGAGCCACCAAGCCTGGCCTGATCTTTATTTTTATTTTTAATGTTAAGTGTTTTATTGTGTGTGTGTGTATGTGTGTCTGTGTGTGTGAATTTAGCTGCAAGTTTCTTCAATGTAACATTAAATTAATAATATGTAAACGGAGGCAGAGCATCTCATGATTTGTAAACAGAGCAAAACAGGGAGCTGAGACAGGGAAGTTGTCCTAAGCCTGTGTGAGCAGCGAAGGATTCCGCTTGGGAGTGGGGCCGAATGCGGAGCAAGAAAGAAGCAAGACAGGAGTGGGGGATGGGAGGGGGAAGACAGAGGGCGCTAGTTGGATCTTAATGTTGAGAAATACAATTATTTTGATCCCCTGCCTGACTTCTTTTTTGTATGTATACCAGCTCATTTTCCTTTTCAACCCGAGGCAGAGAGGCAGGCTGATTTGCATACTGGTCCTCAGGGGAAGAGTTAAGTGACGGTCTTTTCGGAGCCAGAAGGTAAGGCAGAAATCAGGTTGGCTTCCTGAAGTCCTAGGTGCCCCAGGCTGACCGCAGCTCAGCCCACGCCACCTCGGCTGAGCAGCATTGACATAAAAGTACTGTGGATTGTATTTTAGGCCAGGGGATTTACCCAGCCAGTACATACTGTGTATGGTATGGAAATCTCCCCACCCTCACATCCTGCCTAGCTGGCAATGCTCCCCTGGGCTGCACACTCACTGAAAAGGCTATATATAGCTGTCTACTTCCCTTGCTTTTCAAAATCATAGATGAAGAATAAAAGTTATTGACTTGAAACCACTTCCCACAATGCACATTTAGACTTCAGCCACCTATAATCTTGTATGTCTACATATACTCAGTGCCTTGTATACACTGTTTTGTGTTACCACCCTTCACAGCTCTTCAATCTTAGGCTCATTTAAAATATATGCAAAACTATCCTTAGAATTGTGGTTCTGATCGTTTTTCTTCTTAAGAAACAATTATTGTTGGTTTTGAATATAGTGGTAAAGGGTATTAGAGTCACCATGCATTCAACTCATTTGTTATCACTCTGCTGTGTATTTACTTGCCCTCCTGTTTTCTTCTCTTTCTTCAGTGTGTGTTCTACCGGCTTGTAAGCTCTCTAAAATTTAGATTCTAGCTTATACATGCTGTACCACATTCCTCGTCAAGAAAAATTACCCAAAACTCGTAAATAAAAATCAAGCAAAGCAGGCAATATGTACTTCTGATGTCATATTAATGCCTTGTTTAACATGCCTGGTGGGGGATTATTTAATTATCTAAGAGAATGAAGGAAGACAATGGGATTGGATCCATAAGTCAAGACTGAAGTATTGCTATTTTCTTCAATAACTTTATTGAGATATGTTTCATTGACCATACAATTCATCCATTGAAAGTGTATAGTTTGGTAATGTTTGGTATATATTCACAGAGTTGTACAGCCCTCTCAATTTAATTTTTAGAACATTTTCAACACCTTAAGAAGGCTATCCACGACTGATGAAAGTCTCACTCTTTGAAGGGAATGTTCTAGAAATGAAGTCTCCATCTTGCTGTTTCCCTGAGACAGCAAGTTGACCCAAGGTAGCTCCTGTTACCAGTTCCTTTCACACACACACACACACACACCCACACACACTCTCTCATACACACACATACACACACTTTAAATTTCTCACTAAAAAACATATGATGTACCGCATATGCTATTTTGCAACCTACTTTTTTGTGTGTGCCCAGTATCCTAGGCCAAGCAACTTGCTTTTTCACTTGCTAATATTTATTGGAAATTGCTCAATTTCAGCATACCTAATAGTTGCCTCAAAGTATGTGTGGTGGCTGAGCACTTCTCATTACTCTCACTGCTATCGCATACGTCTTACCCCAAATCATCTCTTGCAGGAGTTGCCCCATCTCTACTGCTGTCTTCCCTGCACTTCTATAATCTCTTTTTAGTATGGTGACCAGAATCATCTTCTATATTTATGGTTTGGATCATCCCCCGTTCAGAGCAAAGCCAAAGACCTCTCAGAGCGCTAAAAGGTCCATCCAACATGATCTGCTCATCCATCACCACCCCAGTTGCCTCTCAGCCTCATCTCCAACGACCCTCCTCCTTACTCTACTTTCATCACTGTAGCCTGCTTGGAGTTCCTTAAACATACCAGGCATGCTCTCATCTCAGGGTCTTGGCCTTTGCTGCTTCCTCTGACTGAGAAGTTCTTTCCCCATCTTCATGGCTTCCTCTCCAATCTCCTTTATGTCTTCGCTCAAAGGTCACTTCTGGGCCCATCACAGTGGCTCACACCTGTAATCCCTACACTGGGGAAGATCTGAGGTGGGAGGATTGCTTGAGGCCAGGAGTTTGAGACCAGCCTGGGCAACACAGCAAGACCCTGCCTCCACAGAAAATTTAAAAACTAACAGGGTATGGTGTTGTGCACCTGTAGTTCCAGCCACTTGGGAGGATGAGGCAGGAGGATCACTTGAGCCCAAGAGTTTTGAGTCTGCAATGAGCTGTGATCACATCACTGCACTCTAGCCTGGGTGACACAGCAACACCCCATCTCTTAAACAACAACAACAACAACAACAACAACAAAACCTTTCTCATTGAGCATTCTTTAACCACCACCTTCCCCTCCCCTACGCACGCTCCCATCCTGCTTGCCTACTTTTCTGCAGCACTTACCAGCATTGGACATGCCATTTAATTTATTGGTTTATCATTGGGAACATATCAATGTTTTCCTGAACATATCGGAAAAAAAATGGTTTACTGTCTATATACAAGCTCCAGGAGACCAAGAATATTTGTCTATTTTGTCCATTGCTATATTCCTGCATCTAAAAGAGATTCTGGCACAAAGTAGGCAATTAATCATATTAATGGAGTGAATGGATAAATTTATGCTGCATTGCATTTATATGTTTGTGTCCTATTTGTCCTATCAGTGTCACCAGTCTAGTATAGTTTAACCATTGCCACATTTTGGGATGTCAGTATGCTTTTGGTCTTATATGACTTTGCTGAAATTGCTTGTAACTTCTTTTTTTGTTGTTGTTTTTGAGACAGGGTCTCACTTTGTCACCCAGGCTGGAGTGCAGTGGTGCAATCTTGGCTCACTGCAGCCTCCACCTCCCAGGCTCAAACAATCTTCCTGCTTCAGCTCCCCCAAGTAGCTGGGACTATAGGCGTCTGCCATCATGCCCAGCTAACTTTTTTTTTTTTAAATTTTTAGTAAAGATGGGATTTTGCCATATTAGCCAGGCTGGTCTTGAGCTCCTGAGCTCAAGCAATCCTCCCGCCTTGGCCTCCCAAAATGCTGCCATTATAGGCGTGAGCCACCATGCCAATCTGCTTGTAATTTTCCTGAGCCTTCATTTTTCCTCTATAAAATAGATACCTGGCCTGGTGTGGTGGCTCACACATGTAATCTCAGCATTCTGGAATGTTGAGGTAGGCATTCCAGAATGCTAAGGTAGGCATCTCCACTTGAGGCCAGAAGTTAGAGACCAGCCTGGCCAACATGGCAAGATCCTATCTCTACAAAAAGCCAGGCACGTGGTGGTGCTGTACTTCTGGTCCTAGGTACTGCTGAGGCTGAGGTGGGAGTTTTGCTTGAGCCTGGGAGGCGGAGGTTGCAGTGAGCTGAGATGGTGCCACTGCATTCCAGCCTGGGCTACAGAGCAAGACTCTGTCAAAAAAAAAAAAAAAAAAAAAAGGTAACGGGGAGAGACCTACACTTTTAGTTTTTTAGAGACAGGATCTCACTCTGTTGCCCAGACTGGAGTGCAGTGGATAGAGCCACTGCTCAGTCATAGCTCACTGCTGCTTTGAACTCATGGGCTTATCCTCCTGACTCAGCCTCTTGAGTAACTGGGACTACAGGCATGCCACCACGTATAGCTAATATTTTTTATTTTTTGTAGAGCTGAAGGTCTTGCTATGTTACCCAGATTGATCTCTCCCTTGTGTTCTCAAGTGATCCTCCTGCCTTGGCCTCCCAAAGTGCTGAGATTACAGATGTGAGCCAAGGCACCCAACCAGAATTAAAATGTATAGAAGAATGTATCATGGCAACAGCATGCCTGGCTTATAGTAGGTTCTCAATCATACAATTATAGTTTCTCTCATTATTAATTATTCATCAGAAATGACCTTAGGAGAAGAATATATGGCTATGTCTATATACAGCTCCAACTTCTTACTTTTTAACATAATTGTGTTGACTTTTAGTTATGATTCCGTTATAATAGAATATATGCCACTTTGTTTTTTCTTACTTTTCCCCAAAAAGTCATTCAATATCTTCAGAAAAAAAAAATTTCAGCTTTTCAGAGATAGGAAACTTTATCTTTGCATTTCCACTTTCTAGGGGGTCGCAAACAAAATACTTGCTCATTAAATTTTGTTGAATAAATAAATGGAAGAATGAATCTCAACGGACACAAGCAAGTTTATATTTACTGCGAAGCTGCAATGTGCCAGGCACTGCAGTTGGCACTGGGGGATATAAAAAATAACATTTCGTGGTTGAAGTTCATTTCAAGACCTCCACATGATAATCATCAAGTTTGGGGGAATGTATGTTTATTGCGGAAGTAATTCTCTAGCTGGGGGAGGGGGAATTTGGATTCTTCACCTTGTACAAAGTAAAACAAAACAAAGCAAAAACTCCAGAAAGATGTCTTTGCCATCATTTCTCAGAAGAGCTTTAAAAAGAAACAGAACGTCAGTGGTTTATCAAGTAGGCATCAAAAGTGAAGCAGCAGACATATCCGTGTGGGAAATCCTGTGGTGATTCAAGACCTCCAAGAATTCCTGTGGTTCCCAGTAAATCCCCACACATGTCACTACCTACCAATGACACTCACTTTGATGCAGAATGAGATTCTCAGTGAGCCGTGCAGCTTGAGGAAGAGAAAAAGGTTGGGCCTAGAATCCGGCTCTGGACTCTAATCTCAGGCAAGACAATCTTGAGCCTCAGTTTTCTCACTCTAAAATGATGTTTTAAAAGATAAACCTGCTTCTGGCTGGGTGCGGTAGCTCACACCTATAATCCCAGCACTTTGAGAGGCTGAGGGTGGATTACCAGAGTTCGGGAGTTCGAGATCAGCCTGGCTAACTTGGTGAAAAACCCTTGACTCTACTAAAAATACAAAAATTGGCTGGGCATAGTGGTGGGCACCTGTAATCTCAGCTAATTGGGAGCGTGAGGCAGGAGGATCGCTTGAACCTGGATGGCAGAGGTTGCAGTGAGCAGAGATTGAGCCACTGCACTCCAGCCTGGGGGACAAGAGTGAAACTCCATAAAAAAAAAAAAACAAAAAAAAAAAAAAAACACTTCAAATGAGAGAATAGTTGAGAAAATCCTCCATATCCTGAAAATCACTGCCCAAATGGAACCCTGGCTCTTTAGTTCTGATGGGGAACAGAAGTCCCTTGGGACCATTCGTTCAACACCTATTCCTGAGTGCCTGCTGGCACTGTGCCACCTACACACTGGGGACACAGAGATCAGCATCTAGACAGCACCCCTGCCCTTAGCAAGCACACCTTACATGCCCAGGATTTTATCCCCAGGAAGCAATTCAGCTGAAGCGAAAATATTTTTGCAAGAAGATGATCCTTGAAGGGGTATCTAAAACAGCAAAACTGGAAACAACCCAGATATTCATAAAAGCAGAATCACTTCATAAATTATGCGTCCCAGCATTTTGATTGAAAAAAATACCCAGCCTACCCACACCTACACCCCGGCAGGGTCAGCCTCACCCCTGTGGAGGTGTTGATTTGTTTTGTGGGGGAGGTTGGTGACCCTGACTCGAAGGGATAGTTGCATGGAGGCTAGGACAAAGGGGTGTGAGATGAGTACAGGTCACAAAGGACTGCAGAGGACAAATGTGGTGGTGCCAGGAGATTTAGGCAGAAGCCCTGTAGGGAGATGGGCAGTTACCTTCTCTCCCTCTCTCTCTCGGGGACTCTATTTGTGGCTGGTGGAGTTGTCTTAAATGAAGAGAACTATGAGCAATGAATCTTGTTTACCTTATTACACAGCCCGCAGCTACTATTCAATGAGTGCGTTCAAAACCTCCATGGGGGACCTGCAGCGACAATTGTACAAGAGAGGAGAGTATGACATTTTCAAGTATGCACCGATGTTCGAGAGTAATTTTATTCAGATAAACAAAAAGGGAGAAGTGATTGATGTACACAACCGTGTCCGAATGGTGACAGTGGGCATCGTCTGCACCAGCCCCATCCTCCCACTGCCTGATGTCATGGTGCTGGCCCGACCAACTAAACTCTGTGAAGAGCATGTCATACAGGGCTGGTTTGCCAAGGGGAGAGGTCGCAGGCCCGTCAAGACTCTAGAGCTCACGAGACTGCTTCCCTTGAAGTTTGTGAAGATCTCCATCCACGATCGTGAGAAACAGCAGCTGCGCCTGAAACTCGCCACTGGCCGTACTTTTTATCTGCAGCTGTGTCCCTCTTCTGACACACGGGAAGATCTCTTTTGCTATTGGGAAAAACTTGTCTATCTCCTGAGGCCACCAGTAGAGAGTTACTGCAGTACCCCGACACTTCTAACTGGGGACACAGCACCCGAAGACAACAAAAGCCTAGTGGTAAGCCTCTCTAAGGCTGGCGAACACGGGGCAGGGTTCTTTGGGGGAGGAGTTCAAAGCCAGTCCTACAAAGCCTTTGGTGCTTTCTGAGGCCCACCTGGAAAAAGTATTGCATTTGCAAGGGCTCAGGACCAAACGAGCCACTACTAGGGGACTTAACCATGCTGGGAGGTGGGAGGGCCTGTTCAAAGTGTCTCATAAGGCTCAATTTCAGAGACCTTAGGTATCAGCTACTCCGGTCTCACACCCAGGGTTGAAATCCTTTCTACACCATCCCGATTGTCAGTCTTTTCTTGAACACTTATCACCCCAACCCAGGTGGTCTGATGTGTTGTGGAACTTTTCTTTATTTGTATAAATAAAAGGGGTGCAAGTGTAGTTTTTTTTTTTTTTCGTGGATATATTGTATACTGGTAAAATCTGGGCTTTTAGTGTAACCATCATCTGAATAATATACATTGTACACACTAAGTAATTTCTCATCCCTCACTCCCTCCCACCCTTCTGAGTCTCCAATATGCAATTGGAGACTGTACAGTTTTTTGTGCATTTTTTTTTTTTTTGAGACAGAGTTTCGCTCTTATTTCCCAGGCTGGAGTGCAATGGCACGATCTTGGCTCAATGCAACCTCCGCCTCCCGGGTTCAAGAGATTCTCCTACCTCAGCCTCTGGGTCTCTGAGTAGCTGGGATTATAGGCACCCGCCACCATGTCTGACTAATTTTTGTATTTATTTTTTTATTTTATTTTATTTTTTTTAGTAGCGATAAGGTTTCAGCACGTTAGCCAGGCTGGTCTTGAACTCCTAACCTCAGGTGATCCACCTGCCTCAGCCTCCCGAAGTGCTGTGCAAGATTTTTAACAATGAAGAAGTCTTTCTTCCATCTGAGTCACAGTCTGTCTCCCTGTGACTACCAGGCACTGATTTCTGTGTCAATCAGCACACCCTGCGTGTGTGTATGCACATGCACAATCTTAGTAGCCACCAAAATGTAAAGTGAGTGTATCCCTTGACTGTGCAATCCCACTTCTGGAAATCTGTCCTGCAGAATATGTAAAAATAAGTGTACAAAATACAATGTCCAAGGATGAGGAATTGTATCAGTACTTTCTCTGGTACTGGAATTGCTCAACCAAAATTGAGTGACCATTGAAGGGGTACTGTAGATGGAACCTGGCAACAAATGAGAGCAAGACTTAGGCTTAGACTGGGTGCAGAGGCTCATGCCTATAATCCCAGTACTTTGAGAGGCTGAGGAAGGCGGATCACCAGAGTTCAAGAGGTTGAGACCAGCCTGGTCAACATGATGAAAATCATCTCTACTAAATATACAAAAAAATTAGCCAGGCATGGTGGTGGGTGCCTGTTGTCCTAGCTACTCAAGAGGCAAAGGCAGGAGAATCCCTTGAACCCAGGAGGTGGAGGTTGCCGTGAGCCGAGATTGTGCCACTGCACTCCAGCCTGGGCGATAGAGTGAGATTCTGTCTCAAAAAAAAAAACCAAAAAAAAAAAAAAAAAAACCAAAAAAAAACAACTTAGACTTGATGATTTTAGAGATTCTGCTTCTCCTTCTCCTTCTTCTTCTTCTTTTATTTTTCTAAACAGTGTCTCACTCTGTTGCCTAGGCTGGAGTGCAGTAGAGTGGCGTGATCTTGGCTCACTGCAGCCTCCGCCTTCTGAGTTCAAGCGATACTCCTACCCCAGCCTACTGAGTAGCTGGGATTACAGGCACGTGCCACCCTGTCCAGCTAATTTTTTGTATTTTTAGTAGAGTCGGGGTTTTGCTATGTTGGCAAGGATGGTCTTGAACTCCTGGCCTCAAGCGATCTGCCCGCCTCGGCCTCCCAAAGTGTTGGGATTACAGACGTGAGCCACAATGCCCGACCCAGGTTCTTCTAATTATAAGCCTTTGAATTGTTCAGCTCCAGGATAAGAGAGGAGCAGAAAGTTCTGATCTCCATTTCAGTCATCTCTATCTCATCTGTTTCTCTTCCCCTTGGTACAGGCTGCAGAGCTCCACAGAGAAAGGGATCAGAGTGAGACTGGGCTCCACAAGCCTTGTGATGTATCTGCAGCCACCTCTTCTGCTTATGCTGGGGGAGAGGGAATCCAACGTGCCTCCCACAGAACGGCTAGTGCAGCTTCTCTATCCCGGAGCACTCCAGGGACTGCTGAAGGAGCAGCAGCCAGGACAGCAGGTGGCATAGCAGTGGCAGGAACAGCAACAGGCCCTAGAACAGATGTGGCAATAGCAGGGGCAGCAACGAGTCCTGCAACAGGCGCTGTGAGCATAGCAGCAACCAAATCTGCAGGCCCAGGCCAGGTGACCGCAGCGCTGGCGGGAGCAGCCATCAAAAATCCAGGAGAAAACGAATCCAGCAAGTCCATGGCAGGTGCTGCCAACATATCCTCAGATGGTATTAGCTTGGCCTTGGTGGGTGCCGCAAGCACCTCCTCGGCAGGTACTTCCACCTCGATGGCGGGGACCACCAGTCTCTCCCAAGACAGCAGCTTGAGTGCGGCGTTTGCAGGCAGTATGACGACCAGCAAGTGTGCAGCAGAAAGAACTGAAGGGCCAGCCATGGGGCCCCTCATCTCCACCTTGCAGAGCGAAGGCTACATGAGTGAGCGAGATGGAAGCCAGAAAGTTTCCCCGCCCAGTGCTGAAGCCTGGAATGACAAAAAGGAAAGAAGAGAAAAGAAGGACAGACATCCCAGTAGGAAAAGTTCTCATCACCGCAAGGCAAGTGAAAGTCACCGCAGGACAGCGGGGGACAAGAATCAGAAACCGTCCTCCCGCCGGTCTGTATCTGGCCATAAAAACATGAGAGATGACAAAAAAGAAAAAGGGCACAGCAACGTGAGGGGCAAGCGACATAGCTCCTCTCGCAAGAGCTCCACCCACAGCTCCACCAAAAAGGAGTCGAGAACAACTCACGAACTGGGGAAGAACCGATCTGCATCTAGCACAGGAGCTTTACGTAAGAAAGCCAGTAAGATCAGCTCGTTTTTAAGGAGCCTCAGGGCCACTCCTGGTTCAAAAGCAAGGGTCACATCACACGACAGAGAGGTAGATATCGTGGCTAAGGTGGTGGAGAAGCAAAACATAGAGGCCAAAGTGGAGAAAGCCCAGGGTGGCCAGGAGCTGGAGATGATCAGCGGCACTGTGACATCCGAGACCACGGAAACGATCATCTTTGAAACCAAATCCATTTAAAGAGGAGCCAGGGCTACAACTGCCCAGGGATCTGGGAAGTATCCCTAGAGGAGCCCATCCCAGCTTTCTTTACTGCAGCTCAAATAATAAAGGAAATCATACAACTCCAAAAGAAATACAATCTCCTGTTTGAATTTTTCTGCCCATAGCCTGGTGGTGACCTCACAGTGGCTTCTGTGATGGTGGCTACGCTGCAGCCGGAGACCCCAGCCTCCAGGAAGGTAGAGCCCCACTACCCACCCAAGCCCAGCAGAGCCAATGTGAGTGTTCTGCTTTGCCTCAATCCCTTTCTTCTGTTGCTTCCCAGAGATTGTCAAAGTCACAGACGAAGAACTGGGATGCACTACCGCCACCATGTCCCCACACCCATTCTCCTCTTTTCTCTGAATGCCCCTGAACATGGACATTCAGTCCAGTCCTTAGCCTAAGCAGAGAGAGGATTCACCTCCCCTCAGGGGATGTGCAGGTTAGGAAGGAGCAGTGCAGCAGTATTTGTAGGCAATTAGAATAGGAAATCTACTTATCTAGATCAGGAATTGGCAAACCATGTTCTGAGGTCTAAATCTTGCCAGCTGTCTGGATTTGTAAATAAAGTTTTATTGGAACATAGCCACAGCCATTCCTTTGCATATTGTCTATGGCTGCTTTCACACTAAAAATGACAGCTCTGAGTAGTTGCAATGGAGACCATATGGCCCGCAGAATCTAAAATATTATCTGGGCCTTTAAGAAAATGTGTGCTGACTCTTGATCTAATCTTAACAAGCCTTCCTCCAAGGTGTAGACAGTGGAGAAATTCTCACATATGCTTACCAGTAGACAACTAGGAGAATGTTTACAGTAAAACAAGTTGTAATAGCAAAACCCTGGAAATTGCCCAAATGTTCCTCAAACAGGAGAGTTAATACATTGTGGAATGGACTACAGTGCATAATCTACAATAGTGAAAATGAATGGCAGCTCTACATGTTAGCATGAATAAATCTTTATTTTTTATCTTTTTGAGACAGAGTCTGGGTTTGTTACCCAGGCTGGAGTGCAGTAGAGTAATCTTGGTTTACTGCAACCTTGGCCACCCAGGCTCCAGCAATTCTCATGCCTCAGCCTCCTGAGTAGCTGGGATTATAGACATGCACCACCATGCCCAGCTAAATTTTTTGTATTTTTACTAGAGGCAAGGTTTTGCCATGTTGTCCAGGTTGGTCTTGAATTCCTGACCTCAAGCAATCTGCCCTCCTAGGCCTCCCAAAGTGCTGGGAACACAGGCATGAGCCACCGTGCCCGGCTAGCATGGATAAATCTTACATAATGTGGGATACTAAAAGCAAATCACAAAAATATATATGATATAGTTCAATTTGTAGAAGAGCTCGAAAATAAGATTCAACAATGGGATATATATTTGCTAAACGTATAGAGAAAAACAAGCAAATGATAATCACAAAATTAAGGATAGTGACTATCTACAGGGTAAAGGGAGAGATGCCTGATCTGGGAGGCACACACAAGGAGTTTCAACAAAATAGTGATTATTCTATTTCTTGAAGAAGAGAGTGTATTCACAGGGTGTTGTTATTGTATCTTTAACATCTCTGAAATCAGGATTGTTTTTAAATCACTGTCAGCAAGGTGTCAACTGCATGTCACTATCACTGCCTTAGAAATGCCCTCATCAATTTATTTCATCAATGTTTTCCTTTTTACACATCCACACGAGAGATGTATGACAGAATATCTAAGTCTGAAAGATATCTTTCAATAAGTATGAAATAAAAATTCTAAGTGACATAAAAAGTATTCAGAATACAGAAACATGGAAAAATGTTTAAATATATTAAGAAAAAAAATAGTCCAAAATGCTGTGTACTAACATGATGTAAATTATGTGTTTGTGTGCAAGTTAATTCCCAGAATAAAAAAATCACACTACATGAGACATGGGATTACAAATTTTAAAAACCTTTATTGTAAAAAAATTGCCTTTCCATTTTTAAAAAAACCTGTAAAAGGAGTCAATGAAAAACATTAAATTATTAACACCAGATAATGAAAGTCGGATTTGAGAAAAATGATTCTGGGAGCCATGTAAGTCCAGGAGGGGAGCACCTGCCCAGCCTTGCAAGTCTTTGCTCATTCTCTGCAGTAGCAGTACCTTGGAGGACAGAAGTTGGGTTTCCAGCAAAACTTAGGAACCTTTTCTGAACACCAAATATGTGTAGTCAAGATGGAGGAGGTGAGAAGCGACATATTCTGGGAGGAGTGGTGGTTTGTCAGTATCAGGGGAATCCCTTCTCAGTTGCTCTAGTGGGCGGCTGGAAAATCTCACCTTGTGATTTTTGATAAATACCATAAGGGCTGAGATTAAGATGTTCTGGGAGTTGACTCTTGAAACAGTGGGTACAGGTAGAAGGACAGAGAGAGAGGCACACGCTCAAAAGTCTGAGAGGGCCTTTGGGAAAACCACCCAAGAGTGTGAAAGGTTGGCGGGTGGGGTAGAGGAGAGAGATAAAAGGAAACTCATTTCAAAGCCTTTAGTCTGGAGTTCCAGATTTGTAGCTATGCCAGAGTCTGAATTATCCTAGCTACAAACGGTTTAATTTCATAATTGTGTAGACTATGGTTTTATCTTTTGCCTTTCTTCTAGTCTTGTTTCATGCACCCTCCCCTGCCTGAAGGGTTTCTTCAGCATGAATATAGTTTATTCACCCAAACGCAATTTAAGTAAACTAGAGATGGGGACTTGCCCACCACAGCATGCTGTACCATACACTTTCTCTGCATTTCCTTTTCTATCTTGATACTTCATCAGAGATAGATGCATAAATACCTACGTATTTCAAAGCAACAGGCCTCTTCCTCAGAGGGAGTTATCAATTGGGGCATCAAGTCAATATCCCTATCAGATAAAAGTCAATACTTTTAACAGCAATATTCGTCACCATGGTAACAATTCTGCTGCTGCAAGTGCAATGAGACAGTGGATGGTTGATTACTAACCAATGTTCCAAACCTAAAGTCTGGCATTACACACATAAGTACAAAGATGACAAAGCGATATTTTGGCAAAAGCAGTATAAGATCACTCATGCAGTTGTCATGTTAGGGTGGAGTCTTTCAAGCAGAGGAAACCTGTCTATGGTGAGAAGAAGCAAGGTGCCTCAAAATGTTGAAGGCAGACCATCGTGGCTGGCAGGGCAAGAATGGAAGGCGAGATGCTAGAGGGTGCAGCAGGAGACAGACTGTGCAAGGCTTTGAGGTTCGTGTATGCAACTTTAACTTCTGTCCTTAGTAATGAGAAGCCACTGAAACATTTTAAGTTGAGGAGTGACTTGATCATATTTGCACTTTGTAAAGGTCGCTGTAGTTGCTGTGAGAAAAAATATTTGGGAAGGTAGTTGTTAATATGTGACCGTATGTAATTTCTGCCTTTTGCTGCAGGATCTATAAAATGAGATTAGAGCAGATGTTTTGAAAGACACGCTCCCATTAGAAATATTCATGTGATGGCTGGGCTCTGTGGCTCATGCCTGTAATCCCAGCACTTTGGGAGGCTGAGGCTGGCGGATCGCCTGAGGTAAGGAGTTCGAGACCAGCCTGGCCAACATGGTGAAACACTGTCTCTACTAACAATACAAAAATTAGCCAGGCATGGTGGTGCGTGCCTGTAATCCCAGCTACTCAGGAAGCTGAGGCAGGAGAATCTCTTGAACCTGGGAGGTAGAGGTTGCTGTGAGCCAAGATCAGCCATTGCACTCCAACCTGGGTGACAGAGTAATACTCTGTCTCAAAGAAGAAAAAAAAAAAGAAATATTCATGTGGGGTATACGTGGTGATGCACTATCCAGACCCTCATTCAATGAAGGACTTGTGTCCTCAGTTGCTGAGAATGCTGCCCACAGACAACTTTCAGCTGGCAGTGAGTTTGGAAATGGTGCCAATTGCAGAGATCTCTTTCACCCAATGTGATGCTCTTTCCAGAGCCCACATCAAGAACTGTGTGATGTAGCGTATGAAGGTCTGGCTGTCAGCCCAATACAGACCAAGTCTGAAGGGCTATTCTAGTTCCAGAGCTTCCTGAGGGGCCTGCATCAAAATTCACCTTCCTTCCCTCTGTACTCCTGCTTCTACCCTTTTCCCTTCCACAGGTGCTGGTCCTTAGGGCACTCCTTAATAAACATCCTTCCCACAAAACTCTGTCTCAAAATCTGCTTCACAGAGAACACAACTTGCAACAGTATGTCAGTGTAATGCACTGGGGTCACCTCCTTGTGACTTCACTAACCTTATGAAAAGTGTTGATGATAGCCAGGAAGGACATAACGTAGCATATACAATTTTGAATTTAAATAATTTTAAAACTAGGTATATTTGCTTACTGCCAAATTAATGGGTCTATTTTAGAAAATTCAAAACATGTAGAGATAAAAAAGGAAACAAGTATTTTATTGATTACTTTGATAATTCACTTCTTACTGCTTCCAGAGAGATAGAGTAGATGTGTTTTTCTCTGTTCTTCCTGATCAGTACAACTAAAGATCTTGAACATTACATATAAAACAAACAGCAGAAGACTTGAAAGGTGGAAAGAAAGCTAGGAACCTCAGGAACTGAGGAACAACATCGTGGTTATTTCCCTGGGTTTTTTTGTTTGGTTGGTTAATTTTTGCCTCATATATTCCACAACCTGGAGGTGAAGAAGCTGGAACCACCTACGCCAAAATAATCACAACAAAGATATGATCAGGAGAAAATAAACAAATAAATAAAAGACCAGGAAAGGGGCAGCCAAGGAAAGCAGAAAACTTTTACACAATTACAAGTCTACTTCAGCGAAACATCACAGAAAAAAAGAAAAAGAAAAAAAACCTGTGGCCCCACCCTCACCCACGACAGCAAAGGCTGAGTGGAGCTGAGATTAACATCTAACATCCTCATGAGGCTGTAATGAGGCCTCCTATATCCCGAGTGTGTGGTATCAGAGAATGCCAAGGAAGGAGCTTGGACTTTGACTTTCACTCCTGATAGCTGGTGATGAAGGCCTTCCCTCCTCTTCCCTATGCTAGTGGTGTCCATGTGGGGAGCTGGAACTCCCACCCTTGCCCAGTAGTAATGGGAAGTCTACCCTGGGGGCCAAGTAGGGAACCTGAACTGCTATAGAAGTGACAAGGTGACGCCCCCTCCCCATCTCCTACTGGAATAGAGTTAGAAGAAGTCCGTTAAAAGTAAGTTTAAATAAGATTCAGAGTCTTCTAATGAATAAATGTCCAGACTTAAACCAAAAATCACTAGTCATACCAAGAAACAGGAAAATTCAAAACGGAATGAAAAGAGACAACCTATAGGAGACAACATCAAAATGACAGAGATGTTAAGATCATAAAAACTTTAAGGCATCCATCAAAAGGGAGTTAGGAAAGTTCTTGGAACACATGAAAGAAATAGAAATCCTCAGCAAAGAATAAGAAAACTTCAACAAAGAAAAAGAAGAGAAAAAGAAGAACCAAATGAAAAGTTTAGAACTAAAACTATAATAGCTGAAGAAAAAAGCTGAAGAAAAGAAAGAAAATAGCTGAAGAAAAAAAACTGTAATAGCTGAAGAAAAAAGAAAAAAGAAAAATAGCTGAAGAAAAATTTTAGAACTAAAACTATAATAGCTGAAGAAAAAAGTGGTTGGGCTGAACTGCAGAATGGAGGAGAAGACAAAAAAATCAGTGAACTGAGAGAGGATAACAGAAACTACCCGATCTAAACAACATAGAGAATAGTGATTAGAAGAAAAATAAAGCCTCAAGGCCTTGCGGGACTATAACAAAAGATCTAACTTTGTGTCACTGAAATCCTAGAAAGAGAGAAGAAGGGGTAAGGCTGAAGAAATAATGACTGAAAGCCCTCAAATTTAGCAAAAGACATAAATCTACAGATTGAAGAAGTGGAGATAACACCAAATAGGGTGAACTCAGAGAAATCCATGCTAAGACAAAGTGCAATTAAAGGCTGAAAACAAACAAACAAACAAAAAATGTGGCCAAGGTAGGAAGATCACTTGAGCTCAGGAGTTTGAGAACAGCCTGGGCAACACAGGGAGAACCCGTTTCTACATTTTTTTTTTGTTTTTTAATTAGCTAGACATGGCGGTTCACACTTGTAGTCCCAGCTACTCAGGAGGTTGAGTTGGGAGAACTGCTTGAGCCTGGGAGGTTGAGGCTGCAGTGAACTGTGATCATACCACTGCACGTCAGCCTGGGAAAAAGAGCAACACCCTGTCTCAAAAAAATAAATAAATAAAAAATTTTTTTGAAAGTAGCTAGAGAAAAATGATGTATATCTATAGGGGAAAACGATTCAAATGACAGAGGATTTCTTATCAGAAACCATGGAAAACAGAAGGAAGTGGCACATTGTTTTTCATGTGCTGAAAGAAAAGAGTTGAAACCCAGAATCCCATCCCAGCAAATTAATGCTTCAAAAATAATGGGAAAATCAAGACATTATAAATTGAAGGAAAACAAAATTTGCCATCAGTAGACCTATCCTACAAGAATGGCTAAAGGATGTTCTGTAAACAGTAAGGAAATGATTTATAAAAAGTAGGGCAGGATTGTGGAAGATAAAGAAAGAACCTCGTAAGCAAAAATATGGGAAAACACAATAGATTTTTCTTCTCTTGCATTTTCTAAGTTATGTTTGACAGTTTAAGCTGTCTGATGGGATTAAAATTTTGTTGAGGAAATATCTAAGGCCATTATATTATAAATGTGGGAGAGTAAAGGGATAGAAAGAAAGGTAAGGTTTCCATATTTCACTCAAACTATTAAAATGGCATGATAGATTGTAAAAAGTTACGTATACATAACAGAATACCTAGAGCAATCACTAAAAAAGCTAAAAAGAAGGTATACTCAAAATCATTATAGATAAACCAGAACAGAATTTTAAAAACTGTTCAAGTAAACCACAGGAAGGCAGGAAAAATAAAATAGAAACAAAAACACAGAGAACATAAAGCGAAAAATAAAATGGCATACATAAGCCCTGACATATTAATAATCACGTTAAATGTAAATGGTCTAAATACACCAATTAAAAGACATTGGCAGAGTGAACAAAAAAGCATGACCTAACTACATGCTGTCAACAAAAGCTGCCTACAAATATAACGATATAGGCATTTTGAAAGTAAAAGAATGAAGAAAGATGTGTTATGAAAATGTTAATTAAAGTGAACCAGAAATAGCTGTATTAATATGATAGACTGCAGAGCAGAGAAAATTACCACAGAGAGGCATAATGATAAAAAGGATATTAAAGGGACCAAGAAGACATAGTAATTCTAAAAGTGTTTTAACCACATATAAGAGCTGCAAAATATGTAGAGTAAAAACTGGTAGAACTGAAAGTAATAAACAAATCCACATGCGTAGTTTGAGGAGGCACACCCCTCTCTCAAAAATTTAAAGAACAATTAAACAGAGAATTGGTAATTATATAGAAGACATCAATAACACTGTCAACTAATGGGATTTAATCAAAATTAATAGAACACTCCATTCAACAACAGCAAAATACACATTCTCATCAAGATACCACAGAATGTATACCAAGATCAGGACTACATCCTGGGCCATAAAAGAAACTTCAACAACTTTAAAAGAATTGAAATAATACAATGTGTTTTCTGACCACAGTGGAATCAAACTAGAAATCAGTAACAGAAAGGTAACAGGAAAATCTCCAAACACTTAGAACTGTGTTGTGTTGTTAGAATCTAAGTGGTAAAAGAGAGTCAAAAAGGTAGTCTAAAGGGAAATAAAAATTACATTGAATTGGCAGGGCACGGTGGCTCATGTCTATAATTCCAGCACTTTGGGAGGTTGAGACAAGAGGTTTGCTTGAGCCTATGAGTTCGAAGTAGAAATGAGCTATGATTATGCCTCTGTACTCCAGGCTGGGCAATAGAGTGAGACTCCAGAAATAAAATAGAAATAGAAATCATATCAAAATGTGTGGGATATAGGTAAGTAAAGGAATTAGCACTGTATGCATGCACTTTCTAGAAAAGACAAAGAGGTTTTTTCTTTTACTTTTTCTTTTTTTGTTTTTTGTGGTTTGAGACAGGGTCTTGCTCTGTCACCCAGGCTGGAGTGCAGTGTCACAGTCTTGGCTCACATAAACATCAATCTCCTAGGCTCAAGCAATCCTCCCACCTCAGCCTTCTGAATAGCTGAGACTACAATCATGTGCCACCACACCTGGCCAATTTTTGTACTTTTTGTAGAGATGGGTTTTTGCCATGTGGGCCAGGCTGGTTTTGAACCCTTGACCTCAGGTGATCCGCCCGCCTCAGCCTCCCAAAGTGCTGGGATTACAGGCGTGAGCCACTGCACCCGGTCAAATTTTTTTTTTTTTTTTGGCAGAGTCTTGCTCTGTTGCCCAGGCTAAAGTGCAGTGGTGCAATCTCAGCTCACTGCAACCTCTGCCTCCCAGGTTCAAGTAATTCTCCTGCCTCAGCCTCCCAAGTTGCTAGGATTACAGGTGTACACCACTGTGCACAACTAATTTTTGTATTTTTAGTAAAGACAGCGTTTTGCCATGTTGGCCAGGCTCGTCTCGAGCTCCTAGTGATCCACCTGCCTTGGCCTCCCAAAAGTGCTGGGATTACAGGCGTGAGCCACCATGCCCAACCTGAAGAAAGAAATTTAAAAAGATCTAAGCCAATGGAGAAACATATCAGGTTCATGGATTGGATATCTCAACATAGTAAAAATGTCAGTTTTCCCCAAAGTAATATACAGATTTAATATGATTTCTATCAAAATCCTAGTTATTTTGTAGATTTAGAAGTGATTATTCTAAAATTTATATGGAATGGGAAAGGAATGGGAATAGAACAGTTGTGGAAAAAAGAATAGAATGGGATGAGTCAGTCTACCTAATTTTAGGACTAGTTATACAGTTATAGCAATCAAGACTGTAAGTTACGGATGGAAGGATAAAACAGATAGCTAAATGGAACTGAATAGAATACCCAGAAATAGATCTTTACAAATATGGCTGACGGATTTTTAAAAATAAAAGTGCAAGAGTAATTTTTAAAAATAGACTTTTGCACATACGGTGCAGGAGAAATCAGACATCCATAGGCAAAACAATTAACCTTGACCTAGGCTCACACCTTATTTAAAAAAATGAATTCAAAATAGATCACTGACTTACTTTAAAAACAGAAAACTATAAAACTTTTAGGAAAGAAACATGGGGGAAATCTTTGGAAACTAGGATTAGGAAAAGAGTTATTAAACTCAACTCCGAAAGTATAACTAATAAAGGGAAATATTGATAAGCTAGACTCCTCCAACATTAAAAATGGTCACTCTATGAATGACCTGGGGAAAAGAATAAAGACAGGCTAAAAACTGGAGCAAATATTTGCAAACTACATATTCCATAAAGGACTAGTATGTAGAATATACAAGGAACTCTCAAAATTCAACATTAAAAAAAACAAACAGTCCAATTAGAAAATGGGGAAAAGATATCAAGATAATTTTTTTTCAGAGGATATACAGATAGTACATAAGCCCATGAGAAAATATTCAGCATCATTAGTCATTAGGGAAATGTACATTAAAGCCACAGTGGTTTAATACTATATATATATAGATACTACTATACACATATTAGAATGATTAAAACAAAAATAATAAATAAGGAACAACACCAAATTATGATTAAAACCAGAGAAACTATACCACCCACACATTGCTAGTGGGCACGTAAAGTAAGCCAATAAGGAAAAGGGTCTGGTAGTTCCTTTTTTTTTTGAGACAGAGTCTCATGTGTTCCCCAGACTGGAGTGTAGTGGTGCAATCTTGGCTCACTGCAACCTCCACCTCCTGGGTTCAAGTGATTCTCCTGCCTCAGCCTCCCGAGTAGCTGGGATTACAGGCATGTGCCACCATGCACAGCTAATTTTTTAAACTTTAATAGAGACAGGGGGTTTCACCATATTGGCCAGGTGGGTCTCAAACTCCTGACTTCAAGTGATTCACCCACTTCAGCCCCCCAAAGCGTTGGGATTACAGGCATGAACCACCATGCCAGGCTGGTAGTTTCTTAAAAATTAAACATGCCACTACTATACAATCCAGCAATTGTACCCCTTGGCATTTATCTTAGAGAAATGAAGACTTACATTCACACAAAAACTTGTAAACATATGTTCATAGTGGCTTTCTTTGTAATATCCATATACTGAAGACAACACAGATGTAAAACCCACTTGTCGTACATCCATACCATGGAATAATATTCAGTCAAAAAGTGGAATGAACTATTTATTCATGCAACAACATAGATGAATCTCCAGAGAATATGCTAACTAAAAAAGTCATCCACCAAAGGTAATATACTGATTGATTCCATTTATATAACATTCTTGAAACTAAAAAATCATAGCAATGAACAGCAGATTAGTGGTTGCCATGAATTAAGAGGGAGGTGGGAACAGGAGGGAGGTAGATGTGCTATGAAGGGCATTATGAGGGACTTTTTAGTGATGGAACTGTATCTTGACTATATTTCTGTCAATATCCTGGTTGTGATATTGTACTAAAGTTTTGCAAGATGTTACCATTGGGGTAAACTGGGTAAAGTGTAAAAGAGATTTCTCTGTTACCTCTTAAAATTACATGTGAATCTATAAGTATCTCAAATTAAAAATCTTAATTTACCCACCAAGTTATTTCATGGATATTGACAAACTGATTCTAAAGCTTCCATAGAGAGGCAAAAGACCCAGAATAGCCAATATCATACAGAGGGAGAATGAAGTTAGTGAACTGACACTACCAGACTTCAAGCCTACAAAGCCACAGCAATTGAGACAGTGTGGTACTGGTGAAAGAATAGACAAATGGGTCAATGTAAGACAATAGAGAGCCTAGAAATAGACTCACACAAATATAGTTAACTGATCTTCAACAAAGGAGCAAAGGCAGTTCAATGATGAAAGGAGAGTCTTTTCAACAAGTGGTGCGGGAACATCCAGACATCCATATGCAAAAAATTGAATCTAGGGACAGACCTTACACTTTTCCCAAAAATTAACACAAAATGAAT
Source organism: Chlorocebus sabaeus (assembly GCF_047675955.1). NCBI lineage: Eukaryota > Metazoa > Chordata > Mammalia > Primates > Cercopithecidae > Chlorocebus > Chlorocebus sabaeus. The sequence goes on from NC_132926.1 coordinate 25,084,983, forward strand.
CTTCTAGAAGACATGAATCTTCTATAAATTAACACAAAATGAAACTTCTAGGTGACAACATAAGAGATAATCTAGATGGCCTTGATTTTGGCAATTGATTTTGGCAACCAATGGAATGGTCCATGAAAGAAAGAATTAATAAGCTGACTTCATTAAAATTAAAAATGCTGCTTGAATCATCTCATACGTTCTGCATGAAGAAAAAGAAGTCTGTTCTGTGAAGGACAAGAGGATGAGAAGACAAGCTGCAGGCTACAACAAAATATTTACAGAAGACGTATCTGATAAAGGTCTGTTGTCCAAAATATACAAAGAGCTCTTAAAACTCAATAATAAGAAAAAGAACAACATGATTAATAAATCAGCAAAAGATTTCAACAGACACCTGACCAAAGAAGATATACAGATGGCAGATAAGCACGTGAAAAGACGTCCAAAATCATATGCCATTAGCAAATTACAACAACAATGAAGTGTCTCCGTACCCCTGGCTTCAAGTGATTCTCCTGCCTCAACCTCCCTAAGTGCTGGGATTACAGGCATGAGCCACCATCCCCAGCACAATGAGATGTCATGCATAACTATTAGAACCACTAACATCCAAAACACCACCACCACCAAAAGCTGTTGAGGATGTAGAACAACAGGAACTCGCGTTCATTGCTAATGAGAGTGCAAAATGGTACAGCCATGTTGGAAGACATTTTGGTAGTGTCTTACAAAACCTAACAGACTCTTACCGTGTGATCCAACAATCAGGCTCCTGGGTATTTACACGAATGACTCGAAAACTCCCATCCAAACAAAAAGTTACACATAGTTTATAGCAGTTGTATTCATAATTGTCAAAACTTGGAATCAACCAAGTCCTTCAGTAGGTGAATAGATAACCTGTGGTATAATGAAATAGTATTAACTAATAAAAAGAAATCAGCCATAAATCCACAAAAATAAAGAAAGGAGACATTAAATATATATTACCAAGTAAAAGAAGCCAGTCAGAAAAGGCTACATATTGTGTGATTCTGGATAAAATAGGCAAAGCTATGGGGACAATAAAAAGTCAGCTGGACATGTGGCTCAGCCCACCTGTAATATCAGCACAAAAAAAGGCAGAAGGATCTTTTGAGCCCAGGAGTTTGAGACCATCCTGGGCTCAAAAAAAAAAAAAAAAAAAAAAAAAAAGTCACACGTGGTGGTACATGCATGCATGCTGTGGTCCCAGCTACTCAGGAAGCTGAGGTGGGAGGATCATCTGAGCCTGGGATGTTGGGGCTGCAGTGAGGCATGATCACACCACCGCACTTCAGCCTGGGTGACATAGTGAGACCCTGTCTCAAAAAATAATAATAAATATTTTAAAGTTACCCACGAATGACGGTGCACACCTGTAGTCTCAGCTGCACAGGAGAAGGAGGTGGGAGAATGCTTGAGCCCAGGAGTTTGAGGCTGCAGTGAACTACGATTGTGCCAATGCCTGGGCAAGAGTGAGATTATGAATCTAAAACAGGAAATAAAACAAAACAAACAAAAAACTCCCAAACAAACAAAAGATAATGATATCCAGGGGTTTGGTGAGAGGCAGGACACTGCAGAGCACAAGGGATTTTTATGGCAGTGAAACTATTGTCTTTGGTACCATAATGGTGAATATACGTCATTAAGTATTGTCAAACCCATAGTGTACAACACCAAGAGTGAAGCCCAGTGTGAACTATGGACTTTAGGTACTAACGACGTGTCAATGTCGGCTCATCAAAATCAAATGCACCACTCTGGTGCAGGATGTCGATGACAGTGGAGGCTGTGAGTGTGTGGGGGGAGCGGGTATGCGGGAACTCTTTGTACTTTCCACTCAGCTTTGCTGTTAACCTAAAACTGCTCTAAAAAATAGTCTATTTAAAAAGTAAAGTAGACTGGTTGGCTGGGCACGGTGGATCATGCCTGTAATCCCAGCACTTTGGGAGGCTGAGGCGGGCAGATACCTTGAGTCCAGGAGTTCAAGACCAGCCTGGGCAACATGATAAAACCCCATCTCTATTAAAAGTATGTTTTTATTGGCCGGGCATAGTGGCTTATGCATGTATTCCCAGTACTTTCGGAGGCTGAGGTGGGAGGATCACGTGAGGTCAGGAGTTTGAGACCAGCCTAGCCAACATGGTGAAATCCCATCTTGATACTAAAAATACAAAAACTAGCTGGGTGTGGTGGTCAGCACCTGTAATCCCAGCTACTTGGGAGGCTGAGGCAGGAGAATTGCTTGAATCCGGGAGCCAAGATCGTGCCATTGCTCTCCAGTCTGGGTGACAGAGCGAGACTCCATTTAAAAAAAAAACAAAAAAAAAAAAAACAGTTTTTAATTATAGAAAAAGGGAAAAAGGTAGACTGGTTATGGAATTACAGGGCATCTTTTTAATCCCTTGGAAGAAAAGTTTTACTCCCTCATTAGACATGACTCTTCAAATGCGCTTTGAAATCTGTGAGATTGCTTTCTCTAATTTGCATACAATCAACAATAAATACATAAGGAGGTAATAACAGTACTAATCAATACCAAATCTCAAAGAAATTTGGAGATTATATGATTCAGTGTTTGTCAAACTTTTGCACATATTGGTCTTTTAAAAAAATATAAAATCATAAATGGAACTTAGTAAACGAAAGAGACGAAGGTGAGGGCCCCCTGTCTGAAAGTAGGGGTAGAATGGGCAGCCTGAAGCCCACCAGCTTGGCTCCCCTTTGCCTCAGGGGACACCTGGAATGCATTTCCATGACTTGGAGGCCACTGGTTTGACCTGAGGTTCTCACTTTACTGAGAAAAATGTGTCTTGTTTGAGGTTACCCATCTGATTGGTTGAAATCAGGTCTATGGAATCTCAGGTCAGACTCTTTTCCATTCTGCTTTACCCTGATTGATTTGGGGGCATTCTCAGGCTAACAAATGTTGGAAGACAAACTGGGACTCAGGTGTCAGAGGTGGTGGAAGATAATAAAGAGACAAAGGAAAGGAGACTAGAAGGAAGATAGTCAAATTCTGTGCAATACACAGACTGGAGTCTGAATGGGGTAAAGAAACCCACAGGGGTCAGAATTCATAAAATCTGTCTCTGTCGGAAGCCCAAGTTCTAAGAGAAGTTCATCTTGGACCTGAAGCAGGGTAGACTCAAGTGGATAAAGACTTTCCCAGATAACTGCAGGGAAGTAGCACCTGGACTTGCCATATGTTGGCCCACTGTGTCTGCAGCACCTAGGACAGTAGCTGGCATGTAGTAAGTGAGTAACAAATATTGGGTGACAGAGCGAGACTCCGTCTCAAAAAAAAAAAAAAAAAATTTTATATATATATATATTCTGTTAAGATATTACTTATCTTTTTTTTTTTTTGAGATGGAGTTTTGCTCCTGTTGCCCAGGCTGGAGTGCAATGGTGCGATCTCAGCTCACCGCAACCTCGGCCTCCCAGGTTCAATGCCAGCCTGGGCAACGTGGCAAAACCCTGTCTCTACAAGAAATACCCAATTAGTTGGGCATGTTGGCACATGCCAGTAGTCACAGCTACTCTGGAGGCTGAAGTGGGAGAATCACTTGAGCCTGGGAAGCAGAGGTTGCAGTGAGCCGAGATCCTGCCACTGCACTCCAGCCTGGGCGATAAAGTGAGACGCTGTCTCAAAATATTTATTTCCTAATAAATACACCCATTCACCAAAGATATATATTAAAATACATAATATATAAAACATACAACACATAATACATAATTTATATTATATACTATATATAATTTTTATTATATATTACATATAACATATTATATATGATATATATTGAATTTTTGTAATGTATGTTTTAATATATATTATAAATCTATATTAAAATATATATGATATATAATATATATATTGGAGTGAATAAATGCCTCATTAAACTTTAAAATTCTGTCTATGAGGACACTACTACCCATACCCTCAGGAAAATAATTCTGGCCTTTTATAGTTGCGTGAAAAACTTCTCTTCTTTAAATGGTTGTATGTGAACTACTAATCCTGTCTTTGTTTAAAATTGTAATATTTTGGCTGGGCGTGGTGGCTCATGCCTGTAATCCCAGCACTTTGGGAGGCTGAGGCAGGTGGATCACCTGAGGTTGGCAGTTCCAGACCAGCCTGACCAACATGGAGAAACCCCGTCTCTTCTAAAAATACAAAATTAGTCGAGCATGGTGGTGCATGCCTGGAATCCCAGCTACTCAAGAGGCTGAAGCAGGAGAATCACTTGAACCCAGGAGGTGGAGGTTGCGAGAGCCAAAAAGAAATTGTAATATTTTGTAGATCATGAGTTTTTCCCTTAATTTTTTTATTTAAAATATTCTGTAGGCCGGGCGCGGTGGCTCACGCCTGCAATCCCAGCACTTTGGGGGGCCAAGACGAGCGGATCACGAGGTCAGGAGATCGAGACCATCCTGGCGAACACAGTGAAACCCTGTCTCTACTAAAAAATACAAAAAACTAGCCGGGCGAGGTGGCGGGCGCCTGTAGTCCCAGCTACTCGCGAGGCTGAGACAGGAGAATGGCGTGCACTCGGGTGGCGGAGCGAGGCTGAGACAGGAGAATGGCGTGCACTCGGGTGGCGGAGCTTGCAGTGAGCTGAGATCCGGCCACTGCACTCCAGCCTGGGCAACAGAGCGAGACTCCGTCTCAAAAAAAAAAAAAAAAAAAAAATTATATATAAATATATATATATATATATTCTGTTAAGATATTACTTATCTTTTTTTTTTTTTTTTGAGACGGAGTTTTGCTCCTGTTGCCCAGGCTGGAGTGCAATGGTGCGATCTCAGCTCACCGCAACCTCAGCCTCCCAGGTTCAAGCAATTCTCCCGCGTGAGCCTCCCAAAGTGCTGGGATTACAGGTATAAGCCACTGCGCCCAGCCAATATTATTTATCTTGATTACTGAGTTTGCTCCTCCTTAATTTTGTACATGAGGCATGTTCCTTTCACACCTCCACCTAGTCTTGATCCTGATGTGAAGCTACACTGAAAGCAGGTAGCTCACATTTGTACACACACCATTAAGGAGAATTTTTTTCTTCTTTCTTTTGCTTTTGCTCAAATCTGTCTTCGAACAAAAATATATTCAACATTGGCCATGTGTGAGGTAATTCCAGGGATTGTTAAGGGGATGCCCAGGTAAGTCAGGAACTTAGCTACGGTCATAGAAATAATACATGAGAATAATTACAACTTCAGCTAGAGGAGTGCTGTAAGAAGTAAAGGAAAGAGGCCTTGAGTGGGTGAGAGGTAACTTTTATTTGGGTGAACTCAGAGAAACCTTTTGGAGATGACCACCTTTGAGATGGATCTTAAGGAGGGAACTTAAATGGATTGGATGCAGCCCAGATCCTTTAGGGAGTGTATAGAAAATCAATCAATCAATGAATCAATAAAATGGGTATTTTTTGTTGTTGTCGAGACGGAGTCTTGCTCTGTTGCCCAGGCTGGAGTGCAATGGTGCGATCTCAGCTCACTGCAACATCCGCCTCCTGGGTTCAAGTGATTCTCCTGCCTCAGGCTCCCGAGTAGCTGGGATTACAGGCTTACATAATCACGCCTGGCTAATTTTTGCATTTTTAGTAGACACAGGGCTTCCCCATGTTGGCCAGGCTGATCTCGAACTTCTGACCTTAAGTGATCCACTTGCCTCAGCCTCCCAAACTGCTGGGATTACAAGTGTGAGCCACCACACCCGGCCGTAATGGGTATATTTTGTGATAATTTAAAGAACAGGTATGATGATGGCATGGCTATTTTTTTTCCTCTGGTGAAATTCCACATAATGTAATTGTAGATTTTAACAGTGACAGCTACAACAAATAATCCAAAATGGCTTACCTGCCTTTTTGTAGGATTACAAATTCATTTTAGGTTCTTCAGCCTGCAAGTGATAACTGACAATGTCTCTCAGCAGGACCCAATATGTGAGACAAAAATCTTTCTCACAGGAAGTTTAAGCTGGGGATTATTTCCAAATGCCAGGGTTGCTGCTTCCCCCTTCTGGTAAGAAAAAATGTTGTAGGCAAAGCAAACCACAAGCGCTCTCCCCACCCGTGTGTGCTGCACACAGATCTGGATTGTTGACATTGTTAGTGATAAGGTCATTAGCACCCATGAAGTAACAACAACAACAAAATAGTGATTAGGAATTGAAACTATACTGCAGACCGCAGGAAAAAAAAAAAATTAGTAATGTTTCTCATCCAAAGTGCATCATTAAGGCCGGGGATGGTGGCTCATGCCTATAATCCCAGCACTTTGGGAGGCCAAGGTGGGTGGATCACCTGAAGTGAGGAGTTTGAGACCAGCCTGGACAACATGGTGAAACCCCATTTCTACAAAAGTAAAAAAATTAGCTGGACGTGGTGGCGGGCATCTATAGTCCCAGCTACTCGGGAGGCTGAGGCAGGAGAATCACTTGAACCTGAGAGGCAGAGGCTGCAGTGAGCAGAGAGCACACCACTGCACAGCAGCCTGGGTGACAGAGTAAGAGTCTGTCTTTAAAAAAAAAAAATGCATCGTTAAAACTGTATACAGCATATGAGCTTACAAAAATCAGGAAGAAGCAGGGAGTGGAGATGAAATTTTTATTTTCTTTTTTCCTTTCCTTTTCTTTTTTTTTTTTTTTTTGAGACGGAGTTTCACTTTTGTTGCCCAGGCTGGAGTGCAATTGTGCGATCTTGGCTCACTGCAAACTTTGCTTCCCGGGTTCAAGTGATTCTCCTGCCTCAGCCTCCTGAGTAGCTGGGATTACAGATGTGTGCCACCATGTCTGGCTAATTTTGTATTTTTAGTAGAGATGGGGTTTCTCCATGTTGATCAGGCTGGTCTCAAACTCCTGACCTCAGGTGATCTGCCTACCTCGGCCTCCCAAAGTGTTGGGATTACAGGGGTGAGCCACCGTGCCCAGCCTTTTTTTTTTTTTTTTTTTTTTTTTTTTTTTTGGCAGAGTTTCACTCTGTTGCTTAGGTTGAAGTAGAGTGGCACTATCACGGCTCAAGCAATCCTCCCACATCAGCCTCCCAAGTAACTGGGACCCCAGGTGCATGCCAGCTTGCCCAGCTTGGAGATAAAAATTTTTACTTGCTGTCTTCCAATTATTCTGCCTGGGCTGATCAGCAAGCCAAAGATACAATGTAGCTGACTAACAGACGCTCAGAGATTATTACCTATAAACCTGTCTACCAATGACAGAGGTAGTAAGGCCAACAAAATTAACAAGTTGCTGCAACAGTTGGACTTCTAAAAGCATAAATAAACAAATAAAAGGAATTTTGACCCTTACCGGGCATCAAATACAAAAATTAACCCCCAAAGGATCATAGACCTAAATGTAAAACTTAAAATTAGAAAACTTGTAGAAGAAAACAGAGGAAAAATCTTTGTGGCTTTGAGTTAGGCAAAGATTCTTGGAAAGGACACAAAAAGTATGAACCATGAAAGAAAATAATTGATAAACTGGTCATCATCAAAAAGAAAAAACTCTGCTTGCTGAAAGACACTTAAAAAATGAAATGATGAACCACAGACTAGGAGAAAATATTTGTAAAAGACATATCTGATCAAGGACTTATACCTTGTGTGTATTTGTGTGTGTGCCCTTACAATTCAATAGTAAGAAAACATGCCAATTTAAAAATTGGGCAAAACTTTTGAACAGACAGTTCACCAAAGAAAAGATACATATGACCAGTAAACATGAAATATACCTAACACGAAAGAAATGCAAATTAAAATCATTATACAGATATTAGAATAGCAAAAAGTAAAAATTAAAAGGATAATACCAAGTGCAGATTGAGGGCAATTATACCTCCTACAGATTGCTGAGAAATGAAAAATAAGCAGCCTCTTTAGAAAACTGCTTGGCAGTTTCTCATATAATTAAATATATAATTATTATAAGATCCAGCAATTGTATCACTATGCTGTTATCCAAAAGAAATGAAAACATATGTCCATACAATTGACTTGCATGGGAATGTTTATAGTAGTTTTGCTAATAATCACCTCAAACTGAAATAACCCAAATGTCTATTAACCAGTGAATGGATACATGAATTACAGAACATTCATACAATGGAATATTCCTTATCTGTAAAAAGGAACAAAGTATTATACATTGAACAACATTGATGGACTTCAAAAGTATTATGCTAGGTGAAAGGAACCAGATACCAAAGACTGCATACTTTCTAATTTCATTTATATGACATTCTGGAAAAGGTAAAACTATATGAACAGAAATCAGATCAGTGGTTACTAGAGGATGGGGATAAAGCGAAGGAATCAAATAAAAAAAAAAGCATTGTTTGGGGTGATGAAATATTCTACATCTTAATCTGGGCGGTAGTGGTTTTATGCCAGTGTGTATTTATCAAAACTCACATAACTATTCATCTAGAGTTAATTTTATTCTATGTGAAGTATCCCTCAATAAACCTAAATTTTAAAAAATCAATAGGGTGGAAACTAAAAATTTCTGCTTGCCATTTAGGTTCAAATGATAGCAATGTTTTTTATAATGTGCCAAGATCCTAAGGGAGGCAAGAAGTCGGTTACCGTGCGTCTTTGCCCATTTCTACCCTTTCATCTCCCCCACTCTTTCTTTCTTTGCTCACTAGTTAGGGAGCACACAGGCTCCCTTCCTGTCTCTAATTCAGAAAGCTCATGGCAGCCCCACGCTCTTTGCATTTGCTGTCTCCCAGATCTCTGCACAATTCCCTCCTTCATATCTTGTTTCCAGAGTTAACCTTCTGTGAGAGGCTACCCTGACCACCCTCTGTAAAGTAGCCATCCCCCAACCCACATCACTATCACATTAATCTCTATTATACTTTCCCCCATAGCCCTTGTCACTATTCGAAGTTTTTACTTGTTTGCATACTCCTTGTCTGTGTCTCTCTAGAACACCTTCTAGAGAGAACACCTTTTCCTTGTCTTTTTTTTTTTTTTTTTTTTTTTTTTTTTTTTTTTTTTTGAGACGGAGTCTCGCTCTGTCACCCAGGCTGGAGTGCAGTGGCGTGATCTCAGTTCACTGCACGCTCCGCCTCCCGGGTTCACGCCATTCTCCTGCTTCAGCCTCCTGAGTAGCTGGAACTACAGGCGTCCGTCACCACGCGCGGCTAATTTTTTTGTATTTTTAGTAGAGACAGGGTTTCACCTGTATCAGCCAGGATGGTCTCGATCTTCTGACCTCGTGATGCGCCCGCCTCGGCCTCCCAAAGTGCTGGGATTACAGGCGTGAGCCACTGTGTCCGGCCGTGAGAACACCTTTTTCAAAGGCCCCACTGGCTTTTGTCTGTCTTTTTAGACTTCCAGACCAGTGCCAGCACAACAGATACACAACACATATTTATTCAATGAGCATATTCCTTGTTAAGCTGCAGTAGGCATCTTTAAGGAATAAGCTTTCCATCGAGATTCTGCAAATATAGTCACATAATTAAATGTTTAACACACATCATATTGTCACTAGCCCTTCTCATGATATGCACTTCATATCCATTATTCATTTGAAGTTTATTGGAAAGAACACTACATTGATAGTCAAGAGTCCAAGATTCTAGCCTTCATTCTGCTACTAACTGTTAAGACACTGCACCTTTGGGCCCAGTAATTCTATTTCTAGAAATTTGTTCTAAAGAACAAAATTGGACACATGCACAAACATATATGCACTGGGATGCTCCTCATCCTGTGTAGTTATACTGGCTAAAATTGGGAGAAACGTAATTTAACACAATGAGGCTTTGGCTAAAGAGACTGTGGTATAACCACCAAAGCCACACTATGAATTTATTTGAAAGTGATGATTGTATTCATTTCATTCCTTATTCAATAAACGCTCATTGAGTATTTGCCAATTTCAACCACTCTTGTATGTAAGTTCAAACACAACAGCAGTAAATGAAACAAAGGTCCCATGCTCATAAAACTGATATTTCTGATGGATAAGAAAGGCAATAAAATACATAAATACACTATATAAGATGATTTCAGATGATGAGAGGGTCTATGAAAAAAAGATAATACATAGAAAGGGTTTCAGGGGCATTTCCCAACAGAAAGATTGGGGATGCGCTATTTTGTATAGAGTAGTGTAACCCCAGAAGAACTCTTTGAGGTCACATTTGACCAGAAACCTGAATGAAATGAGGAAATGAAGCCGGGTGCGGTGGCTCACATCTATAATCCCAGTACTTTGGGAGGCCGAGGCGGGCGGATCACAAGGTCAGGAGATCGAGACCATCCTGGCGAACACGGTGAAACCCCATCTTTACTAAAAATACAAAAAAAAAAAAAAAAAAGGGGGGGGAGAGAAATAAGGAAATGAGACGTGTGAATATCTATGGAAAGAGTTCCAGGCAAAGGCATCTGCCCCCAAGACCGGGATGTACTTGGCAATTTTGTAGGGCCTATTATATAGGCCGGGGGAGGATGTCAGATTTTATTCTAAAAGTAGTAGAAAGCGTTGGAAGATTTTGAATAGAAGAGCGTTAAGACTGGTTTTATATTTTAAGAAGGTGTGGTAAATAGACTAAGGCAGGACAAAAATCAAAGAAATCCAGATGAGAGATAATGGCAGCATGGCATAGGACCATACCAGTGGGGACGGTGGTCAGTCATATTTGGAACTTTATTTACTTATTTTTAAATAGAGCTAATGCAAAAGGCTGGTATGGTAGTTTCGGTGGGGTATGGGAGAAAGGAGAAAAAGGTGTTTCCTTAGATTGAACATTTGCAATTGAGTAAAGTGCAACGGGGTAAAGATGTCTGTCACCACTGGATATGAGGGTCTGAAGTGCAGAGGAAACGGTGTTCCAGGGCCTGCATGTATCTGGGTGATATCTGACTGAGAAGTGGTTGGAGAACTGAGTCCTGGGGCAATCCAAATAATCAAATGTGCCAAATGCTGCTGACAGAGGGAGTAAAATGAGGACTGGGAACAAGCATTGGAAGTCATGGGTGCAGGACATATTGGGGTCGGCAGTGAGGATGAATTTCTTCAGGAAATAAATTTATATGTGTGGGGGAATTAAAATGGGAGAGGCCGGGCTAGGTGGTTCACGCCCGTAATTCCAGCACTTTGGGTGGCCAAGGCGGGTGGATCACTGTAGGTCAGGAGCTCGAGACCAGCCTCACCAACATGGTGAAACCCTGTCTCTACTAAAAATACAAAAAAAGGAAAAAAAAAAAAAAAATTAGCTGGGTGTGGTGGCACATGCCTGTAATCTCAGCTACTTGAGAGGCTGAGGCACACGAATCGCTTGAACCCCGGCGACAGAGGTTGCAGCGAGCCGAAATCGCGCCACTGCACTCCAGCCTGGGCGAAAGAGACTCCGTCTCAAAGAAAATAATAAATAAATAAAATAAAATAAACCAACAAAAAACCCTGCATATCTGTATTTTCGAATTGTATGTAAGATGTCTTCATTGTATGGGTTAAATTAAAAAAGAAAAGACAAAAGGAATGGAACTACCAGCTGCGACTGTCAGCAGAAGAGTTGTAATGCGGGCAGCGGGTGGAACACACGCAGGTGCACTAGCAAGTGCGCCTTTGCTAGGTTTTCTTTGGGAGGTTATTTTCGCGTCATAAATGTCTAAATTCATGGAAGTCTTACAAGAGCATGTTACACATTAAAATATAAGATTGTTTCCAGTCAATAAGGGGTCTATAAAAAATAAAGCAATAAGATGTCTTGTTTAATTTTATGCCTTAAAGAAACGAAGAAATAACCCTCAGCTACTACTTCTAAGTCAGTAAAAGGGGTGGGAATGGGAGGAGTCGAATATACGCAGGCGCAATAGCGAGCGATCGGTCTGAGGCGGATCTAGAATCTCGTTGAAGGACAGCTCCTACAGCCAATCAAGGACAGAGTCGGTGGCTTCTTCCAGGAGGAGACCGGAAATTGGTTTCGGCTGCAGAGGCGGAAGGCGGCTACCAGTGTAAAGCCAGAGTTGAGGTGAGTGGGCGGCAACGGCTTGGGGCCCCCCGCGTGTGTGCGTTTTTTTTCTTCCGGACCCCGCGGTTTCCTCTGTGCTGGGCTGGGAACTGGGGAGGCATGGAGGAGTTCGGCCTCCGAAGACGCTCTCTCGTCTTTCTGTCCCGAGTCTCTCCGAGAGCGCGGCCTCCCCGCGGCTCGTGGAGGTCTCGGGATGGACAGCCTGGAGGAGGGGGCTCTTAGCGCTGCAGTCCCAGGGCTTCCTCCGTGTGGGGACGCCGAGCCGGAGTGGAGGTTGGAAGACCTGGTATCTAGTCCCCTCGCCGCTGTTTTTCTAAGCTGTGTGGCCTTGGGCGAGTTATTTGCCTTTTCTGGCTCTTTGTAACGTGAGAGTAGCCCTCCCTGCCCTTCCTTCTTCTGGAAGCAGGTGTGAAACAGCTGAGATACGGGGGCAGGCGAGGGCGGTAGATCCCAACCAAGCCTAATCGTCAGGTCCATCTGGAGAGGTTTTTAAAGCGACATACCAGGGCCCATTCACAGTGGACAGAATGAATCAAATCTTTGGGGCTGGGACCCTGGAATATCTGTCGTCTTCTGGTGAGGCGCCTTCTCTCGCAGAACAGACACTAGATGTTGGAGCTTGAGTCTAAGAACCAGTTATGATGCTTGGCTCTGGTTTTATTAAAATAAGACCTCCATCGCCTTTGAAAAGTTCCATCTAGAGAGACAGTAGAGAAAAATATAATTTTTGTAATATGCAAGTTCTAATTGTACAATTAGATGCTTCACGGCTTAGAGACATAAGAGAGCTTGCCCTTTGGAGCTAAAGGGACCTGGGGTAAGAATTCCTGTTGTACCATTTATTAACTTTTTGATCTGGGGCAACACTTCCCCTCATTGAGACTTGGGATCTTCACCTCTAAAATGAAATTGATAGTAGAACTTAATTCATGGGACCCTGTGGTGGCTCACGCCTGTAATCCCAGCATTTTGGGAGGCCGAGGTGGGCGGATCACTTGAGGTCGGGAGTTCCAGACCAGCCTGGCCAACATGGTGAAAACCTGTCTTTACCAGGAAATAAAAAATTAGCTGGGCATGGTGGCACACACTTGTAGTCCCTAGCTACTCAGGAGGGTCATGCAGGTGAATCCCTTGAACCCGGGAGGCAGAGGTTGCGGTGAGCCCTGATGGTACCACTACCCTCCAGCGTGGGAGACAGATTGAGACCTTGTCTCAAAAAACAAAACAAACAACCTTAATTCATAGAATTGTTATGAAGATTATGTTAGAGAGGCCATAAAACAACAGTATCTGTCACATAGTTGGCCTTAGGAAAATGACAACCTAAGTACAGGAATGCACATCGTGTAGGAAAGTACAGAGCAGCACTCATCACCTAAAAAGGTTTGAGTGGAAGGAAACGTAAGGTGTCAAAAATTGTGTTTTGAAGTACCAGATCAATGTTAATTCCTTGATTTTGGTAATTGTGCTGTGGGTAGAAGAAAACATTCTTGTCCTGGGAAAACACATTGAAGTATTCAGGGGTGAAGGAATGAGAAACCAATAAAGCAAATGAAGGAAAATGTTAACATTTGGAGAATCTGAGTGAAGAATATAAAGTGTTCTTTGTATATTTATGCACTTTTTCTGTAATCTGAATTTATGTTAAAAGTTTTAAAATGTTGGCTGGATGTGGTGGCTCACACCTGTAGTCCCAGCACTTTGGGAGGCCAAGGCAGGAGGATTGCTTGACCTCAGGAGTTCAAAACCAGCCGGAGTAACATGGCAAAACTCTGTCTTTACAAAATATACAAAAATTAGCTGGGCGTGGTGACATATGCCTCGTACTCCCAGCTGCTTGGGAGGTTGAGGTGGGAGGATCGCTTGAGCCTGGGAGGTCGAGGCTGCATCATCCTATGCACTACTGTGGCATAGTGGAAACTCAGGGCTGCACCACGCTTGCCCTTAGTACCTCACGAATTCTAAGTATAATATTGCTTCTAATAGAATACTTGCCCCACCTGATGTTAGAGGGTGTTATATCTTGAAACTTTGATAATACCAGTGTAAAGGAGCACTTCAGAATCTTCTCATTGGATGGTATATCTAGGCTTAAGGTAGAGTAAGTAGAGGTTATTATGGCCGTAGAAGATACTGGGTTTGAACCTGGGGTTTGAAATTTCTGTGATAGTTGTAGGGAAGTTAATGTGTCCATACAGGTCGGGCGCGGTGGCTCACACCTGTAATCCCAGCACTTTGGGAGGCCAGGGTGGGCGGATCACCTGAGCTGGGGAATTAAGAGACCAACCTGGACAACATGGCGAAATCCTGTCTCTACTAAAAATACAAAAATTAGCTGGGCATGGTGGCAGGCGTCTCTAATCCCAGCTACTTGGGAGGCTGAGGCAGGAGAATTGCTTGAGCCCAAGAGGCGGAGGTTGCAGTGAGCTGAGATCGCACCACTGCACTCCAGCCTGGGCATGAGAGCAAGACTCCGTCTCAAAAAAAAAAAAAAAAAAAAAAAAAGTTAATGTGTCCATATAAAATTGCATAGTTTACTGTGACAAAAAGGATATGGAACTGAATCATTTCATTCAGGAACTTTGGATAATACCATGTGTTTAGGATTTAGCAGTGTTAATTTTGTCAGTGTTTATGAGAGATACAAGTAAGTGTTTGCTATTGGAAATCAATCTGTAACGTAAAGCAAAAGTGATTGTGATATGAGATTGGGAGACAACATGTGTAGTTTGGTTATGGAGGAGTGGAGAAATGGGGGCATAAATGGTGAGGGGCATGGAATCCAGAAGATTTTCTTGTTTTTTTTTGAGACCGATTCTCGCTCTGTCGCCCAGGCTGGAGTGCAGTGGTGCAGTCTCGGCTCACTGCAAGCTCCGCCTCTTGGGTTCACACCATTCTCCTGCCTCAGCCTCCTGAGTAACTGGGACTACAGGCACCTGCCACCATGCCCGGCTAATTTTTTTTGTATTTTAGTAGAGTCGGAGTTTCACCCTGTTAGCCAGGATGGTCTCGATCTCCTGACCTTGTGATCCGCCTGCCTTGGCCTCCCAAAGTGCTGGGATTACAGGTGTGAGCCATCGCGCCCGGTGGAAGATTTTCTTTAGAGATCAGAAGATGCTACAGATTTTTTTATGCTGATGAAATTATTAGGGAGAGAATGGAAAAGAATGGTTGAGAATATAATGCCTACTTAGAAAATATGGCAAACTTTCCCTATCATAAATGTTAGTTTTAGAAACCAAGGAGATCATCTTGTCTTGGACCCCAAACTCCTGGAAGAAAAGGAAGAAAATATTCTGTCTGTAGTTATGAAATGTAACAGGTTTGTTTTGTGGCTCTAATAAATCTTTGGTCTGTGTCCATAGGTTCTTGATAGTCCACAATGGGTGAACCACAGCAAGTAAGTGCACTTCCACCACCTCCAATGCAATATATCAAGGAATATACAGATGAAAATATTCAAGAAGGCTTAGCTCCCAAGCCTCCCCCTCCAATAAAAGATAGTTACATGATGTTTGGCAATCAGTTCCAATGCGATGATCTTATCATCCGCCCTTTGGAAAGTCAGGGCATCGAACGGCTTCATCCTATGCAGTTTGATCACAAGAAAGAACTGAGAAAACTTAATATGTCTATCCTTATTAATTTCTTGGACCTTTTAGATATTTTAATAAGGAGCCCTGGGAGTATAAAACGAGAAGAGAAACTAGAAGATCTCAAGCTGCTTTTTGTACACGTGCATCATCTTATAAATGAATACCGACCCCACCAAGCAAGAGAGACCTTGAGAGTCATGATGGAGGTCCAGAAACGTCAACGGCTTGAAACAGCTGAGAGGTTTCAAAAGCACCTAGAACGAGTAATTGAAATGATTCAGAATTGCTTGGCTTCTTTGCCTGATGATTTGCCTCATTCAGAAGCAGGAATGAGAGTAAAAACTGAACCAATGGATGCTGATGATAGCAACAATTGTACTGGACAGAATGAACAAAGAGAAAATTCAGGTCATAGGAGAGATCAGATTATAGAGAAAGATGCTGCCTTGTGTGTCCTAATTGATGAAATGAATGAAAGACCATGAAAGATGTTTATCTTTCTTTTTTTCCTTTTGATAAATAGCCTCATATATTAGTTTATTTTCTTTTGGACAGTCTTAAGAGAGGTTTCACTAAAAATGTAAACAGCTTTAATCTTGACTCCAACTTTTTCAATTATGAGATGTCATAGGCAGTAATTTCACTGTATAACAAGCATAGAGAAATGAGTACCTCTGCACTAAGAATAATAACTTTAAAAAACAAAGTGTTCACCGCTGTTGTATGGGACATTCCTATGTTTTGGAGTTGCAGTAAAACTTTGATGATAACCTCAGTAACAGCAAAAGTTTTCGTCTTTGAAAAGGGGATTTATCATTTGCTTTAAGAATGATAGAGGAATAATGGATATCAATCTATAAATGTAAAAGTATGGTATCTTTAAACTTATGCCATTAAAAATTTTGCTTAAGCTGCAAAAGGTAGTATAACATGTTAATAGAGAGGAGCCCAGAAGAATTATAAAACAGAAACTTTATTTTTTCCTCATGACTGCTCCTGTAAACCCACTAACTCAGTCTTTTCTCCCTATCCTGAATGGACTCTTGCAGGCAAGTCCCATGAATTGTTTTTTTCTCCAGTCACTCAGGTAATAAGTCCTTTGGCCATTTTAAGTTACAGACATTAATTTTAGTAATTAAGATGTCTATGTCATTAGCTACACATTTTCTTTAAAGCTAAGCCCAGACTTGCTTAAGTCCACAATGGGAAAGGGGTTTGACGGCAGAGACTGCTAGGTGTCTACCAGAGAGTCTTGTTCTTTGAAGATACGTTGCCAAGATGTGGCAACCCAACCAGGGACATTTCCGTACTGCCAGCATCTCTGTGAGAACATATGACTAAGTCCTAGGCAGTGAAATGTGGGCATAGGAATCCAGGCTTGCCCCATAAACATTTCTTTCATGATCCTCCATTCTTTTCTCCCAACTGCTGGTTGCATGGTCATATCCAGGATAAGTTTGGAAGCCACCGAAGATGGCAAAGATTGTCAGTCTGGGTCTTTGAATGACTGTGAGGATTAAGTCTTCTTTTCATTAACTCCACTCTGCCCCTCGCTAATTTCGCTAATTGGACTTTATGTGAGCACTTTCTTCTCCCCACTGTCTATCACCTCTTCCACCAAGGTGTTAGTAGAGAGTTGACTTTGTTTCTGAGGATCTTTGCCTGCCATTTTCTTAATGTAGGCCAGTGGTTCTTAAAGTGTGTGGTCCTGGACCAGCAGCATTGGTACCATTTGGAGACTCACTGGAAATAAAAGTTTTAGTATAATCCATAGGTTCAGAAAAATAAATGAAGTTTCTCTAGCTCCATCCCAGACCTTTTCAACCAGAAAGTTGAAAAGACCAACGGGGGCAACATAGTGAGATCTTCTCTCCATTGCTATTTAATTTTAAAAGGAAAGGATATGGGGTATGTTGATTGAAGGATAAGTTGAATATATAAACCATGAGGAGGACAGAAAGTGTCTGAAGTTTTGAGTTAGTAGCCCTGGAGACCATCTTTCCTGTTAGCTTCATTCTCTTTACTGATGAACTTCTTTAATGATGTAGGTGGAGAACATGGCAGCTAACAGTCCCCATGTGTTAAGCATTTCTGTGTTTACCACTGTCTGGGAGTTCGCTCTCAAATACTAAAAAAATGAGGTTAATTAACTAATTCCTAGACATGAGGAATTAGGGGTTGCATACTTGATTCCAACTGGGCAAATCAACTGGGACTTGGCTCCCATAATAATTTGACAGTCCCCGCTATGTCTATGTATGGAAGAGTCAGTCTGTCTCTCAGAGGAAGGAAGTGGTGCTGAACTAACGATAACGAGATATCCACTACAAATCAGGCACGTGTAAACTTAATATAAATAGCAAAAATAAACTGACTGTACAAATCTGTGTTCTCTTTATGAGAGTAGTTTTTCCCCAGCTATTCATTTATTCATGGTATTCATTTGATGAATACACTGTGGTCACCTCTGTGCCTGATACTAGTTTAAGTGTTGAATGTGTGTGAAGGGCGAAGGAAAACGTAACCAAGATAATAAAACGAATTGATTTTTGAAGGTGATAGTTTGTGTCTGAACCATTCAGCCATTACAGCACCTTCAGAAGAATCTTGCTTCCAGTTATGTTTCTATTGTCTGTTCAAATCACCTTGTCCACATTATCTTCTCTTTTCAAGGCATGTATACATGTTCATTTCTTTTTTATCTTTTAAAACTTTTTTTTTTTTATTTTTTGAGATGAAGTCTCACTCTTTCGCCAGGCTGGAGTGCAGTGGCGCAATCTGGGGCCACTGCAACCTCCAATTCCCAGGTTCAAGCGATGCTCCTGCTTCAGCCTCCCGAGTAGCTGGGACTACAGGCACGTGCCATCACGCCCACTAAATTTTGTATTTTTAGTAGAGAAGGAGTTTCACCATGTTGACCAGGATGGCCTGTATCTCCTGACCTCGTGATCTGCCCGCCTGGGCCTCTCAAAGTGCTGGGATTACAGGAGTGAGCCACCATTCTCGGCCTAAAATTTTTTTTTTCTCTTTGAGTAGAGATGAGGTCTCACTATGTTACCCAGGTTTGTTTCAAACTCCTGAGCTCAAGTAATCCTCCAGCCTCCCAAAGTGCTGGGATTACAGGAGTGAACCACCATGCCTAACCTCACATTTGTTAAGGACTTTAGAAGACAACTTTGCCAGGTATGGTGACTCACACCTGTGATTACACCACTGAGAGACTAAGGTGGGAGGATCACTTGAGTCCAGGAGTTTGAGACCTGCCTGGGCAACATAGGGAGACCCCCGTCTCTACAAAGAAATTTAAAAATTAGCTGGATGTGATGGCACATGCCTGTGGTTTCAGCCATTCCAGAGGCTGAAGTAGAAGGGTCACTGGAGTCCAGGAGGTCAAGGCTGCAGTGAGCCACGGTCATGCCACTGTACTCCAGCCTGGGTGACAGAGCAAGACCCTGTCTCAAAAACATAAGACAGCTTCAACTCATGCACTGAGCTCCAAGATTACTGGGAACGGCAGGTGCAAATATGAGGAGATACAAAGTTGGCATAACTTGGATGAGAAAGGCTATGATGGCTACAATATAGTGAGGGAGGAGGTTGGAGCTTGAGAAGCAGATGGAGGACAGATGTATATGATTTAGAGGGTCAAGGGAAGGAGTTGGGTTTTTATTTGAAATCTGATGAGAAATTATGTTTGCAATTGATTTCTCATCAGATTTTACTAAAATACAGAGAATCAGTAGGAAGGGTACTAGCTGTCCTTTGATAGCTTTCTAAGTACCACAAATTGTGCTAAGTGCTTTGTAGCCATTCTCTTATTTAATCCTTAGAATAATCCTATGAAGAACCTTCTAAATCTGTTGGGATTTATGGCTGTAAGTTGCTAGCAATGTTTGAAGCTCTTTGTATAAATAAAGTCATTTTAGCCTTACAGCTATTTAATGAAATCAGTATTCTTTTTACACTTACATTTCAGATGAGGAAGTGGAGGGTCAGGGAAGTTATATAATTTACCCAAGATTACCTGACTAGTGAGTGGCAAAGCCAGAATGGAAACTAGGCATTCTAGTTTTCAAAGCCTGAGCGCTCAACCTTCATACTTCTTTGCCTCTCCATTCCCTCATGTTGTTACTAAGTCATGTAGGCAAATAAGTAGTGAAACCAAGAGTGGAGCCAATATTTTGATGCTAAAGTCCATGCTTGTAAATACTATTTGATACTGGGCTGAACAGATTTACAGATGGAAATTATGAGTTCCCTTTGAATATATTAAGGTGCTTATGTCTTAGCTTAGACTTCTATGAGTATCTTAAGGAGATTCTGTGCTTATAACTCTAATCTTCCTAAAAACTCTTAGCAGGTATTATCCCCATTTTATGAGTAATGAAAATTGAGGATTAGAGTTTAGATTTGCTCAGGTTGGAATCTAGGTCAGGAATTGGCAAACTCTTTTGTAAAGATTCAATTAGTAAATATTTTAGGCATTGAGGACTGCACAGTTTCGTTGCAGCTACTCAACTGCTGTGGGTCGAAAGCAGCCATAGACAATGCATAAACAAGAGAGCTCGGTTCCAATACAGCTTTCTGTATGGACACTGAATTTTGAATTTAAATAATTTTCATATGTGAAACATTCTGATTTTTTCCAACTATTTAGCATATACAATTATTCTTAGATGTGAGAGTACAAAATCAGACAGCAGGCTGGATTTGGCTGGTGAGCCATGATGACCTAGGTAATTGGATTCTAAACTTTGGAGTGTTTTCACAAAGCTACTAATAAAAAATCACAGAGATACAAATTACAGAAGCTTCTTCATAGTATTGTTCCAGGAGAATAGTGTTGTATTCATAGTATTGTAGCCAGGAGAATGGCTACAAAGCACTTAAGTTTTATTTTGTTTTTAATTGATGAATTATTTATTTATTTGTGAGTTACAATGTAATGTTTTAATATATGTATACCCTACTGAGCCTTTTTTCTTTTGCATACCACTGGCACTTAGAATTAAATTTGTGAGCAGGTTTCAAGTTACATTGTGATGAGGCTACCAGTAAGTGGCACTCTTACCTCAGATTTAAGAGCTGTAGCTGGTTGCAGAGTAGACTCAAATGAAGAAACCCAGAGGTACTGCTCACCCTAACTTACTCTAACTCTGGGTAGTTAGTGTCAGAATTAAATTGCATCATTAGATACATACTTGGTCTGTTGAATTAGAGAAGTGGTTGGTGTTGGAAAACATCCCAGAATCCTAGGGTTCTACTGTTTAATCAGTCGTATATCTTGGTTTGGTAATATTAACTTCCAGCTGGGCGTGGTGGCTCATACCTTTAATCCCAGCACTTTGGGAGGCAGAGGCGGGCGGATCACCTGGGGTCAGAAGTTCATAGGCCAGCCTGACCAACATGGTGAAACCATGTCTCTACTAAAAATACAAAATTAGCCGGGCACGGTGGCACATGCCTGTAATCCCAGCTACTCGGGAGGCTGAGGCAGGAGAATTGCTTGAACCTGTGAGGCAGAGGTTGCAGCGAACTGAGATCACACCATTGTACTCCAGCCTGGACAACAAGAGCAAAACTCCGTCTCAAAAAAAAAAGAAAACCAACTTTCGTAAAACTCAATTTCCTTAACTATGGTAAACATAATACATATCTCCCCATAGTGTAGGTACCATCTAATGCTGAGAATGAAAGAGAAGACCCACCCTAATTCTCTTTAAAAAAAATTTTTTTTTATTATACTTTAAGTTCTGGGATATATGTGCAGAACGTGCAGGTTTGTTACATAGGTATACACGTGCCATGGAGACCCATCCTAATCTTTCTGAAACGCATTTGCCTCCAAGCAACATACTCAGAGCTTGCTGAACATCTGTGCAGAAGCATCTGATCTGAAAGGGCAGCAGGAGTGCCCTGGCAGCTTAAGTGGTGCTTGAGTCTGGGGCTCTGAGTCACTGCTACTTGCAGGGGAGAGTGATAAAGAAAAAAAAAAAAAAAAGAGGAAGGCACAAATAATAGCAGAAATGAAAGGGGGGACATTATTATAGTTATAGTAAAAAATAAAATATGGATTTTTAATAAGTTAGAAATTTTATTATTTATTTAGAAAATTACCAATGCAGATTGAGGAATAGGAAACCAGGATAATTCTCTAACAATTAAAAAAAATGGATCAATAGTCAAAATCTTTTCACAAAGAAAGCTTCAAAGTTCAAATAGCTATATGGCGAATCTTAAAGTCAGCTGATTAGCAAAAGCAAACAAGCAAAAACACAAAACCAAAAAAACAAAAAATAGCTTTGCTGGCAAGTCTGCTAAACATTGCCAGAAAAAAATACAAAAATACAAAAATAAATAAATAAATAAATAAATAAATAAATAAATAAATAATGATTCCAGTCTTATACAGACTCAGAGAATAGAAAAACAGGAAGTATGTGTTAACTCTTTTTATGAGACTGGTACAAAATATTAGCAAATTGGACCCAATAATATGTCAAAATAAAAGGTAATGTATTATGGTTAATCTGTGTTTATCTCAGGAATGTAGAATAGATAAGTAAAATGTCACAACAATATAAATTGAAGAAAAATCACTTGGTCATCTTAAAAGATGTGCAAATGGCAGTTATAAAATTTAGCATTGGCCGGGCGTGGTGGCTCATGCCTGTAATCCCAGCATTTAGGGAGACCGAGGCGGGCGGATTAGTTGAGGTCAGGAGTTCAAGACCAGCCTGGTCAACATGGCAAAACCCTGTATCTACTAAAAATAGAAAAAAAATTAGCCAGGTGTGGTAGCCCGCACCTGTAATCCCACCTGTTTGAGAGGCCAGGGCAGGAGAATTGCATGAACCCAGGAGGTGGAGGTTGCAGTGAGCCGAGATCGTGCCACTGCACTCCAGCCTGGGCGACAGAGTGACACTCTATCTCAAAAAAAAAAAAAAAAAAAGCATCTATCCATGAAAAAGATAAAAACCTTTAGAACTTTAGAAATGGAAGAAGACTTCCTTAATATAATAAATAGTAGCTCCATAAAACCTATAGCACATATTATACTCAAGATGAAAACCTGTAACTTTTCCTTTGAGAGCTGGAGTAAAACGAGGATGCCTGCTATCAAAATTTCTATTAAATATGTACTAGATTTCCTAACCAGCATGGCAAGGAAAAAAAATAGTACTATTGAAAAGGAAGGAACAAAACTGTCGTTATTTGCAGAAAATGGTTGTTAACATAGAAAATTCAGTATAACCCACAGATAATAGTTTACTGATTGCTGAGGAAAAAATATTCAGAAATAAATTTTGTTTCGGTATACCAGCAACAAACAATAATTTGAAAATGAGGTACTAGGCCAGGAGTGGTGGCTTATGCCTGTAATCTCAGCACTTTGGGAGGCTGAGGCAGGAGGCTTGCTTTAGCTCAGGAGCTCAAAACCAGCCTAGGCAACGTAGTGAGACCCCATCTCTGCCAAACGAAAAATAAAGACACTAGCTGGAATGATGGCATGTGTCAGCTGCT
The DNA here is from genome assembly GCF_047675955.1 of Chlorocebus sabaeus. Lineage (NCBI taxonomy): Eukaryota > Metazoa > Chordata > Mammalia > Primates > Cercopithecidae > Chlorocebus > Chlorocebus sabaeus. Next base: position 25,108,117 of record NC_132926.1, read on the forward strand.
TGGGAGGCTAAGGTGGGAGGATTGCTTGAGCCCGGGAGGTTGAAGCTGCAGTGAACCATGATCACACCACTGCACTCTAGCCTGGGTAACAGAGTGAATCCCTGTATTGGGGCGAGGGAGGGGGAAGATACTACATAAAGTAGGATTAGTAATATGAAATATCAGGAATAAATAAAAAAATTAATTGAAGGTTTCCATCGAGAAAATTTTTAAATTTTATTAAGAGATATTAAAGAAAATCCAGGCCAGGCATGATGGCTCACGCCTGTAATCCCAGCACTTTGGGAGGCCAAAGTGGGCGAATGACTTAAAGCCAGGAGGTTGAGACCAACCTGGCCAATAGGGAGAAACCCCATCTCTACTAAAAATACAAAAAATTAGCCAGGTGTGGTGGCACAAGCCTGTGATTCCAGCTACTCAGGCGGCTGAGACACGAGAATCATTTGTACTTGGGAGGTAGAGGTTGCAGTGAGCTGAGATCGTGCCACTGCACTCCAGCCTGGGCAACAAAGTGAGACTCTGTCTCAAAAATATTTTAAAATAAAAATAAATAAATAAATAAATGAATAAAATCTAAATATAAGGAAAGAGAAAACATGTTTATGGATTAGAATACTAAACATTGTAAAGAGGTCAAATTTATTCCAGATTGATCTGTGGTTTCAATATTAGCCAATCAAATTCTCACCAGGTTTTAAAAAAATTTGCTAAAGTGATTCTAAAATTTATAGGAGATACAATGTACCTGGATAGCCAGATTCCTTTGAAAAAGGACAAATACAAAGATTTGCTTCACATGATACTAACATCTGTCATAATGCTGCTATAATTAAAACATGCTGTATTGGTAGATCAATAGAAAAATACATGATTGGAACAGACTAGAAAGCCAGGAAATAGATCTATACCTATGATTGTTTTTTTCAGTCCTATTTTTAAAAATAAAAGTTGTATATATTAAGGTGTACAATATAATATTTTGATATACATATACATGGTGAACTGATTACTACAGTCAAGCTAATGAGCAGATCCATCTCTTTACATGGTTTCCTTCCCCCACCAGGGGGTGGGTAATGAATATTTATTATTTTATTTTTAATTAAAATTTTTTAAAAAATAGAGATGGGGTCTTGCTATGTTGCCCAGGCTGGTCTTGAACTTCTGACCTCAAGCAGTCCTCCCAACTTGACCTCCCAAAGTGCTGGGAGTACAGGCCATTGTGCACAGGCTTATTTTATGTTTTAATTGACATAGTAATTTTACATATTCATGGGGTATGTACTGATGTTTTGATACATATACTGTATACTGCCGTGGACTGGTACTTGCTCATGGTGTGTTAGGAACTGGGCCACACAGCATGAGGTGAGCAGCAGGTGAGTGAGCATTACTGCCTGAGCTCTGCCTCCTGTCAGATCAGCAGTGGCATTAAATTCTTATAGGAGTGCAAACCCTATTATAAACTTTGTATGTGAGGGATCTAGGTTGTGCACTCCTTGTGAGAATCTCATGCCTGATGGTCTGAGGTGGAACAGTTTCATCCCAAAACCATCCCCCCACCCCAATTTTCCATGGAAAAACTGTCTTCCACAAAACTGGTTCCTGGTGTCAAAAAGGTTGAGGACCACTGGTATAGTGATCAGATCAGTATAATTGGCTTATTATCATTTCAAACATTCATCATTTTGTTCTATTGGAAACATTCAATATCCTCCTCCTAGCTATTTGAAGCTGTATAACATTGTTAACTATGGTAATTCTACAGTGGTGTAGAACAGTAGAACTTACTCCTCCTATCTCACTGTAATTTTCTATCCTTTAACAAATCTGTCCCTATCCTTCCTCCCTCTATCATTCCCAGCCTCCAGTATCCTCTATTTTACTTTTATGAGATCAACATTTTTTAGCTTCTACAAATGAATGAGAAAATGCAGTGTTTAATTTTCTGTTCCTGGCTTATTTCACTTAACATAATGTTGTCCAGTTCCATCCACATTGCTGCAAATGACAAGATTTAATTCTTTTTTATGATTGAATAGTATTCCACTGTGTATATATACCACATTTTCTTACCCATTTATCTGTTGTTGGATACCTAAGTTGATTCCGTATTTTGTCTATTGTGATTGTGCTGCAATAAGCGTGGGGATGCAGATATCTCTGATACACTGATTTCCTTTCCTTTGGATAAATGCCCAGTAGTGGAATTGTTGGATCACATCGTAGTTCTATTTTTAGCTTTTTGAGAAAACTACATACTGTTTTCTGTAGTGGCTCTACTAGTTTACATTCCCACCAAGTGTTTAAGAGTTCCTTTTTCCTGCAATCCCAGCAGTTTGGGAGGCTGAGGCGGGCAGATCACCTGAGGTCGGGAGTTTGAGACCAGCCTGACCAACATGGAGAAACCCTGTCTCTACTAAAAATACAAAATTCTCCAGGCATGGTGGCACATGGCTGTAATCCCAGTTACTCAAGAGGCTGAGACAGGAGAATCGCTTGAACCTGGGAGGTTGAGGTTGCAGTGAGCCGAGATTGCACCATTGCACTCCAGCCTGGGCAACAAGAGCGAAACTCCGTCTCAAAAAAAAAAAAAAAAAAAAAAAAGTTTTTTTTTTCTCTACTTTCTTGCCAGCATTTATGTTTTCTTTTTTTCTTTTTTTTCTTTTTTTTTTTTTTTTTTTTTGAGACGGAGTCTCGCTGTGTCACCCAGGCTGGAGTGCAGTGGCCCGATCTCGGCTCACTGTAAGCTCCGCCTCCCGGGTTCACGCCATTCTCCTGCCTCAGCCTCCCAAATAGCTGGGACTACAGGTGCCCGCCACCACGCCCAGCTAACTTTTTGTATTTTTAGTAGAGACGGGGTTTCACCGTGTTAGCCAGGATGGTCTCAATCTCCTGACCTCGTGATCCACCCGCTTCGGCCTCCCAAAGTGCTGGGATTACAGGCTTGAGCCACCGCGCCCGGCCTGTTTTCTTTTTTTCATAATTGCCATCTTGAGGTGAGATGATACCTCATTATAGTTTTGGTTTGCATTTCTTGTTTTTTCTTTTTTTTTTTTTTTTTGAGATGGAGTTTTGCTCTTGTTGCCCAGGCTGGAGTGCAATGGTGTGACCTCAGCTAACTGCAACCTCTGCCTCTGGGATTACAGGTGTGTGCCACCACATCTGATTAATTTTGTATTTTTAGTAGAGACAGGGTTTCACCATATTGGTCAGGCTGGTCTCGAACTCCGACCTCAGGTGATCCACCTCCTTTGGCCTCCCAAAGTGCTGGGATCATAGGCATGAGCCACCAAGCCCAACCTGCATTTCTCTGATTAATTTAATTAGTGTTGTTGAGCATTTTTTTTCATATACTTGTTGACCATCTTTATATATTTTCTTTTGAGAAATGTTTGTACAGATCATTTGCTCATTGTAAAATCAGACTATCTATTTTTTGCTATTGAGATGTTTGAGTTCCTTGTATATTCTGGACATCAATCCTCCACTGAATGAATAGCTTGCAAACACTTTCTCCCATTCTGTAGGTTGTCTTTTCACTCTTTTGATTGTGTCGTATGATGGGCAGTGTGTGTTTGTTTGTTTTTTTCAGACAGAGTATCACTCTGTCACCCAGGCTGGAGTGCAGTGGCACGATCTTGGCTCACTGCAACCTCGGCCTCCCAGGTTCAAGTGATTCTCCCACCTCAGCCTCCCGAGTTACTGGGATTACAGGCTCATGCCATAATGTCTGGCTAATTTTTGTATTTTTAGTAGAGACAGGGCTCTGCCAGGCTTGTCTCGAACTCTTGACCTCAGGTGATCCACGTCCCCTGGCCTCCCAAATTGCTGGGATTACAGGCATGAGCTACCATGCCTGGCCCTAATGTACAGGTTTTTACTTTGATATAACCTAATTTGTTTATTTTTGCTTTTGTTGCCTGTGTGGTTGAGGTTTTATTCATAAAATATTTTCTCAGATCAATGCCTTGAAGCAATTCCCTTATATTGTCTTCTAGTAGTTTTATAGTTTGGGATCTTACATCTAGGTCTTGGATCTATTTTGAGTTTATTTTTAGGGTTTTATAGGGTATTATAGGGTTATAGGTGAGGGTCTAGTTTCATTCTTCTACATATGGATATCCAGTTTTCCCAGCACCATTTATTAAAGAGACTGTTCTTTCCCCAATGAGTATTGTCAAAAATCAGTTGGCTGTAGATACATGGATTTATTTCTGGGTTCTCCATTATCTTCCACTGGTCTGTGTGTCTGTTTTTGACACATAGTGTCATGCTGTTTTGATTACAACAACTTTGTAGTATATTTTGAAGTCTGGTAGTGTGATACCTCCAGCTTTGTTCTTTTTGCTCAGGGGGTCTTTTGTGGTTCCATGCAAATTTTAAGATTTTTAAAACAATTTCTCGGCCAGGCACAGTGGCTCATGCCTGTAATTGCAGCACTTTGAGAGGCTGAAGCAGGAAGATCACGAGGTCAGGAGATCAAGACCATCCTGGTCAATATGGTGAAACCCCGTCTCTACTGAAAATACAAAAAAATTAGCCGGGCGTGGTGGCACGTGCCTATAGTCCCAGCTACTTGGGAGGCTGAGGCAGGAGAATGGCCTGAACCCAGGAGGCGGAGGTTGCAGTGAGCTGAGATTGTGCCACTGTACTCCAGCCTGGGTGACAGAGTGAGACTCTGCCTCAAAAAAAAAAAAAAGAAAAAGAAAAAAGAAAAAAAAATTTCTCTGAAGAATGTCATTGGTATTTTGGTAGGGATTGCATTGAATCTGTAGGTTTCCTTGGGTAGTATAATCATTTTAACAATATAAATTCTTCTGATCCATTAGCATGGGATGTCTTTACATTTGTTTTATCCTTTTCACTTTTCTTCATCAATGTTTTGTAGTTTTCATTGTAGAGGTCTTTCATATCCTTAGTTAAATTTATTCCTAGGTATTTTTTTTGTAGCTTCTGTAAATGGGATTGACTTTTAATTTTGTTTTTTGATGAGTTTGTTGTTTTTATATAGAAATGTGACCGATTTTTGTATGTTGATTTCTATCCTGCAACTTTACTGAATGTGTTTAGCACTATGTTGAGTAAGGGTATCCTTGTCTTTTTCCAATTATCAGAGGAAAAACTTTCAGCTTTTCCCCATTCAGTATGATGTCAGCTGTGGATTTGTCATATATAGCCTTTATTGTGTTGAAGTACTTTTATTTATTTATTTATTTATTTATTTATTTATTTTTCTTTTGAGACAGGGTCTTGCTCTGTTGCCCAGGCTGGAGTGCAAGGACACAATCTTGGCTCACTACAACCTCCTACTCCTAGGTTCAGGTAATAATCCTACCACCTCAGCCTCCTGAGTAGTGGGACTATAGGCATGTGCCACCATGCTCATCTAACTTTTAAAAAACTTTTTGTAGAGATGGGGTTTCACCATGTTGTCCAGGCTGGTCTCAAACTCCTGGACTCACACGATCCACCCTCTCAAAGTTCTGAGATTACAGGCATGAATCACCTTGCCCAGCCTGGTACTTTTCTACTATACCTAATTATTGAGAGTTTTTGTGTTATTAGATGCTTTTTCTGCTTCTATTAGATGATCATGTGGTTTTTGTGCTTTGTTCTGTTCATGTAATATATTACATTTATTGATTTACATATGTTGAACCAGCCTTGCATCCCTGTGGTAAATCCCACTTGATCATGGTGTATTATCTTTTGATGTACTGTTGGATTCAGTGTGCTAGTATTTTATTGAGGATTTTAGATCTGTGTCCATCAGGAATATTGGTCTGTAGTTTTTTGTTGTTGTTGTGTCCTTATCTAGTTTTGTTATCAGTTATGCTAGCCTCATAGAATGAGTTAGGAAGAGTTCCCTCTGCTTTAATTTTTAGGAATAGTTTGAGAAGAATTGGTATGAATTCTCATTTAAAGGTTTCTGTAGAATTCAGTGGTAAAGCCCTCTGGTCCTGGACTTTTCTTTGTTGGGAGAATTCCCTTCCCTCCCCTTCCCCTTCTTTTTCCCCTTTCCCCCTCCCCTCCCCCCTCCCCTCCCTTTCCCTCCCCTCCCCTCCCTGTTCCTGTCTTTCTTTTTTCCTTTCTTGTGTGTGTGTGTGTGTGTTTTTTTAAATGGACTTTTGCTTAGTTGCCCAGGCTGGTCTTGAACTCCTGACCTCAAGCAATTCTCCCACCTTGGCCTCCCAGCGTGCTAGTATTACAGATGTGTGCCACCGTGCCTGGCCCTCTTTCTAGTTTTTTGATGTAGGCATTTATTGCTATGAACTTGCCTCTTAATGGAGGTTGCAGTGAGCCGAGATCACACCACTACACTCCAACTTTGGTAGCAGAATGGAGACTCTATCTCAACAAAGCACCCCCAAAAACAACAAAAAACCTCTCTCTTAATACTGCTTTATTTGTGCTCTATAGGTTTTGATATGTTGTGTTTCTATTTTCATTTGTTTCAAGGGAACAAAGATATATATATTTATTTATTTTGAGATGGAGTCTCACTCTGTTGTCCAGGCTGGAATGCAGTGGCGTGATCTCAACTCACCGCAACCTCTGCCTCCGGGGTTCAAGTGATTCTCCTGCCTCAGCCTCCCAAGTAGCTGGGATTACAGGCATGCACCACCATGCCTGGCTAAATTTTTTGTATTTCTTGTAGAGATGGGGTTTCACCCTGTTGGTCAGGCTGGTCTCGAACTCCTGACCTCAGGTGATCTGCCTGCCTCAGCCTCCCAAAGTTCTGGGATTATAGGCATGAGCTACCATGGCGACCGAGAGAAATACAGCTTTTATATATATCTTTTGTTTCTTAATTTCTTTCTTAATTTGTTTTATTTGCTCCTTAATTTGTTTTATTTGTTCTACAATTTCATTTTCAGCCGGGTGAATGGAGAGCTGGTCATAAATAAATAAATAAATAAATAAATAAATAAATAAATAAAATTTTATTTTTAATTTCTTCTTTCATGCATTGATCATTCAGGAGCATGGTTTTAAGTTTCCCTCTAGTTGTATAGTTTTGAATATTCCTTTTTTTAAAATTAATTTCTAGTTTTATTCCATGTGGTCAGGTAAGATACTTGATATGATTTTGATTCTGAAATTTTTTTTTAGCCAGGTACGGTGGCTCCCGCCTGTAATTCCAGCACTTTGGGAGGAGGTCAGGAGTTCAAGAGCAGCCTGGCCAACATGGTGAAAACCCATTTCTACTAAAAATAAAACAAAATTAGCTGGGCGTGGTGGTGGGCGCCTGTAATCCCAGTTAGTCGGGAGGCCGAGGCAGGAGAATCACTTGAACCTGGGAGGCAGAGGTTGCAGTAAACCGCGATCACACCTTTGCACTCCAGCCTGAGTGACAATCCTGGAGAATGTTCCATGTGCTGATGAGAAGAATATGTATTCTGCAGCTATCTAGTGAAATGCTCTGTAAATGTCTGTTAGGCCTGTTAGATTTATGGTGCAATTTAAATCCAGTGTTCTTTTGTTGATTTTCTTTCTAGAAATCTGTTCAATGCTGAGAGTGTAGTGTTGAAGTCCCCAACTGCTTTGTATCGGGATTGATCTCTCCCTTTAGATCTAACAATATTTGCTTTATATATCTGGGTGCAGGGTGTTGGGTGCATACATATTTACAATTGTTTTATTTTCTTGCTGAACTGATCCATTTATTATTATATAATGTCTTTCTTTGTCTCTTTATACAGCTTTGACTTCAAGTCTGTTTTGTCTGATATAAGTATAGCTACTTGTGCTTGCTTTTGCTTTCCAAATCAGAAATCCTTAACTTCTTTCTTACTATTTTTGCAGTTGAGTGGTTTTCTCTGGTGATAAGGTACTATTCCTTTCTATTTCTTCTTTGGGTATTGGCTCTACCAATGAGTTTTATATTTTTGCTTTCTAAAAGCAAGCAGGAGTGAAAAAGAAAAAGAGTATCTTTTTCCATAAGCAAAAATCTTTGTCCAAAAGCAAAACAATATCTTTTTCAATCCTTTCATTTTCAATCTATGTATTTATATATAACGTGAGTTTCTTGTAGGCAGCCTGTAGTTGGGTCTTGTTTTTTTATCTGTTCAGCCAGTCTGTATCTTTTAAATATGGAATTTAATTAGTTTACATTCAAGATTATTATTGATAGATGAGGACTTTTTCCTGCCATTTTATTGATTTTTTTGTTGTTGTTTTGTGTATCTTTTGTTCCTTAATTTCTCTCTTACTATTTTTGCAGTTGAGTGGTTTTCTCTAGTGATAAGGTATTATTCCTTTCTATTTCTTCTTTGAGTATTGGCTCTACCAATGAGTTTTATATCTTTGTGTCTTTCCACGATGGTGGTTCTTTTCTTTCACTTCCAGATGTAAGACTCCCTTGAACATTTCTTATAAGGCTCATCTAGTGGTGATGAATTCCCTCAATTTTTGCTTGTCTGTGAAAGATTGTATTTTGTTTTCATTTCTGAATGATAGCTTTGCTGGGTATGAGATTTTTGGCTGGCAGGCCTTTTTTTTTTTTTTTTTCCTTTCAAATCTTTAAATCATTCTCTCCTGGCCTGTAAAGTTTCTGCTGAGAAATTAACTGTTAGTCTTGTAGGGATTCCCTTATATATGACTCAGCACTTTTCTCTTTCTATTTTTAGAATTCTGTATTTCTCTTTGACTTTTGTTACTTTGACTATAATGTGCCTTGGAGAGGACCTGTTTGAATATAATGTATTTGAGGTTCTTTGAGCTTCCTAGATCTGGATGTCCGTCTTTCTCCCAAGACTTAGAATGTTTTCAGCTATCATTTCATTAAATATGTTTTTTTAAATATACCTTTTCCCTTTTCTTCTGCTTCTGGAATGCTTGTAATGCAAATAATTTTTGCTTAGTGATGGCTCATAAACCCGGTAAGCTTTCTATTCTTTTTTTCTTTCTTTTATTTATTTATTTTTTTGTCTTCCTGCATTATTTCAGAAGACCTGTCTTCAAGTTTTTTTCTTTTATCTTTTGCTCAGTCTATTCTATTGTCAATACTCTCTCAATTGTATTTTTTGTTTTATTCATTGACTTCTTTAGCTTTAGAATTTCTATTTGGTTCTTTTTTAAATGATATATATCTGTTGCATTTCTCATTCAAATTATGAACTGTTGTCCTGATTTCATTGAATTGTCGATCTGTATTCTCTTGTATCTCACTGAGTTTTATTAGAATTATTATCTTCAATTCTTTTTCTGTCATTTTTAATATTTCCTTAGTATTGGGGTCTGTTATTGGAGAATTGTTGTGTTCTTTGGGAAGAGACATGTTTTCTTGCTTTTCCTTACATTGATTTCTATGCAAGTCAGTGAAACATTTGCCTCTTCCAATTCTATGCAGTAGGTTTAGTAGGTAATGACTTATTTGCATAGATGGGTCTTGGGGTGTTGGTTCAATGGGGTGCATTGGCTTTGGTTCTAGGTGGATGCAGTAGTGCAGTCTCCATGTAGTTTCTTCAGCTGTAATCCATGCTAGTGATGTTTGCATGTGTCTCAGTGGCATAGGCTAAGAGAGTTTGTGGCAGTAGTGGTGCAGCTCTGCTGGAAGTGGGCTTTCAGGTTATTTCAGGTTTTTTCTCAGGTCAGTACATCTACATGCACATGGTAGGTTGGCCAACTTGGGGTCTCACTCATCAGGATTGGGACCACAGAGCTTTTACTCTAACTAGGGTCATCAGTGTGCCATTTCATGGTTAGTCTAAAGGCCGATCATCCGGGGTGGCCCATGGTGCTGTTTCTTGAGCCCAATACACTGGCTGCTTTGCTGGCCTGGAGGGTGTGTCTCCTGGAGATGGTCCTTGGGGCTGTTTTTTAGTTCTGAGAAGTGAGTAAAGGTTATTTGGGCTGGCCTGGGGCGTGTGTCCTTAGGGTGGTCCACAGGGCTGTTTCTCAGGCCTGGGATGTGGCCATATGGCTTTTTGACTGGCCTGGGTTTATGTATGGTAAAGGTGGACCCCACGGCTATTTCTCAGGCCCAGGATGGGGTGCATAGCTGCTCAGCTGACCTGGGTGTGTGTCTGGTGGGGGTGGACCATAGGGCTGTTTCTCAGGCCTAGGATGTAAGGGGACACACAGTTGCTTGCCTGGCCTGGAGGTGTGTCTGCCAGGAGCAGCCTGCAGGGCTATTTCTTAGGCCCTGAACATGGGCATGTAACAGCTTGATCAGCTTGGGAGCATACCAGCCAGGAATGGCCTGTGGGGCTGTTTCTCTGGCCCAAGATGTGGGTGCACAGCTGCTCAGTTGGCCTGGGGGCTCGCCTGCCAGGAATGGCTCATTGGGCTGTTTTCTAAGTCTGAGATATGGTCACGCAGCTGCTTGTCCTGCCTGGGTATGTGCCTGCCATGGGCAGTCAACAGGGCTATTTCTGAGGTCCTGATTTGGGGTGCAGGGCCTTTGGGCAGGCTAGGTGTATGTCTGCAATTGTAGGAGGGGGCACTAGATGCCACAGGGCTGTTTTTCAGGCTTTGGGTGCAGGCATGTAGCCACCCTGCTAGCTTACAGATGTGTCGGCTGTTGGATGGCTCAGGGACCTCTCTTGCTCAGGGGAGGGCCTACAGTAGTTTGGCTGGCTTTAGGGTGGGTTTGCCGGGGGCGGGACTGCCAGACTCTTTTTCTAGCTGAGTATGTGAGCAGCAGGGTTGGTCTCCCTGCCGGGCAAGGCCAGAGTCAGAGCTAATCCTGGGCCCAGTCTCTGCAGAGTTGGGATTGTGACATTTAGTCACCTGTGTGGGCTTGGCAGAATGAAGACGGAGCCCTAGCTGGAGAGATGAAGTGCCTACTGGCCCCCAGAGGAGGATGAGCTCCAGATGTGGTTCTGGTCTCAAGATGGCACTGTGCTGCACCAGCTTGGCTCACACCAGGTGGGGGGACCGAGTAGGGAGTGGGGAGTGCATACCTGGTATCCTAATCCAGAGCACATAGCTGCATTAACTCTCTGCGCCTCTCCTAACTGGGCTTGTGAGGACTTTGTAGGATTCTCCTGTAGTAAAGACTGCAGGTATTTTTGGTGGCAGTGGGGGCTGCTGGGGTTCTTCTGCTTACCGTTTCCTTGCAAGGGAAAGTCCTTCCTGTCTCTTGGCCAGTCTGGGCTGGGGAGATGGGGGCTGCAGAAGCAGCGTGCATCATAGTGTTCTTCTGAGCTTCCAGTCATCGCAGTGCCTCTCTACTTTCCCACTGTACTCTAGTGCTCTCCCTTTGATATCTGGTCAAATCTGAGCTATTATTTATTGCCTTGGTTCTTTCTTTTCGGGGAGATGAGTGCCAGGCATCTCTAGTCAGTCATCTTGCACTATATGATTTCTGAAATGTGATAGAGATGTCATTACGAAGTAGTGGGAAAATGATGAAATTTCTAATAAATGGGGCTGGGATAAAACATGCAAAAATAAATTCCAGGAAGATTAAAGACTTAGGCATGGAAGACAAAATTATAAAGATTTAAGTTAAGGTAGGCAAATATTTTTATAATCTCTGGATAAAAGAGGAATTTCTTAAAAAGTACTAATGTACTACTCAGAAAAGGAAAGATTAGTCAACTTTACCATATTAAAATTAAGAAAGTTCAAGAAAATATGTCATTTATTTCCAAGTGGATAGTGGAAAAAGGAAAAAAAGAAAGAAAGAAAGAAAGAAAGAAAAGAAAACACACTGTAAAGTGAAAAGCCCCAGTGTGGGAGAAAATAATTGCAATGGATTAAACCAGCAGATAACTAGTATCAGAATATATAAATTATTTGTATAACATAAGAAAAATATAGAAAATCAATGGGAAAATGGGCAAAAGACTTGAATAAGCATTTGTCCAAAAAGTCCAAATAGTTCCTAATCAAAATAAAAGATCCTGACTGGGCGCAGTGGCTCATGCCTGTAATCCCAGCACTTTGGGGGGCCAAGGCGAGTGGATCACCTGAGGTCAGGAGTTCGAGACCAGCCTGGCCAACACGGCAAAACCCCATCTCTACTAAAAATACAAAAATTAGCCGGGTGTGGTGGTGGGTGCCTATAGTCTCAGCTATTTGGGAGACTGAGGCAGGAGAATCACCTGAACCCAGGAGGCAGAGATTGCAATAAGCCAAGATTACACCACTGCACTCTAACCTGGATGACAAACCAAGACTCTATCTCAAAAAAAGAAAAAAAAAAAAAAAAAGGCCAGGCACAGCGCCAAGATGGGTGGATCACCTCGGGTCAGGAGTTTGAGACCTGCCTGGCCAGCATGGTGAAACCCCATCTCTAGTAAAAATACAAAAACCAGCCGGATGTGGTGGTGCTACTTGGGAGGCTGAGGCAGGAGAATTGCTTGAATCTGGGAGGTGGAGGTTGCAGTGAGCTGAAATAGTGCCACTGCACTCCAGCCTCGACAACAGAGTAAGACTCCGTCTCAAAAAATAAAAAATGAAAAAAAAAAAAAAAAAGAAACAAAATAAAAGATTAATTTATTAATAACTATGAAAATTCAAATTAAAACGACAGTGAGATGTTATTATACCCTTACCAATTTGGCAACAAATGAACAAACAAAAAGACAAAAAAGCCAAATTTGACAATCCCAAGTGTTGCTGATAATGTACGATGAAAGAAATTGCTGTATACTGCTGCTGGGATTATTGGAAGCTAATTAAGCATTCTCTAGTAAGTTTCAACATGTTTATACCTTCTGATGCAGTAATTCTGCTGTTAGAAATGTAGTCCAGAGAAGCTTCTCTATTTGTGTACCAGGATTCATCTATGACTATGTGCAGAATGGCTTTGTTTATAACTAAACAAAAGATAAAGGTCCCTCTAAAGTAGAATGAACGTGGCCGAGCATGGTGGCTCATGCCTGTAATCCCAGCACGTTGGGGGGCCGAGGTGGGCAGATCACCTGAGGTCAGGAATTTGAGACCAACTGGCCAACATGGTGAAACCCTATCTCTACCAAAAATACAAAAATTCGCTGGGTGTGGTAGCATGCACCTGTAATCCCAGCTACTCGGGAAGCTGAGGCAGGAAAATCGCTTGAACCTGGGAGGTGGAGGTAGCGCTGAACCGAGATTGAGCCACTGCACTGCAGCCTGGGAGACAGAGGAAGATTCTGTCTCTAAATAAATACATAAATTAGAATGAACAAAGAATATGAGGTGTATTCATTCCCAGGAAAACTGTTTAGTAAAAATACATAAACAACTTACAGGGATACAAAACAGCATGAATGGATTTCACAAATATACTGTTGAGTTAAATAAAACACAAAAGACTAAAAACTATATGATTTTATTCACATAATGTTCAAAACCAAGGAAAACTGTACATATAATTTTGGGATACACACGTAGCTGGTAAAGCTATAAAAAAAGACTATAATTGCAAAATTCAGGGTGATTTCCTGTAGAAGAGAGGGAAGATTTTTATAAATAATTTTTTTTTTTTGGTAGAGATGGGTTCTCACTCTGTTGTCCAGGTCTTGAACTCCTGGCCTCAAGCATTCCTCCCACTTTGGCTTCCCAAAGTGCTGAGATTACAGGTGTGAGCCATTGCACCCAGCTACTTTGTTTTGCAGAGACAGTCTTGCCATGTTGCCTAGGCTGGCCTTGAACTCCTGGCTTCAAGCAGTCCTCCTACCTCAGCCTGCCAGGCATGAGCCACTAATCCAAGCTGGGAAGGTTTTGTGATCAGGAAGAAGTACATGGTCTTGGCTTGGGGAATAGAAGAGACTTTTGGAGACTAGCAGTGTTTTATTTTTTGTTGGAGTCCTAGTTACTTGAGTTTTTGCTTCAAAGTATTTATAAACTATAAATTTATGTTTATATAATGTCCTACATTCTGTTCTATTTCCATTAAACGGTAGTTTGACCTTAAAACCATATTGTGACATCGTTACATATCCATTATTTTGGAAAAAACGAAAAAGCCTGATGGTACTGATATTGGCAGCAGCAAAGAACATCAAAAGAGTTCTCACTGTCGGTGGGAATGTGAGTTTTTGAAAGCTGCTCAGCATTCCCCTGTAAGGTGGATGCCTATGAGAAGAGAAAAATGAGAATGTGGGTCAGAAACAATGAGGGGAAAATAGTAAAGTAAAAAAATAATAATAATAAGCAAAGGACCTCAAGGGACTGACGATGAGTACGTCCATGTATTGAAGAGTATGATAAGCTTAACTATCTGAACCCGGGGTAAAAGGCTAATAACCAGCAAACAGAAAGATAAGGGAGATGCTGCACTGGAGAACACGCTCAAAATGAGAGACCACTCATGCTGCCCCCCAACCAGCGGGGCCTCTGTAGGAAGTTGTGGGACCTCCACTTTCAAGATGAGACTGCAGATAAGATTTCCCACAGTGACTCACGTCACGTAGCTCAGCTGAACTTTGTCGGTGAGGAACCCCTTCTCATTCTTTTCATTTTCGTCATTGGGAGCCTAGCTGAGCTATTAAGGGTGTAGTATTTCTACACCCCTCTCCGTTTCCTCTACTCTAAAAACATTTACTCAGGCAGGAGCAGCATCAATTTCCCTTAGGAGTTACTTAATAGATAAGGCTGGGTGTGGTGGCTCACGCCTGTAATCCCAGCACTTTGGGAGGCTGAGGTGGGAGGATTAGTTCAAGATCACCTTGGGCAACAAAGTGAGAACCCTTCTCTACAAAAATAAAAATAACAGACGGTGTGGTAGCTCATGCCTGTGGTCTCAGCTGCTCAGGAGGCTGAAGAGGGAAGAAAAGTATTTATCTTGCTCCATGCCACTGCCACTATTACTACCATCAGATTTTAAATTTTTTTCCTACAACAATGGATATGTAAATGTCACAATATGGCTTTAAGGTTAAACTATTGTTTAATGGAAAAATATAACAGAATAAAGAACATTACATAACATGAATTTATAGTTTGTAAGTACTTATAAACTGTAGGTATTGAGCTTAAGCCCAGGAGTTTGAGGCCACAGTGAGTAATGCTTGCACCACTGCACTTCAGCGTGGGCGACAGAGAGAGACTCTGTCTCTAAAATAAGTTTTTTTAAAAAAATTAATTAATTAATTAATTATTATTATTATACTTTAAGTTCTAGGGTACATGTGCATAACGTGCAGGTTTGTTACGTATTTATACTTGTGCCATGTTGGTGTGCTGCACCCATCAACTTGTCAGCACCCATCAAAATAGGAACACTTTTACACTGTTGGTGGGATTGTAAACTAGTTCAACCATTATGGAAAACAGTATGGCGATTCCTCAAGGATCTAGAACTAGATGTACCATATGACTCAGCCATCCCATTACTGGGTATATACCCAAAGGATTATAAATCATGCTGCTGTAAAGACACATGCACACGTATGTTTATTGCGGCACTATTCACAATAGCAAAGACTTGGAATCAACCCAAATGTCCATCAGTGACAGACTGGATTAAAATAAGTTTTTAAAAATTACTTGCTGGATAAATGTTGTGATAGCTCAGAATGCTGACTTGTCCTTCCTGGACCACTGTTTTCTATATTGGAAGGGGCTCTAAGCTGGCCTTGCACTCACTTGAGTGTGACCTCAAGCTTAATCTCTCTGGCATCCATTCATGGTTACTAAATAAAAAACTCTCTATAAACACAAGAGCTCTTTATCGTCTCTTCAGGGTTGTGAAGAGCATGTCCTTGTAACTTAACACTGCATTAGTAAAATGTCATTTTTAGGTAAGAAAAAGAACCATATATACCTGGAGGAGAAAGTTTCTTTCCCCATCTCCCGCCTCATCCCTTTTTGTGTAAGGGGTCTCTAGTGGATGTTTGTTTTTGTTGTCCGATGTCTGTCTCTCCTCCTGAAATGCACTGCAGTTTTTATTAGGGGGAGTCACTCTTCTCTCACTTTCAGAACATGAAGTGTGGGGAGGTGACCCAGGCCCAAGCCTATTCATATTTTTTCACCCTTTGGGGACAGTAATTTTTCAGGAATGAGTCTGTGACTCAGACCCAGACTTGGGCCTTTGAAAGAGTATAAATCCCTTGACCCACAGGGGAGTGGCCCACATAGATGTGTGCTCTGTGGGTGCAAGAGAGGGGCACTGTGTAGAATCCGTGAAAAGAGCTGGCCCTGGAGGCAACTGAATGTTAACATCAGCCAGAAACTAGGTTCTTGGTGACCTCTCTGAGAGCCACTGAATTAAGCCTTGCCTGAACCTGGATTTTTCCATGTCAGTTAATAAATTCACTTTATAGTTGAAGCCAGCTTGAGTTGGGTTTTCTGTCATTGGCAGCATAATAATGTATGAGGTCTTTGGTAAGAGAATTTTGTTGGCATATGGGTACATCAAAATCAGTATAAGAACACGCCATAGTCATGCTGTGAGAGGTAGTCAATAGTAAAGAGGAAATTTATTTATCTTTGTAAACATGTTATTCTGAAGACCCTGAAAAACCTGAAGTTTCCTCCAGGTATGCCCAGGATCTTGGTGGTCTGACATAGCCCTCTTAGTGCTGGGACCTGGTGAGGAGGGCAAAAGTGTTGAAAGTTAACTTAAGCTGGGCCCAGTGGCTCACACCTATAATCCCAGCACTTTGGGAGGCTGAGATGGGCAGATCACTTGAACCCAGGAGTCCAAGACCAGCCTGGGCAACATAGTGAGATTCCCGTCTCTACAAAAATAAATAAATACATAGAAATAAATTAGCCAGGGCCAGGCACGGTGGCTCACGCCTGTAATCCCAGCACTTTGGGAGGCTGAGGCCGGCAGATCACTTGAGCTCAGGAGTTTGAGACAAGACCGGCAACATGGTGAAACCCCATGTTTAAAAACAAACAAACAAAAGACAAACAAAAGAAATAAATTAGCCAGGCGTGATGGTGCATGCTTGTAGTCACAGCTACCTGGGAGGCTGAGGTGGAAGAACCACTTGAGCCTGGCAAGTTGAGGCTGGACTGAGCTGTGATTGTGCCATTGCACTTCAGCCTGAGTGATAGAGTGAGACCCTGTCTCAAAAAAAAAAAAAAAAAAAAAAAAAAAAAATTAAAAAAAAGAAAGTTAATTTGACACAAATGAGAGGATTTGAGACCATAAAAATAAAAGTGCTTTCATTTGAGGGAGGGCACATGAGCTGATAGGTGATTTAATGAAGAATGTAAATAAATGTTTTGTACCTTCTCCTGGGTCACGTGTATGCGCATGATGTTCATGCTTTTCCAGGAGTGAGACCTTTTTTGTGATAATGTACCTATGGGATGTACCGATGGTAACAAGGAGTTACATATTTGTATGTGTGTAGAAGTGTATAGAAAAACATCTGAAAGGCCAGGCACAGTGGCTCACACCTATAATCTCAGCGCTTTGGGAGGCCGAGGAGGGTGGATTACCTGAGGTAAAGAGTACGAGACCAGCTTGACCAACATGGTGAAACCCTGTCTCTAATAAATTCAAAAAATTAGCTGGGTGTGGTGGCGCGTGCCTGTAATCCCCGCTACTTGGGAAGCTAAGGCAGGAGAATCACTTGAACCAGGAGGTGGAGGTTGCAGTGAGCC
This sequence comes from Chlorocebus sabaeus, assembly GCF_047675955.1. Classification (NCBI taxonomy): domain Eukaryota; kingdom Metazoa; phylum Chordata; class Mammalia; order Primates; family Cercopithecidae; genus Chlorocebus; species Chlorocebus sabaeus. The sequence goes on from NC_132926.1 coordinate 25,125,616, forward strand.
GAGATCACACCACCGCACTGCAGCCTGGGCAACAAGAATGAAAGCTCCATCACACACACACACACACACACACACACACACACACTCTGAAAGAAGACTCATTACGTTGAAAGTGGCTATTTCATGGTACTGGGATTATGACTTTTTTTGTTTTTTAATATGTGTTTTTCAAAATTTTCTACAGAGAATATGATTTATATGATTTTTTAAAAAGGTTTTTAAAGTACTATACAAACACACAAGGTGACAGTACTCTTCCTGGGAAGTCACGTGGCTAGTTACAATCTGGAAGTCAGAACATCTAGCTCACAATTGCTTAATTTAACCTCTTACCCTTAATATCCAACCTCAGTTTCTTCCTTTGCAAAATTTTGAACTAATATCAGTTCGGTCTGTGTAACCTAACTGAGATGTGATTTAACTAAGTTAATTATCAACTCAATTTAAGTACATATAGGGTCCTTACCATAAGTGGTGACTGTGGTTATTCCCCAATATCTACTCCACTGCACTTCCCAGTTGTGTAGAGAAGATTCTAGTTGGACTGAGATTTTCCAGGCGCTGCCATCTGAATCACCCATATTTTCCTGTCTCCTGATCTGGCTCTAACTTCCATTTTATGAACTTTGTCAAGTAACCCTTTAGTTATCTATAAAGGTGTAACTCTAATTTTGCATAATTAAAGTTACACTCTATGCACACTGTGCCTGGCCCAGTGAGTTCATCTAATGGAGTCTACATAGCTGTAATAAAGAATGAGGACATTCTACAGGAGCTGAAACAAAAGATTTTAGACTGGGCGCAGTTGCTCATGTCTGTAATCCCAGCACTTTGGGAGGCCGAGGTAGTCGGATCACTTAAGGTCAGGAGTTCGAGACCAGCCTGGCCAACATGGTGAAACCTTGTCTCTACTAAAAATACAAAAGTGTCTATAATCCCAGCTACTCAGGAGACTGAGGCCGGAGAACTGCTTGAGGCAGAGTTTACAGTGAACAGAGATTGCACCATTTTGCCCCAACCTGGGTGATGCAGCAAGACTTCATCTCAAAAGAAAAAAAAAAAATTTAAATACATTTAAAAAGGAAAGTTGCATGCTGTGGAGCAACCAGACAATTGTGATGAAATGGGAAGTACAGGGCACCCGCTATGACGTGTTTTTGCCAAGAAGTCAAACCAGATTCCAACTAAACCTCTAGAGCAAAGTTTCATTTGTAGGAAATTCAAAGAAAAGAGGAATAATGTAAATGACCCCACAGGGAAACAGACAAACCCTGAATGTGGAGCATTTCACGGACAAAACCTGGTTTGTATAACTGGTTTGTATAACCAATGGCAAGGGGGTGGAGGGAGACTGTCTTCGATTAAAAGAGACTTGAGAGACATAGCAAACAAATGCAATGCTGGGACTTGTTTTGGTCTGTATTTAAACAAACTGATTGAAAAAAGACATTTTTGAGATAATCAGCGAGATTTGGCTGTAGACTGAAGTACTAGGTGCTGCTAAGGCATCATTAAATTTGTTATATGCGATAATGGTATTATGATTATATTAGCAGAAGGTCCATTTTTGTTTGTTGGTTTGTTTGTTTTGAGATGAAATTTTGCTCTTGTTGCCCAGGCTGGAGTGCAGTGGCACAATCTTGGCTCACTGCAACCTCTGTCTCCCTGGTTCAAGCGTTTCTCCTGCCTCAGCCTCCCAAGTAGCTGGGATTACAGGCACCTACCATCATGCCTGGCTAATTTTTTGTATTTTTAGTAGAGATGGGGTTTTACCATGTTGGCCAGGCTGGTCTCGAACTCCTGACCTCAGGTGATCCACCTGCCTCAGCCTCCCAAAGTGCTGGGATTACAGGCGTGAGCCACCACGTCCGATCTCAGAATGCCCATTTTTTAAAAGGAAGATTGCACACTAAAATACGTAAAAGTGAAATAACACGATGTCTGGGATTTGTTTAAAAATATTTCAGCAGACTTGGCGTGATGGCTCACACTTGTAATGCCAGCACTTTGGGAGGCTGAGGCAGGAGGATTCGTTGAGCCCAGGAGTTTGAGACCACCCTGGGTAACCTAGTGAGACCCTTGTCTCTAAAAAGAAATTAAAATAAATTTTAAAAATTTAAAGGGCCAGGTGTGGTGGCTCCTGCCTGTAATCAGCACTTTGGGATGCTGGGACGGGCGGATCACCTGAGGTCAGGAGTTCGAGACCAGCCTGGCCAACATGGTAAAACCCTGTCTCTACTAAAAATATGAAAATTAACCGGGCATGGTGACAGGTGCCTGTAATCCCAGCTACTTGGGAGACTAAGGGGAGGCAGAGGTTGCAGTAAGCTGAGATAGCACATTGCAATCCAGCCTGGGAGACAGGAGTGAAACTCCATCTCAAAAAATAATAATAATAAATAAAATAAATAGATACAATTATAAAAATTAATATTTCAGCAAATAAAATAATAGGAAAATGCAAGGTTCAAAAAAGGTATATGGTATTTTGTCTAAGAAAAGAGAGTATGAGAATATATATTTCATTTTCTTGGGTTTGCATTGGGAGTATACACAAGAAACTTATGAAAATGAAAACCTGGCCAGGTGCGGTGGCTCAAACCTGTAATCCCAGCACTTTGGGAGGCTGAGGTGGGCAGATTGCTTGAGGTCAGGAGTTTGATACCAGCCTGTCCAACATGGTGAAACCCCGTCTCTACTAAAAATACAAAAATTACCCGGGCATGGTGGCAGGTGCCTGTAATCTCAGCTACTCAGGAGACTGAGGCAGGAGAATTGCTTGAACTCGGGAGGCGCAGGTTGCAGTGAGCCGAGATCGTGACACTGCACTCCAGCCTGGGTGACAGGGCAAGACTCTATCTCAAAAAAAAAAAGAAAAGAAAAGAAAATGAAAACCTATGGCATAGGTGGGAGAAACGGGAGTAAACATGGAAGAATGGGATCAAGACTTCTTGAGCTTTTTATATTGCTTTAACTTTTTAACTATTTGAATGTATTATCTAAAGTTTTTAAGAAAATAAACAGGAAGTAAAAGTTAAGTGAATATGAAAATGTTCAGAACCAGCTCTCTACGCACAGAAAAGAAGAAAGAGTTAAAGTAGATCTCTAGACCCCTTCATATCTAGACTTTAATGAACTAATAAATTGTTAATGTTTTATAAAGCTGGTCTCAGTAGCAATTCTAGAAATGAGCAGAAAACAAAGTAGTAAAAACAAAACATGGCTAGACACCATGGCTCATGCCTGTAATCCCAGCACTTTGGGAGATCGAGGCAGGTGGATCACCTGAGGTCAGGAGTTTGAGACCAGCCTGACCAATATGGTGAAACCCCGTCTCTACTAAAAATACAAAAATTAGCCAGGCATGGTGGTGTGCGCATTTAGTCCCAGCTACTTGGGAGGCTGAGACAGGAGAATTGCTTGAACCCAGGAGGCGGAGGTTGCAGTGAGCCGAGCTGGTGCCACTGCACTCCAGCCTAGGTGACAGAGCAAGACTCCATCTCAAAACAAAAACAAAAACAAAACGAAACACAGAAACTGAGGACTGATGCTTTTAAGAGCCTTTACCAGTTCATGCTGCTAATAATAACTCCATGTTTCATCTATTCTACCTTACACTTGAATATGGGCATTTGCTGGTTATTAATTTAATGACAAACATTAAATTAATAAAACATAATTTATAGTGGAAAAAAATCTGACACTTAGAGGACTTATGCTGTCATTCTAAATGACCAACCATGTGCCTTTCGGCAAATCAATATTTGAAGTCTCAGATTCCTTGTCTATAAAATAAGAAATTGGCCAGGCACAGTGGCTCACGCCTATAAACCCAGCACTTTGGGAGGCTGAGGCGGGTGGATCACTTGAGGTCGGGAGTTCAAGACCAGCCTGACCAACATGGAGAAACCCCGTTTCTACTGAAAATACACAATTAGCCAGGGTGGTGACGCATGCCTGTAATCCCAGCTACTGGGGAGGCTAAGGCAGGAGAATCCCGGGCTTGAACCCGGGAGGTGGAGGTTGCAGTGAGCCGAGATCATGCCACTACACTCCAGTCTGGGCAAAAAGAGTGAAACTCTGTCTCAAAATAAAGTAAAATGAAATGAGAAACTGATTATGATCTCTTGAGTAACTGCCACTCTGCGACGCTATGGGAAGTACACACATTGAAGAAGTTGCATATTTATATTAAATGCCATTTGTTTATATTGAACAAATTGGGTGTTTATACCAAATGCATTTAATGGCATAAATGTGAATGACAAAGAAACTCAAGAAGGTGGCCGGGCGCCGTGGCTCAAGCCTGTAATCCCAGCACTTTGGGAGGCCGAGACGGGCGGATCACGAGGTCAGGAGATCGAGACCATCCTGGCTAACACGGTGAAACCCCGTCTCTACTAAAAAATACAAAAAAAAACCTAGCCGGGCGAGGTGGGCGGCGCCTGTAGTCCCAGCTACTCGGGAGGCTGAGGCAGGAGAATGGCGTGAACCCAGTAGGCGGAGCTTGCAGTGAGCTGAGATCCGGCCACTGCACTCCAGCCTGGGCGACAGAGCTGAGACTCCGTCTCAAAAAAAAAAAAAAAAAAAAAAAAAGAAACTCAAGAAGGCAAGACATAGAGGAAGGCCACTGGCTTTTCAGAAACCACTCAGCCTGTGAGCTCACTTCCCTTTTATTAAAAAAAAGCTTTCGCTTTTAAGGTGTCCAGATAAAGGTCACACTCCCAGAGCTGAAGCTATGTGAGTCTGAGCTGTTACCTCAGTAATGGGAGCGTGGCTGGAACCCAACACTTTCTGATCATTCATGCCCAAAGCCTCTTGGATTAGAGGAGGGGGGCACCTTGTATGCATGAGATGAAATAGGATACCAGGATCCCCTTAATTCCACTCAGAGTAGAGGAAAGGAAGTGTTGCCAAAAGGAACATGTTTTTTTCTAAATTGAAGAGTTGGAAGTTTGAAGGTCAAAGTCAGAATATTAGAACAGAGAGCCATGCATGTATTATCTAATACAATTTTCTCATTTTATAAATTATGTAAATGAGGAAACTGAGACCCAGCAAGGTGATAGGACCCACAACCTAATCTGTGTTAGAAGGATGAGAGTGAGGCTTATGCTGGGAGTTGCGATGGTCTGTAAATGTGAGGATAAGGAACATGCCATTCACCGTTGTGTTCCACCTCCTAGTCCAGTGCCTGGTGCAAAGCAGGGGCTTCACAAACATTGGTCACAGGCCTGATGGAGGGACTGATTTGAGTGAATGAATCCACGGATGATGCATCTGTACTTTATGTTCCCTGCTAGTCAGATGGACTCATACATGCTCCATTTCAGGTTTATCTCATCTGGGATATTATATTAGAGGGTTCTCTTTATGTGCCATGACTGAGTAGCGTTTTCTTCCACTGAAGTATTGCTTCCTCTTTGTTGATGTCACAGGACAAACATCAGAACACTTACAGGATGTGTGTAGCATGGCATGACAGAGAACTTTGGTTTCCTTTAATGTGACCATAGACCTGGCAGTGTTATTATAAGAATCATTGGCAATCAGACACCGGGTGTGCTGAGCTAGCACTCAGCGGGGGCGGCCACCGCTCATGTGATTGTGGAGAAGACAGCTGGAAGAAGTACCCAGTCCATTTGGAGAGTTAAAACTGTGCCTAACAGAGGTGTCCTCTGACTTTTCTTCTGCAAGCTCCATGTTTTCACATCTTCCCTTTGACTGTGTCCTGCTGCTGCTGCTGCTGCTACTTACAAGTAAGTCTGGGCATGGATATTTACAATGAGACAATGGTGCTGTACAGAGGACAAGGAAGAGATACAAGGATGGCCACTGTAATGTTATTTGTAATAGCAAAAGCTTGGAAGCAACCTAAATGTCCATCAGTGAAGGAGTGGGTAAATAAATGTGATATAATCATGATACAAACAGTGAGTCTGATGAACCATACTGGTATAGAATGTCTCAAAATTGTAATGTTATTAAAGAAAAGAAAGGTGCAGAATAACGCATATATTAGGCTTCTATTTGTGTGTGTGCATTGTCGGGGAGCAGAAATATGTGAACATTTCTTAATGTATAGTCTCTAAGAAAAGGAACCAGGGAATGGTAAAATGGTAAAGAGTTGGGAAAGTACGGCATATTTTTCTTTTCTTTTCTTTTCTTTTTTTTTTAAATTAAGATGGAGTCTCACTCTATTGCCCAGGCTGGAGTGCAGTGGTGGCATGATTTCGGCTCACTGCAATCTCCGCCTCCTGAATTCAGGCGATTCTCCTGCCTCGGGCACCCAAGTAGCTGGGATCACAGGCGTGCACCATCATGTCCGGCTAATGTTTTTAATTTTTAGTAGAGACAGGGTTTTACCATGTTGGCCAGGCTGGGCTCAAACTCCTGGCCTCAAGTAATCTGCCCATCTCGGCCTCCCAAAGTGCTGGGATTACAGGCGTGACCCACTGCGCGCCCGGCCACTTTTTCATACACCTTTGATAGTGTTTGAATGTTTTCACTGTAGTTGAGTCATATGAAAACAAAAGAGAAATAAAAAATCAAAAGAAAATATATAATGAACGTTTTATCATATATAAAATATGTATATGTTTTTAAAATGGAATTAACTTTGTCAATTGAGGAAAATGACGAGACAAGTCTCAATCATTTTAGGAGATTTGTTTGCCAAAGTTAAGGAGGCACCTGGGAGACAGGTCTATGCCTTTCTCAGAAGATGATTTTGAGGGCTCCAAATTTAAAGGGGACAAAGTGGGATATTGAGAAGCACTCAGTTCTCACATTAAAAAAAAGGGGGCACTTTGGGAGGCCGAGACAGGTGGATCACGAGGTCAAGAGATCGAGACCATCCTGGCTAACATGGTGAAACCCCGTCTCTACTAAAAACAAAACAAAACAAAACAAAACAAAAACAAAAAAACTAGCCTGGTGAGGTGGCAGGCACCTGTAGTCCCAGCTACTCGGGAGGCTGAGGCAGGAGAATGGCATAAACCCGGGAGGCGGAGCTTGCAGTGAGCGGAGATCCGGCCCCTGCACTCCAGCATGGGCAACAGAGCGAGACTCCATCTCAAAAAAAAAAAAAAAAAAAAGGGGGGGGGGGGACAGAGGAAAAATGTGGGAATCTGCATTTTGCATTAGGTAACACAGACAAAATGGGGTAGGGTAACAATCAGATACTCATTTGTGTCTGGCCGGGGTGACCGCGCCGGTAAAGGTGAGCTATCAATCTGCATCGCAAAACTGAGTGGGAATTTCCTTGTGAGCAAAATATGGGGGAGGCGTGCAGCCTTTCATCCTGTAGCCATCTTATTCAGGAATCAAAAGGAGGAGGCAGGTTTCCGTGATCCGGTTCCCAGCTTGACTTTTCCCTTTGGCTGAATGAGTTTGGGGTCCCAAAATTTAATTTCTTTTCACAACTTTAAACCTTAAAACAACTCCATGAGTAGTTTCAAATACACAAGATTCTTATTTAACCAAGAGTTTTTATTTACTGTGCACTTGCTGCTTAAAAAGAGATGTATGTTAGGAGAGCCTCCCTTTGTTGATGAACAAACAAGTAGCCCAGATGGGTGGGCCATTTCCTGGCTGACCATGACCAATTTTTCTGATTGTCTGTTTCCATCAGCCCTGTTCTCCCGTGTTCACAGAATTGGGCCACAATTCTCTCCTAGGGCAGTGTTTCTGAAAGTGAGGTTCTGGGAGCAGCCACTTCAGCCACATTGAGAACTTGTTAGAAATAAAAGTTCTCAGGCCCCACCACAGACCAACCAAGTCAGGAATTCTAGCAGTTGAGCCCAGCAATCTGTGTTTTTGCAAAGCTTCCCAGTGATTCTGATGGCTTTCACATCTGAGAAGCATTGTCGCAGTGAATCATCCTCCAAACGGGACTGCAGCAGTGGCTTCCCCTTTATTCTGTAAGGCATTGCTTGCAGTTTTCCTGAAATGGAGTAACCTCACTCACTGCCTGAGCCTTGGCTCTCCTTCTGTCTATTCAGGGTCCTCAGAAGTGGAATACATAGCAGAGGTGGGTCAGAATGCCTATCTGCCCTGCTCCTACACTCCAGCCCCGCCAGGGAACCTGGTGCCCGTATGCTGGGGCAAAGGAGCCTGTCCTGTGTTTGACTGTGGCAACGTGGTGCTCAGGACTGACGACAAGGATGTGAATGATCGGATATCCAGCAGATACTGGCTACAGGGGGATTTCCACAAAGGAGATGTGTCCCTGACCATAGAGAATGTGACTCCAGCAGACAGTGGGGTCTACTGCTGCCGGATCCAAATCCCAGGCATAATGAATGATGAAAAACATAACCTGAAGTTGGTCATCAAACCAGGTGGGTGGACCTTTGCATGCCTTCTTTATGAATAAGATTTATCTGTGGATCATATTAAAGGTACTGATTGTTCTCACCTCTGACTTCCCTAATTCGAGCCCCTGGAGGTGGGCCGCCAAGACCTAAAGTTTAACAGGCCCCATCAGTGATGCTCAGTGATATTTAACACCTTCCATCTGTTTTAAAACTCATGGGTGTGCCCAGGTGCTGTGACTCACACCTCTAATCCCAGCACTTTGGGAGGCTGAGGCGGGAGGATCGCAAGGTCAGGAATTCGAGACCAGCCTGGCCAAGAGAGTGAAACCCTATCTCTACTAAAAACACAAAAACTTAGCCGGGCATGGTGATGGGAGCCTGTAATTCTAGCTACTCGGGAGGCTGAAGCAGGAGAATCACTTGAACCTGGGAGTCGGAGGTTGCAGTAAGCCGAGATCTCGCCATTGCACTCCAGCCTGGGTGACAAGAGTGAAACTCTGTCTCAAAAAAAAAAAAAAAAAAAAAAAGAAAGAAAGAAAACCCAAAACTAATGGGTGGAATGTATAGATGGGAAGAAAGACCTAGATCAGTGGTTAGAGACCCTGACTCTCATTAGAATCACATAGAGAGTTTTTAAACAACTACAGATGCCAGGTACGGTGGCTCATGCCTATAATCCCAACACTTTGAGAGGCTGAAGCAGGAGGATCACTTGAGGCCAGGAGTTTGAGACCAGCCTGGCCGATATAGTGTGACTACCCCTATCGCTTAAAAAGAAGAAGGAAAAAACCCACTACCAAAAACCAGAGAAATCAGCATCTCTGGAGGTAGATCCTAAGCATTAGCTTTTTACAGAGTCTTCCTCGGGTGATTTTACCCCAGGTGCAGCCAGCACGATGAACTGCTGGGTTGTGCATGTATGCTGGGAGGTGAACAGACTTAAGATTTCTATAACATGTACTTTGTGCCCAGATAGAGCTGAGTTTAAATCTAACTCTGCCTCTTACTAGCTATATAATCCTGAGCAAGTTATTGAAACCCTATGACCTCCTCCTCTGTAAAATATGACAATAATACCTATCATGTGGGCCATTAGAAGGATTTTGTGTGATAATATTTTATGAAAAGCATTTATAAGTTGGGCATCCCAAACCTGAAATGCACCAAAATCTGAAATGCTCCAAAATCCAAAACTTTTTGGACACTGACATGGCATTCAAAGGAAATGCTCATTGGGGCATAAGTATAGTGGAGATACTAAAAAATTTTTTAAAATGGCTGGGCACGGTGGCTCATGCCTATAATCCCAGCACTTTGGGAGGTCAAAGTGGGTGGATCATCTGAGGTCGGGAGTTCGAGACCAGCCTGACCAACATGGAGAAACCCTGTCTGTACTAAAAATACAAAATTAGCTGGGTGTGGTGGCACATGCCTCTAATCCCAGCTACTCAGGAGGCTGAGGCAGGAGAATTGCTTGAATCCGGGAGGTGGAGGTTGTAGTGAGCCGAGATCATGCCATTGCACTCCAACCTGGGTAACAAGAGCAAAACTCCATTTAAAAAAAAAAAAATCCCCCAAAATTCAAAATCTGAAACATTTCTGATTTCAAGCATTTCAGATAAGGGGTCTTCAACCTGTAATTATGGCCATTTGCGTGGCTGTTAGTTCCACTATTAATAATCAGAATGTCACAATGATGACTGCATCTTACCTTTGTCAAACATTTGAAGTGTGTGATACACTCTCAGTGTAGGTATCCAGGCAGGTTTGGAAGCTGAGGCTGTATTTCTCTTTCTTAATGGTCTTTCGCATTTTTTTTCCTGCTGCTCCTTTGATTCCCTGAAATAAGCTTTCTGCTCTCAGATAATTTTCATCCTTATGTTGGTTTCTGACATTAGCCAAGGTCACCCCTGCACCAACTCTGCAGAGAGACTTTACTTCAGCCTTTCCAAGGATCCTTACCACCGGGGAACATGGCCCAGGTAACTATGCATGGGGCAGAGGAGGGAGTCTTTAGCTGGCTCTGAATTCAGAGGATTTTGAATGTGGGAAAAAAGATGAGAAAACAGTGTGAGAGTGGAGGCATGGATGTCTCTGTGCACCTGAACTAGTGTTTGAGAAGAGGGGAGTGGTGGAGACACACCTGTGCTGGGAAAAAGATGCTCTGGCTTAGGATTATTTTACTCGAATTTTAACTTTTAAAAAAAGTTAATAAACTTTATAGTCTTTAATTTTACTTAAATGTTAACTAAATTGGATGAAATGCTCATTACTTTGTCCACATTTTCGGATTGACCCTGGATTGGCGATGTTTCATCATGAACTGGTGCCAGTCTGTGTTTGGGAACTGACACATTGGATTAGGTGATTTCTAGGATGCCTTTTAGCTAGAATAAAGCCCATCAGCTTCCCTGGATTCCAACCTCAGAAGGAATAGTTAAATTCTTCATGTAATTCAGCAAGGATGTACTCAGGATGCTCCAGATGAGAACATTGGGCAGAAAGTAGAAGTCAGGTCACACTGATCATGAAGGTTAATTTTAAGTCATTTCTTGTCAGTGTCCTGGTCTCTCCTAATCTCTCTGGAGCTCCATTTTTTTTTTCTTCTGTAAAATGAGGTTAATAGGTGAGTCCCACCTCATAATGTCATAAATCTCATAAATCACACCTTATGGGCTTTAAATAAGAAAATGTCTAAAACGTGTAGCCCAACATTTGACCACAATTTGTACTCAGTACATGTTAGCTGTTGTCGTTAATATTATAAGATCAGGAGGCAGAATGAGATTGTGGTTAAACTACTTCAGTGACAGGTGGAATGGGTTCTAATTTCAGCTATTCTTGCTAGCTCTGTGACCTCAGTCAAGTTGCTCAAATTCTCTGAAGCTCAGTTTGCTCATCTCTACAATGAGGATAATTCCAGTGCCCATGTCATGAGGTTGTTGTAATGTATAAACATGATAATGTATGTAAAATGCTGAGGCTAGTACCCGGCCCATAGAAAGCACTCGACTGTTTATTATTACTATAGTTACTAGTTTTAGCTTTCCAAAGGTTCAGTCTTTGGTTAGTCTTTAGTGATTGGTAGCCAACATCTTTTATGCAATTAGAGAGGAAACTATGGTGGGGACAGATGATCATCCACATTGTGGGTTAATAAAATCATACCAGATACTTATTGTATGCCATTGTTATATTTTAAAGAATCCTACAACCATAGTCCTAGAAGGGACTTCAAGGGTCATTTAGTCTCACTTTCCCATCCTGTGCTTCAGTACTTTTTTTATTTTATTTTATTTTATTTTTATTTATTTATTTTTTTTTTTTTGAGAGTCTCGCTCTGTCGCCCAGGCTGGAGTGCAGTGGCCGGATCTCAGCTCACTGTAAGCTCCGCCTCCCGGGTTCACGCCATTCTCCTGCCTCAGCCTCCCGAGTAGCTGGGACTACAGGCGCCTGCCACCTCGCCCGGCTAGTTTTTTGTATTTTTTAGTAGAGACGGGGTTTCACCGTGTTAGTCAGGATGGTCTCGATCTCCTGACCTTGTGATCCGCCCATCTCGGCCTCCCAAAGTGCTGGGATTACAGGCTTGAGCCACCGCGCCCGGCCTTTTTTTTTTTTTTTAAATTGAGATGGAGTCTCGCTCTGTCGCCCAGGCTGGAGTGCAGTGGCGCCATCTCGGCTCACTGCAAGCTCCGCCTCCCGGGTTCATGCCATTCTCCTGCCTCAGCCTCCCGCGTAGCTGGGACTACAGGCGCCCACCACCCGGCCCAGCTAATTTTTTTTTTTTGTATTTTAAGTAGAGACAGGATTTCACCATGTTAGCCAGGATGGTCTCGATTTCCTGACCTCGTGATCCACCCGCCTCGGCCTCCCAAAGTGCTGGGATTATAGGCGGGAGCCACCGCGCCTGGCCAGTACTTTTTACCAAATCACCACTGAGTGGGCATTTGCTGTAGATGGAATTTACTCCCTGTCGAGGTGGTGCATTTCCTTATACTTGTCTCTACCACGAACAGAAGTCTTCTTTCCTTTAGTTTTTCTTTTTTCTTTTTCTTTTTTTCTCTTTTTTTCTTTTTTTTTTTTTTTTTGAGAAAGAGTCTCACTTTCTCACCCAGGCTGGAGTGCAGTGGCACGATCTTGGCTCACTGCAAACTCTGCCTCCTGGGTTCAAGCAATTCTTCTGCCTCAGCCTACTGAGTAGCTGGGATTACAGATGCGCGTCACCAAGCCCGGCTAATTTTTGTATTTTTATTAGAGAGGGAGTTTCACCCTGGTGGCCATGCTGGTCTCAAATCCTGACCTCAGGTGATCCCTCTGCCTCTGTCTCCCAAAGTGCTGGGATTACAGGCTTCAGCCACCAAGCCCAGCCTTCCCTTTAGTTTTTGCTTGTTAGTTCCTTCCCTCTAGGGCAACAAAAATGGGAATATAGGCACAATACCTCGAATCTCTGAGCTTCTCAAGGGCCTGACTGAGAAAAAATATTGAAACAACCAAAAGTATATCAGTAGCTCCAAAATAGGAAAATAAAATAAAAAATAGAAATTTATGAATATTTAATGGCTTGTCTATAATATGTAACATTATGTAAATTGGCTGCTGGCAAACCAACTCAAAATGTGGGATGTGGGAGCATTTAATATAAAAATGGGACTGGGCACAATGGCTCACACCTGTAATCCCAGCACTATGGGAGGCCAAGGTGAGTAGATAACTGGAGCTCAGGGTTCGAGACCAGCCTGGGCAACATGGCAAAACCCCATCTCTACTAAGAATACAAAAAATTAGGCCGAGTGCAGTGGCTCACACCTGTAATCCCAGCACTATGGGGGGCCAAGGCAGATGGATCACCTGAGGTCAGGAGTTCGAGACCAGCCTGGCCAACATGGTGAAAACCCCATCTCTACTGAAAATACAAAAATTAGCTGGGCATGGTGGTGCATGCCTATAATTCTAGGTACTCAGAAGGCTGAGGCAGGAGAATCATCTGAGCCTGGGAGCGGTGAGCTGAGATCTCACCACTGTCCTGAAGCCTGGAAAACAGAGCAAGATTCCATCTCAAAAAAAAAAAAAAAAAGCCAGGCATGGTGGCATGGGCCTGTAGTCCCAGCTACTTGAGGGGGCTGAGGCAGGAATATTGTTTGAACTCAGGAGGTTGAGGATTCACTGAGCCGACTTGGTGCCACTGTACTCCAAGCCTGGGCAATAGAGCAAGACCCTTTCTCAGGAAAAAAAAAAAAAAAATGGAGTAGAGCCTTTAAAAGTAAGAGATCCAAGGGCCTGGAATTTGAACACAGAACAAATACAACTTCTCTTCTACCTGAAGGAGGAAAGACTGGGTCACAGGTGAGTCCTCAGCTCTAGAGTAGATCTGCTTTAAATCCTAGCTTTCCCAATTAATAGCTGTGTGATCTTGGGCAAAGTGGCTCTGTCAGACTCAGTATTGTCATCTGAAAAATGGGGAAAATAGTAGTACCTACTTATTGTGGTTGAAGATTAAATGAGATTGTATGTATACAGTGCTAAGCACCATGTCTGGCACCTAATAAGTGCTGAATAGATGGTAAATTTATACACTCTTAAGGCCATCACATCTCACCTTCACTGCTACCTGTCTCCCGAGGCAAATCTTGGTTCTCCAGAAAGAACATTGCCACTCCCTTCAACTGTCCCATCCATCTTGGTTGGTGGCCAAATCTGTGTGAAAAAATGCTGTAATAACACAACAGTGCTTGATTTTACTGATCATTTTCATAGCAAAATGAAGTTTAAAAAGAAGTTATTTTTACCATTTTTATCAAGAAAAACAATTATAGGGAGGCTGAAACTGGATTTACAGTTGAAAATCTTATGTGCACTTAAGATTCATGTTTACTTAGCAGTTGTACTGATGAAGGTTTTTTTTTTTTTTTGAGAAGTAGTCTTGCTCTGTCACCAGGCTGGAGTGTGATGGCGCCATCTTGGCTCACTGCAACCTCCACGTCCTGGATTCCAGCGATTCCACTGCCTCAACCTCCCGAGTAGCTGGGACTACAGGCATACACCACCATGCTTGGCTAATTTTTTGTATTTTAGTAGAGACAGGGTTTCACCATGTTGGCCAGGATGGTTTCAATCTCCTAACCTCGTAATCCGCCTGCCTTGGACTCCCAAAGTGCTGGGGTTACAGGCATGAGCCACCGTGCCAGGCCTGTGATTTTTATACTTTAAATTTTTTTCTGGTAATTAGGGCAAAAGTAAGTGGAACATAATCTTTATTTTCTTCAATAATTTTAGGCTGAGGTCATGCCTTTATAATATTTAAACTATAGTTTGTTAAACCAGCATTTAGTCAAACCCTTTATACACATTAAAGGGTTCCGACTTTAAGGCTTCCAGAAGGTGACCATGACATTTAAGAAGTTTCGACATCTCTGACTCAGCCATAAAAATGAGTAAGCACGCTTAGTTTCCCAAAAGCTGGCAAGGTACTTATTTTTAGAATTTAGCGTTCATGAGGTCAGGGCCTGTGCCCCTCTTGTTCCCTGCTCTGTCTCCTGTGCCTAGAGTAAGGGCATAGTGCATATTCATGGAATGGATCTGCAGATGAAATAAACAAATGAACAGGAAGGAAAGATGGTGAGTAGGTGGCTGGGCAATGTGACCCTCTTCATAATGACAGCACTGAGGTAAAGGCTGGTGAAGGCAGTATAATTAAGAATGTGCATTTAAATCTATGCAGACTTAAATTGGAAGGCCATTTTGTCATTTGCTAAGTTGTGTGACCTTGGGTTAGTCACTTCACTTCCCTGATTTTCAGTTTCTTCATCTGTGCAATGGGACTAACAGTCAGTCTCTACTTTAGAAGAGTAGCTCTAAAGTAAGTGCTTCTAAGTATCTCTAAAATGAGCTCCTTCACTGAAAGAGTTTAGCACAAGGCCTGGTTCCTATTACACTGTGGCCACAGTGATTATTTTCATTTGTAGGCAACCCTGTCTCCCTTCTCATGAGTAAATGCAAAACTTATTTAGGAAAATGGAGGCTGGGCACGGCACGGTAGCTCACGCCTGTAATCCCAGCACTTTGGGAGGCCAAGGCAGGCAGATCACTTGAGGTCAGGAGTTCAAGACCAGCCTGGTCAACACAGTGAAACCTCATCTCTACTAAAAATACAAAATTAGCTGGGTGTGGTGGTGCACCCCTGTAGTCCCAGCTACTCGGGAGGCTGAGGCAGGAGAATCGCTTGAACTTGGGAGGCGGAGGTTGCAGTGAGCTGAGATCATGCTACTGTACTCCAGCCTGGGTGACAGAGTGAGACTGTCTCGCCAAAAGAAAAAAAAGGAAGAAGAAAATGGAGGCTGCAGTGAGCTGAGATTGTGCCACTGCACTCCAGCCTGGGCAACAGAGTGAGACTCTGTCTCAAAAAAAAGGAAGTGAATTTTTGTTGTCTTTAAAAATCTAATTAGAATATAATGCCTAAGGCCAATCCTGGTGGTTCACACCTGTATTCCCAGCACTTGGGAGGCTGAGGTGGGCAGATCACCTGAGGTCAGGAGTTCACAACCAGCCTGGCCAACATGGCCTTGTCTCTACTTAAAATACAAAAATTGGCTGGGCATGGTGGTGCATGCATGTAGTCCTAGCTACTTGGGAGGCTGAGGGATTAGAATTGCTTGAACCAGGGAAGCAGAAGTTGCAGCGAGCTGAGATCATGTCACTGCACTCCAGCCTGGGTGACAGAGTGAAACTCTGTCTCTAAAAATATAAATAAATAAATAATGCCTGAGTGTTATCAATATTCCTGGATTTTTGTAGAACTCATTAGGGTCTTGTGAAAAAAAACAAAGCACATATTTAAGTAGGACTTCTTGGCAGAATTCTCTATTTCATAAAATAGTAGGGTTCATTGTCTAGATGAAAAAATGTGGCCATCCTAAAGCTGATTCCTGGGTGTTCAGTAAATTTTGTTGGTCTCTCTGTTAATTATTGTGATGAGTATGGAGTAGAATTCGTTTCAAATAGGATTATAGGCATCATTAAGATTTTTTAAAAACTTAGATAAAAGAAAACGTTCTTAACTATTCTATTGGCTGTTTTTCCTCACTTTCTCTTTCTGTTTTTATAGCAGAGACACAGACACTGGGGAGCCTCCCTGATGTAAATCTGACGGTAAGTAACTTTTTTTGTGACCCGCGTTGTGCTTAACTTGGAGGGGCAAAGTATGGCTCTAGACTTCCTTCATGCCCACCCTGTCCTTGAGGTAAAAAGCCTGAAGTTCCCTTAGCTTCGGATTCCTCGACTGTAACATGTTGATGATGACAGTTCTAACCTCATAGCCCTGTTGTAATGAAGGACTGAGGTGATGCGGGTAAAGTGCCTGGCATATAGTAAGAGCTTGAAAACCACAAAGAAGGAACATTAGCATTTTGTCCCTCTTATTCTTCAATTTCACAACTGTCTACCCTGTGGAAGGTTCAGAGATTCTTCATCTCCCTAGAATACCATTCTTCTTGCTTCCATCACAACCCTAATGGGAAAGAGTATTTAAATTTACCTCTTTATATATGACAAGACACCGATCAGGAATATTCAAAGCCATAAGGTTTTTTTTTTTTTTTTTGAGACAGAGTTTCGCTCTTGTTGCCCAGGCTGGAGTGCAATGGTATGATCTTGGCTCACCTCAACCTCTGCCTCCCAGGTTCAAGTGATTCTCCTGCCTCAACCTTCTGAGTAGCTGGGATTATAGGCATGCGCCACCACACCCGGCTAATTTTGTATTTTTATTTTAATTATTTTTTTGAGATGGAGTTTCGCTCCTGTTGCCCAGGCTGGAATACAATGGCGCGATCTCAGCTCACTGCAACCTCCACCTCCCAGGTTCAAGCGATTCTCCTGCTTCAGCCTCCTGAGTAGCTGGAATTACAGGCGCCCACCACCACATCCAGCTAATTTTTGTATTTTTAGTAGAGACGAGGTTTCACCACATTGGGCAGGCTGGTCTTGAACTCCTGACTTCAGGTGATCTGCCCGCCTCAGCCTCCCAAAGTGCTGGGATTACAAGCATGAGCCATGGCGCCCAGCCAATTTTATGTATTTAACTATAAATAAAACCATACCTTAATTAACCTCAATT
The DNA here is from genome assembly GCF_047675955.1 of Chlorocebus sabaeus. Taxonomy (NCBI): domain Eukaryota; kingdom Metazoa; phylum Chordata; class Mammalia; order Primates; family Cercopithecidae; genus Chlorocebus; species Chlorocebus sabaeus. The sequence goes on from NC_132926.1 coordinate 25,143,043, forward strand.
TTACTGTCCGTGCTACCTTCTTAGAATAAAAGAAAAACTGGCTGGGTGCAGTGGCTCACGCGGTAATCCCAGCACTTTGGGAGACCGAGGATGGTGGATCATCTGCGGTCAGGAGTTTGAGACCAGCCTGGCCAACATGGTGAAACCCCATCTCCACTAAAAATACAAAAAATTAGCCAGGTGTGGTGGTGTGTGCCTGTGTAGTACTAGCTACTTGAGAGGCTGAGGCAGGAGAATTGCTTGAACCCAGGAGGTGGAGGTTGCAGTGAGCTGAGGTCGCGCCACTGCACACCAGCCTGGGCAACAAAAGTGAAACTCAGTCGTAAAAGAAAAACCACTAGAAAGCAAACTTGCAGCAATGGCTTAAAAATTCTTTGAAGAGGCCGGGCACAGTAACTTATGCCTGTAATCCCAGCACTTTAGGAGGCCAAGGTGGAAGGATTGCTTGAGACCAGGAGTTTGAGACCAGCCTGGGCCACACAGTGACACTCTGTCTCTACAAAAAATATTTTTTAAAAATTGGCCAGGCATGGTGCCACATACCTGTAGTTCCAGCTGCTCAGGAGGCTGAGGCAGGAGGATTGCTTGAGCCCAGGAGGTTGAGGCTCCGATGAGCAATGAGCTGTGATCATGCCACTGCACTCCATCCTAGGTGACAGGGTAAGACCTTGTCTCCAAAAAAAAAAAAAAAAAAAAAAAAAAAAAAAAAAAAAAAAAACCTACTTGAGGACATATCCAGGAGTCCACATTTATTTGACTCAGTTTCTTGCTTGTATATTCACAACTGATGTTCAGCATCTTGTATTTGCTCCTTCTCTCTTTGCAATCAAACAGTGCTTTTTAAGGAACTGTATGTGCCCACAATGCTTAATGCACAATATCTTGCATATAGGACTCCTGTTATTGTAGGAGTAATGTATATTGAATCAGTGTGTAAATGTATGTAGGATAAATGGAAGATTTAATTTCCTTAAATTCATTGCTTTAAAAATGTTTATAATTATTGTGTGTGTGTGTGTGTTTTGTATAAATGGGGTCTCAATATGTTGCCCAGGCTGCTCCCTAACTCCTGGCCTCAGGTGATCCTCACATCTCAGCTTCCCAAAGTGCTGGGATTTTATAGGTGTGGGCCTGGCCTATAATTATTGTTTGTTTGTTTGTTTGTTTTTTGAGGTGGAGTTTTGCTTTTGTTGCCTAGGCTGGAGTGCAATGGCTCGATCTTGGCTGCAACCTCCACCTCCCAGGTTCAAGCAAATCTCCTGCCTCAGCCTCCCTAGTAGCTGGGATTACAGGCACCCACCACCACACCTGGCTAATTTTTGTATTTTTAGTAGAGATGGGGTTTCACCATGTTGGCCAGCCTGGTCTTGAGCTCCTGACCTCGTGATCCGCCCGCCTTGGCCTCCCAAAGTGTTGGGATTACAGGCTGGAGCTACCGCGCCCGGCCTAATCATAGTTTTTAAAGAGAAAAAGAGAGAACATAGACTGAAATTTTAGAAACAGGATTTATTTTGTGTGACTCTCAAAATAAATTTATCAGATTTATCAGAAAATCAAGTTAACTAGAGCAATAGCAATAATAACTACCACTGATTGAACATTTGTTATGTCCCAGGCCCTGTAATAAGCATTTTAGATTTTCTGTCACTTAATTTTCCTGATAACTCTCCAGGGTTACTTAGCCCTTAGTGGCAGAGCTGGGATTTGTTTTTTTGTTTTTTGTTTTTTGTTTTTTTTTGAGATGGAGTCTCGCTCTGTTACCTAGGCTGGCATGCAGGGGCATGATCTCAACTCTCTCCAATCTCCGCCTCCTGGGTTTAAGCGATTCTCCTGCCTCAGCCTCCCCAGTGGCTGGGATTACAGGCGTGTGTCACCATGCCTGGCTAAGTTTTGTATTTTTAGTAGAGACTGGGTTTCACCATGTTGTCCAGTCTGGTCTCAAACTCCTGATGTCAGGTGATCCGCCTGCCTTGGCCTCCCAAAGTGCTGGGATTACAGATGTGAGCCACTGTGCCCGGCCTCAGAACTGGGATTTGAATGCAGGACCATCTGTCTGTAAAGTCTTGGCTATTGAATCACTGTCTTTTTGTGAAAAATAGAGGTTTCATAGCAAGACACCAAATGGAAACTACTCTAAAACCCTCTGGGGAATCTTAGGGGGTCTTGAACCAACAAGACTCCACTCTAAAACCAATTTTTGCAGGGGCAGGGGAAGGGTCTTAAGAGCTCCTTCTCCACCCACAACACAGAAGGGCACATTTTGTTTCCTTGCTAACTCCAAAGGTTAAGCGAGTCTCTTTCTTGGGTTGGCTTAAGTGTTGGCTACAAGGTGACAGATGAAAGGTGATTTCAAGGACTCTGCCATCTTGTGATGTTGTAAAAGGAATGGTCCAATTTGCAAATCATGAGACTGAGTACACAAGCGATTTCTAGCTATTTTGTGCTTAAATCCTGTTTGTGTTTGCATAGCAAATATTCACGTTGACCAATGAGTTACGGGACTCTGGAGCAACCATCAGAACAGGCATCTACATCGCAGCAGGGATCTCTGCTGGGCTGGCTCTGGCTCTTATCTTTGGCGCTTTAATTTTCAAATGTAAGTGTTTTTGTTTCTCTCTCCTGATAACAAATTCTTAAAGGAGAACCAGTAAAACCTAGATAGAAATGCAAATTCATGTTTATACCCAAAGGTGATTAGACTAAATACCCTTTTGTCCATCCAAATCCTAACAATAATGGCTAATTTTAATTTAATATTTATTGTGTGCCAGGCAGGCACTGCGTTAAATGTTTTACATACATTTTATCATCATTACTGTCTGATGAGGTAAGGAATAGTGCCATCCCATTTTACAGTGGAGGGAAGTCGAGCTTGGAGTAAGCTGCCTTCCCAAAGTTTCAACATCAGTACCTGGCAGAACCGAATTCAAATCTAGGCAGGCTGATTCCAGTAAACCAATTTCTTTACTTCATGAATATGCTAGGTTTATTAGGAAACACAGCAGCAAAAAACACTCCCTTCTGTGCACTTTTCTGTTACTGGTTTCTCAGGCATACCTCTTTGGGGGTAGATTGCAAGTCCGTTTAATACTGGGTCATTGGCTGGGCGCGGTGGCTCAAGCTTGCAATCCCAGCACTTTGGGAGGCCAAGACAGGCGGATCACAAGGTCAGGAGATCGAGACCATCCTGGCTAACCTGATGAAACCCCGTCTCTACTAAAAAATACAAAAAACTAGCCGGGCGAGGTGGCGGGCGCCTGTAGTCCCAGCTACTCGGGAGGCTGAGGCAGGAGAATGGCGTGAACCAGAAAGGCGGAGCTTGCAGTGAGCTAAGATCCGGCCACTGCACTCCAGCCTGGGCGACAAAGCGAGACTCCGTCTCAAAAAAAAAAAAAAAAAAAAAAAAACACTGGGTCATGATTGGGGTTACAGAATGTTTTCCTCCATCATGGTACTTAGCACATAGCTTTTTCTAAGTTACTTGTCCTTAAAAAAAAAAACCCACAAAAACAGAAAAACAACAACAACCAAAAAAAAACAGGCCCTGCGTGGTGGCTTACACCTGTAATCCCAGCACTTTGGGAGACTGAGGCAGGTGGATCATTTGAGGTCAGGAGTTCAAGACCAGCTTGGCCAACATGGTGAGACCCCATCTCTACTAAAAATACAAAATTAGCCGGGTGTGGTGGCGCATGCCTGTAATCCCAGCTACTCGGGAGGCTGAGGCAGGGGAATCACTTGAACCTGGCAGGTAGAGGTTGCAGTGAGCTCAGATCATGCTACTGCATGCCAGCCTGGGCGAAAGAGTGAGACTCTGTCTTAAAAAAATAATAGTAATAAAATATAAATAAATAAGCAAATAAGTAAATAAATACAATGGCCGGGTGCAGTTGGCTCATGCCTGTAATTTCAACACTTTCGGAGGCTAAGGTGAGAGGATCAGTTGAGCCCAGGTGTTTGAGACCAAGATCAGCATGGGCAGCAAAGCAGGATGCTGTCTGTACATAGTAATAATAATAATAATGAGCCGGGCGCGGTGGCTCACGCCTGTAATCCCAGCACTTTGGGAGGCCGAGGCGGGCGGATCACAAGGTCAGGAGATCGAGACCATGGTGAAACCCCGTCTCTACTAAAAAATAGAAAAAAAATTAGCCGGGCGCAGTGGCGGGCGCCTGTAGTCCCAGCTACTCGGGAGGCTGAGGCAGGAGAATGGCGTGAACCCGGGAGGCGGAGCTTGCAGTGAGCCGAGATTGCGCCACTGCACTCAAGCCTGGGGCACAGAGCGAGACTCCGTCTCAAAAAAAAAAAAAAAAAAAAAAAAAAAAAAAATAATAATAATAATGAGGTGAGCATGGTGGCACACACCTGTAGTCCCATTTACTCAGGAGGCTGAGGTGGGAGGATCACTTGAGCCCAGGAGGCTGCAGTGAGCTGTGATTGCATCTTTGCAGTCCAGCCTGGGCCACAGAGTGAGACAGTCTCCAAAAAAAAAAAAAAGTGTGTTCCAGTTGATGAATTTTGATGAAGAATTACAGTAGGAAGCCATCACCACAGTCAAGATCTAAATAATACTTCCATTACCCCCAAAACCTCGCACACTTTTCTTTCTTTCTTTCTTTCTTTTTTTTTTTGAGATGGAGGCTGGAGTGCAGTGGCGCGATCTCAGCTCACTGCAACCTCCACCTCCCAAGTTCAAGTGTTTCTCCTGACTCAGCTTCCAGAGTAGCTGTGACAACAGGTGCGTACCACCAGGCCCCAGAGTGTAATACAACATAGCAGCCTTTCTTACTAATAGGCAAACAGGGACTGTCTGTGTGGAGTGAGCAATCACCTCAGACTGGCTAAGACTAAAGGGTGTTCCTAAGATATATGAGACTTCTAGAGCTAAAACTGGAACAGTCCAAGAAAAACAGGGATGAGTTGGTTACCCCACTAACTGTGGACTGAAACTGCTAAGTGCTTTACGTGCATTAAATTCTCATAATTACCCTATGTTTCTAATGGAGAATCAGCATGCTAAAAGGTTAGGTCACTTGCCTGCATTACACAGTTAATTGATAGATATAGGAATTGAAACCAGGACTGTCCTGCTCCTCATCATTATGGTTTCTGCCACTCTTGTCGCCCAGGCTGGAGTGTAATGGTGCAATCTTGACTCACTGCAACCTCCACCTCCCAGGTTCAAGTGATTCTTCCACCTCAGCCTCCTGAGTAGCTGGGATTTCAGGCATACACCACCACGCCTGGCTAATTTTGTATTTTTAGTAGACCATGTATTTTTAGTTTCACCATGTTGGCCAGGCTGGTCTCAAACTCTTGACCTCAGGTGATCCACCCACCTTGGCCTCCCAAAGTGCTGGGATTATAGGCGTGAGCCACCGTTCCCAGCCTGATACCTTTATCTTTATTATAGTCAACCTTTTAAGTTGATCACTCATTCTAGAAGGTCGTCCTTCTCTTGGCTTCTGAAATGACATTCTCCTATTTGATCCATTGCTTTTCAGTTCTTCTGCCTGATCCTTAGATGTTGAGATTCCTTAGGGCTGGGTATGGTGGTGGACGCCTATAGTCCCAGCTACTCAGGAGCCTGACGCAGGAGGATCACTTGAGCCCAGGAGTTTGAGGCTGTGAACTAGGATCTTGCTGTTGCATTCCAGCCTGGGTGACACAGGGAGACTCTGTCTCAAAGAAAAACAACAACAAAAGATTCCTGCAGTCTTCCTCCAACATATATCTAAAGTATTTTCATTATTCTGCATCTCTTTTGGCCATTACCTTACTCCAAGGCATCATTATCTCTACTTAATTTATCTTCTCATTTCTTTATTCCTCCTTCTAATCCAATATTAAAACCCAAATCAATATCTGAGCACAATGGCTCATGCCTATAATCCTAAGACTTGGGGAGGCCAAGACAGGAGAGTCACTTGAGGCCAGGAGTTTGAGACTAGCCTGGGCAACATATTGAGATTCACCCAGGCTGCAGTGCAGTGGTGCGATCCCAGCTCACTGCAACCTCTACCTCCCGAGTTCAAGTGACCCTCCTGCCTCTGCCTCCAAGTAGCTTGGACCACAGGCATGTGCCAGCACACCTGGCTAGTTTTTGTACTTTTAGTAGAGATGAGGTTTTGCCATGTTGCCCAGGCTGGTCTCGAACTCCCAAGCTCAAGAAATCTGCCTGCCTTGCCTCCCAAAGTGTTAGGATCACAGGCGTGAGCCGCTGCATGTAGCCCAAAAACATTTTAAAAATTATCCAGCTGTGGTGGTGTGCACCTATATTCTAGCTATTCAGAAGCTGAGATGGGTAGATCCCTTGAGCCCAGGAGTTCAAAGTTGCAATCGGATATGATCTTGCCACTGCATTCCAGCCTGGCCAGTCAAGCACGACTCTGTCTCCAAAAAAAAAAAAAAAAAGAGAAAAAGAAAAATTTTCAGTTTCAAATATTTGAAACTGCATCCCCAGAAGATACCTTGAAAGAGATCATGAAAGACCTTGGTCCGGAGGTACCCAGTAAGCCACACCTGAATTCCTGACGCACAACATGGAAATTATGAGATAAGGAAGTTGTTTTCAGCGGCTAAAAGAAACCCAAAACAATAAGGATCACATCTCTGCCCTTCAAGGAAATCTAAGGTTTCCTACAGGTCTTAGAATCGAATACAGATTCCTGATTATGGCTGGAAAGGTCTTGTTAGACCTAGCCCCAGCCTACCTTTCAGACCTTATCTTGGGCCCCTCCCTTAGTCCAGCCATGTTTTCAGTTTCAGGCACTCAGCAAGATCTTTATAGAGGGTTCCTTTGTCCTGGAATGCTCCTTCTGGCTCTCTACTTGGCTGACTCATTTCAGAAGTGAGGTTAAAGGTCATCTCTGAGGGTCCTTCCCTGACCACCCTCTCTATTATCTATTTCAATATGATGTTGGTTTCCTTTATAATACATCATAATTTGAAATTTTTTTTTTTTTCCTATTTACTGTTTCCTTTTTTTTTTTTTGAGACGGAGTTTCGCTCTTGTTGCCCAGGCTGGAGTGCAATGGCTCAATCTTGGCTCACTGCAACCTCCGCCTCCCAGGTTCATGCGATTCTCCTGCCTCAGCCTCCCGAGTAGCTGGGATTACAGTCATGGGCCACCACACCCGGCTAATTTTGTATTTTTAGTAGAGACGGGGTTTCTCCATGTTAGTGAGGCTGGTCTTGGGTCTGGGGTACTGTTTTCTTTTATTTCTTTGGTCTCCCACAGGGAACGTAAGCTTCATGAAATTAGGGCTCACAATTCACTTTTACGTTCCTGTGTTCCTCGTGCCAAGCAAACTGCCAGACACATAGTAGAGGCCTCATAATTGTTAAATAAGAAAAATGCATCTTTGTTATTATTTTCTAGCCAGTCCATATAATTATCTAAGGCACATATTGAGAGTTTCATTCAACTCAATCTAAGGTGAGACCAGATTTCCCTGAACAATGCATGCCTCCAGTGAGCCTGTTTGATTTCTTGTCTCATTTATTTTATGAAGGCATTTTTATTGACTTTTCTTTCCCCCTTTATCTAGGGTATTCTCATAGCAAAGAGAAGACACAGAATTTAAGGTAAGAATAATGGAATGGGGTTGGGGAAAGGTGAGAATCTTGGCAGTCCATACTCTTAACATGTCTGATCTTTACTCTGAGAAGTCCTGTCCTGGGGCTTTGAGATCTGAGTTTATACTTCCTTTTTCCTCTAGGTCTAGTTATGAAGAGAAAATGTAACATACTGCTGTGTTTACTGCCTGATACCTTTAGCTTCTTTAGTTCTAAAGTTAAGGTATAGAATTTATCTCCCTAATAATACAACATGCTTATTCATCTCGATATTAATGGTTTTTCCAATGAACTGAAACATCAACGGATTGAGCTCCTATTATATCCAGGGTCTGGGCTGAACTTTGGCTTTAGAGAAGTGAGCAAGACACCCAGTATCTGTTCTCAGCATTTCTGTAAACCAGCCCAGGCATTTTCAACTTTGGTTTCCTATTAGAATCACCCGGGCACCGAAGTGTACTAATGCAGGGCCAACCCCAGAGCAACTGAGTCAGAATCTCTGGGGATGAAGCCTAAGCATAGATAATGTTCTAAAAGCTCTCCAGGTGATTCTAATGAACAGTCAGGGCTAAGAACTGCTAGTCTATTACAGACTCCTGTCTTAACCTTCATTCCTGATGATGCACACACACACATCCCTTTCAAATAGGTATGGCTTATGTAACTTACTAGATTTTAGACTTTTAGTGATGTTTGGCACATGAATGGGATGCAATATATTTGGATTACAAAAATGACTCTGGGCCAGGTGCTGTGGCTTACACTTATAAGCCCAGGACTTTGGGAGGCTGAGGTGGGAGGATCACATGAGCCCAGGAGTTCGAGACCAGCCTGGGCAACATAATGAGACCTCTTCTTTACAAAAAATAGAAAAATTAGGTGGAAAGATTGCTGGAGCACAGGAGATGAAGGCTGCAATGAGCCATGATTGTGCCACTACACTCCCACTGGGTAACAGAAAGACCCACATCAAATAAAACAAAACAAAAACTTCTGAACATTGAATACTATCTAAAGCATTAATAATTTTTTTTTTTTTTTTTTTTTTTTTTTTTTTTTTTGAGACAGGGTCTTGCTGTGTCACCCAGGCTGGAGTGCAGTAGTGCGATCTCTGCTTACTGTAACCTCTGCCTCCTGGGTTCAAGTGATTCTCTGCATCAGCCTCCCGCGTGGCTGGGATTACAGGTGCACGCCACCATGCTGGCTAATTTTTTTGTATCTTTAGTAGAGGTGGGGTTTCACCATGTTGGCCAGGCTGGTCTCGAACTCCTGACCTCATGATCCACCCACCTCAGCCTCCCAAAGTGCTAGGATTACAGGCGTGAGCCATGGTGCCAGGCCCATTTTTTAAAAATCTAAATGTGTACATAATTGCAGACATCTTGACACTTCACCTAAACTTCAGCCTGCAACTCCTAGAAATAAAGATATTCTCTGAGCTATCACAATGCTATTATTATACCTAAGAAAATTAAAATTAATGGGAATTTTCTCAATTGTTTCCCCATAGTATTTTATTGCTGTTTCTTGGTGTTTCCCCTTGTTCAACATCTGATCAAAGATCATGCACTGTATTTAGTTGCTGTCTCTTTGGGAAAGCCTATTTTCTTAACTCGATTCCGTGTTACCTGGGAAATGCTTAACTCAGCTTCAACACTTTATTTCCACAGCCTCATCTCTTTGGCGAACATCCCTCCCTCAGGATTGGCAAATGCAGTAGCAGAGGGAATTCGCTCAGAAGAAAACATCTATACCATTGAGGAGGATGTATATGAAGTGGAGGAGCCCAATGAGTATTACTGCTATGTCAGCAGCGGGCAGCAACCCTCACAACCTTTGGGTTGTCGCTTTGCAATGCCATAGATCCAACCACCTTATTTTTGAGCTTTGTATTGTCTTTTTCAGAAACTGTGGGCTGTGTCAGCTGACTGGTTTTGGAGGTTCTGTCCACTGCCATGGAGCAGAGTTTTCCCATTTTCGGAAGATAATGACTCACATGGGAATTGAACTGGACCTGCCCTGAACTTAAACAGGCATGTCATTGCCTCTATATTTAAACCAACAGAGTTACCCAACCCAGAGACTGTTAATCATGGATGTTAGAGCTCAAACGGGCTTTTATATACACTAGGAATTCTTGACGTGGGGTCTCTGGAGCTCCGGGAAATTCGGGCACATCTTATGTCCATGAAACTTCAGATAAACTAGGGAAAACTGGGTGCTGGGGTGAATGCATAACTTTTTTGGCACAGAAAGTCTAAAAGGGCCACTGATTTTCAAAGAGATCTGTGATCCATTTTTTTTGTTTGTTTTTTTGAGATGGAGTCTCGCTGTGTTGCCCAGGCTGGAGTGCAATGGCACAATCTTGGCTCACTGCGACCTCCGCCTCCTGGGTTCAAGTGATTCTGCTGCCTCAGCCTCCCCAGTAGCTGGGATTACAGGCATGCACTAACACACCTAACTAATTTTTTGTATTTTTAGTAGAGACAGGGTTTCACCATGTTGGACAGGCCGGTCTTGAACTTCTGACCTCGTGATCCATCCGCCTCAGCCTCCCAAAGCACTGGGATTACAGGCGTGAGCCACTGCATCCGGCCAGGTCTACCTTGATCTTGAAGATTCCTTCAGAATATTGAGGTTTAGGCTTCTTTGAGCACTACCTGTCCAACTGTCAGTGCCAGTGCACAGCCCTTCTTTTGCCTCCCTTATGAAGACTGCCCTGCTGAGATGTGGCAGGAGCTCCCGGGGAAAAAGGAAGTGCATTCAATTAGTGTGTATTGCCAAGTTTTACTTGTGCTCTTGAAAGAAAATATCTCTGACCAACTTCTGTATTCGTGGACCAAACTGAAGCTATATTTTTCGCAGAAGAAGAAGCAGTGACTGGGACACAAATTCTGTTGTCTGGTGGAAAGAAGGCAAAGGCCTTCAGCAATCTATATTGCCAGCGCTGGATCCTTTGGTAGAGAGTGGTCCTTAAACTTAAATTTCAAGGTGGTAAAGACTTGGTCTGTCTTGTTTATTGTTGCCCCCAGTGCCTGGCACAATTGTGACACACAATTGGAACTTACTAAAAATTTTTTTTACTGTTTTTTGTTTGTTTGTTTTTTGAGATAGAATCTCACTCCGTCGCCCAGGCTGGAGTGCAGTGGCATGATCTTCATTCACTGCAGCCTTGACCTCCTGGGTACAATTCATCCTTCGGCCTCAGCCTCCCCAGTAGCTGGGACTATAGCCATGCACCACACGCCAGGCTAATTTGCACAGTTTTGGAAGAGACAAGGTTTCACCATGTTGGCTAGGCTGGTCTCAAATTCCTGGGCTCAAGCGATCTCCCCTGCCTCAACTTCCCAAAGTGCTGAGATTTTAGGTGTGAGCCACCATGCCCGGCCTAAATATTTCTGGAGCAAAAAAATTAATCAGAAAGGTAACTTTCTGGAAGACTTCCATTAGAGTGCTCAGACAGAGTGTGACTCTGCAAGTTCACTTCTTAGAGAACTCACAAATACCTGGAAGCTTCCATATTCACTCTTTGTTTTGAGACAGAGTCTCACTCTGTTGCCCAGGCTGTAGTGCAGTGGCACAAGCTCGGCTCACTGCAACCTGCCCCTCCTGGGTTCAAGAAATTCTCCTGCCTCAGCCTCCTGAGTAGCTGGGACTACGGGTGTGCACCACCATACCCAGCTAATTTTTGTATTTTTATTAGAGATGGGGCTTCACTATGTTGGCCAGGCTGGTCTCAAATTCCTGAATGTGTGATCCTCCCGCCTTGACCTCCCAAGGTGCTGGGATTACAGTTGTGACCCACTGCACCCAGACCCATATTAACTCTCATCCAGGCCAAAGTGGCCTTTGTTTTTCAACATTGTTCAGCTCAGGCCTTTGTTGGGGTCTTACTCTTTTGTCTAGTTCCCTTTTTCTGCTGAGCCATCCTCAGCACATAGGAATGAATTAACAATGTGGGCCTATCACCGCCTAAAAACTGCTCCTCCCCAGGTGATGACTAAGCTGTGATTGTGTTGCATGCAGAAGATGTTGGCCAGCAAGGCTGTAGCCAGCCTGCTTGTTTCTGGAAGTCTTTCTGACAGTCTTGTGTGAATTAAAGTGTCGGGCTGCATCTAGATAGTTTTGGGAGGGACTGGCATTTTGTAGGGAGATACATAAGGGAGATCATTTTACAAAATTAATTATAGGGAGCAGCTCATACAGGCTAAAAAATTAATCTTAAGTGTCTTTTTAATTTTTTTGACATAGAGTCTTGCTCTGTCACCCAGGCTGGAGTGCAATGGTATAATCTCGGCTCACTGCAACCTCCACCTCCTGAGTTCAAGCGATTCTCCTACCTAAGCCTCCCGGATAGCTGGGATTACAGGTGCATATCACCACACTCAGTTAATTTTTTGTATTTTTAGTGGAGATGGGGTTTACCCTGTTGGCCAGGCTGGTCTCGAAGTCCTGACCTCAGGTGATCCACTCGCCTCTGCCTCCCAAAGTGCTGGGATTACAGGCGTGAGTTATCGTGCCCAGCCCATAAGTGTCTTAATGTCATGAAATTCTAGTGAGAAGAAACTTCAGGACACATTTGAAGCAGATCAATGGTCCCCCTCAAAAGACATTCTTATCCTACCAAAATCTTTAAATAAGGGTATGTGTACAAGGCCGATCATTGCAATGGTGTTTGCGGAGATTTTTACAATCAATAAGGGAATCATTGATTATAGTGCTATGTCAACACATTGGTGCAAGTAAAAAGAATTAGGTTGTTTTATCATTATGCTTTTTTGCAAATTCAACAAATACTTATTAAGTGCTTCCTATGTGCAAAGCACTATGTACTTCTTTTTTTTTTTTTTTTTCCTGTCAGATCAACTAGGAGTTCCATGGAGCCAGGGATGTGTCTATTTGGTCCCCTTCTGTTTTGTTTTTGTTTTTTTAATTTTTAATTTTTTTTTTTTTTTTTTTTGAGACAGAGTCTCATTCTTTTGCTCAGGCTGGAGTGCAGTGGTGCAGTCTTGGCTCACTGCAGCCTTCGCCTCCTGGGTTTAAGCGATTCTCCTGCCCAGATGCTCACTGGAGTAGCTGGAATTACAGGCGTGCACCACCATGCCTGGCTAATTTTTGTGTTTTTAATAGAGACAGGGTTTCACCATGTTGGTCAGGCTGATCTTGAACTCCTGGCCTCAAGTGACCTGCTCACCTTGGCCTCTCAAAGTGCTAGGATTCCAGCCATGAGCCACCATGCCCAGCGCATTCAGTGAATATTTATTGGCACCTACTTTATGCCAAACACTATTCTGGTCTCCAGAAATATAGCAGTGAATGAAGCAGTCAAAATCCTTGCTGTCATGGAACTTACATTACTTATCAGAGAATGCTATGTAGTTAAGTTCAAAGGAAAAAATAAAGGGTTCCATAATGGTATATATAACTGTTGAATTTGATTTTGCCTTAAAAATATGGAAGAATATACCCAAATGTATATGATTACCAATGGAGACAAATAGTGAAGACTCACTTTTCCCTTTTTCATGTTTCTGCTATAGTTTGAATTATTTTCTGCATTTTCTTTTGTAATAAAAAAAAAAATTTAAGCACTATAGCAGTGTTTTTCTGTCCGCCCTCCTTACCAAAGAAATAAATGAAGACAAGGTCAAGGTCAAGATCAAGGTCATCAGTAGAGTGTGGCAGCAAACCAGGACTGGAACCCTGGTTTTCAAGGTGGAATCTCCCTTTACATCAACTATTTGGAATGCAAAAGATGGACACAGAAAAACAAAAAAGGGAGGGGAATTACTACAAAGGGCCCAGGAGATGGCAGATGATAACTTAGAGAATTAAAAACAGCCGGGCGAGGTGGCTCACGCCTGTAACCCCAGCACTTTGGGAGGTCGAGGTGAGTGGATCACCTGAGGCCAGGAGTTCGAGACCAGCCTGGCCAACATGATGAAACCCCATCTCTATTAAAGATACAAAAATTAGCCAGGCATGCTGGTGGGCACCTGTAATTCCGGCTACTTGGGAGGCTGAGACAGGAGAATCACTTGAACCTGGGAGGCGGAGGCTGCAGTGAGCCAAGATCATGCCATTGCACTCTAGCCTGGGGACAAGAGCAAAACTGTCTCAAAAAAAAAAAAAAAAAAAGAATTAGAAACAGTGCAATATAGACCAGCGTTGGGGGGCCATGTATACGCTGCCTCAGGCCACACCAGGTGTTCTGCACAGCAGTTCCCAAGCATATGAGACAGATACAGTCTAAGGGAAGAGGCCCATGTGCCTGTCTTTTGCTTTATAAGCAAGGCTCTTCTAGCAATACTAGATCCCACTGAGAAACTCCCACTCTGGCATCTGAGCTCCTGATAGGCTGCTGGAGCTCCTGATTTGACAAAGGAGCTTGCCTCCTTTGAATGACCTAAAGCACAGGGAGGAACTTGTCCATTAATTTGGAACTGTGTTCTTCATAAAGACTGAAGCAAGCAAGGGCTGTGAAATAACATCTTAGTCCCTTCGTGTGTGTGTGTTTTAATATATTTTGAGAATAAAACTTCATATAACATTAAAATAAAAAACAATGCAATAAAATTGGATGTGTGGTTTGCTCTTAGAAATGCCTTAGGATTTTTCTTCTAGAGCTGTCCACAGAAAGCCCACAGCCTCTGAAAAGGGGGAGAGTCCCTGATCTTTTTAGACTGAAAAAAGTAAAGTAGACTGTGTTTTATCTGCCCATCGCTTCTAGATTTAGAATTCCTAAGGCAGAAATTCCAAGCAGGTCAATTGCTCAGTAATCAATTCAGATAACATCAAATCAATTTATATAAATGAAAATTGTTTTTTTAAATGTTATGAGTGAATATATATATGGAAATCACTTATTGAATTTTTGTTTTTATTAATTTTATTCGTTCTGCAGTCATGCAGATAAATTTTTAAACAGGTACAATTTACATACAATAAAATGCTCTCTTTTTTTCCTTTTTTCTTTGAGACAGAGTTTCCCTCTGTCTCTGAGGCTAGAGTGCAGTGACTAATTTCTGTATTTTAGTATAGACAGGGTTTTGCCATGTTGGCCAGGTTGGTCTCAAACTCCTGGCCTCAAGTGATCTGCCTCCCAAAGTGCTGGGATTACAGTCATGAGCCACCACGCCTGGTCAAAATGCTCTCATTTTAAGCAGACAATTTAAATTACGCAAATAGGCCAGGCGCAGTGGCTCATGCCTATAATCCCTGCACTTTGGGAGGCCGAGGTGGGAGGATCACCTGAGGTCAGGAGTTTGAGACCAACCTGGCCAACATGGTGAAACCCTGTCTCTACTAAAAATACAAAAATTAGCTGGGCATGGTGGTAGGCGACTGTAATCCCAGCTACTCGGGAGGCTGAGGCAGGAGAACTTCTTGAACTCAGGAGGTGGAGGTTGCAGTGAGCTGAGATCGCACCATTGCACTCCAGCCTGGGGGACAAAAGCGAGACTTCATCTCAAAAGAAATACATGAATAAATAAATAAAATAAAATAAAAAATTCCACAAATATACACCTATGTTAATACCACCCCAAGCAACGTATAAAACATTTCCATCATCTCGAAATATATTTGGAAGTTCAAAGGGTCCTCCTGTCTACTTCTGATGATAATGTATTGATTTAAAAAATTAAATTGAACACAAATTAATTTTGTCTCCTGATTTCTATTGAAAAAGTCTGGATGCTTCTAGAGATAAGTAGAGATGCCCTAGAGCAGTCACTTTTAAGATTTTCTATCATCGTTTTCTGGAACTCAGTTGGAAAGTGGGACAAAGGAGAGAGGCAGCTACCCAGTTGGCTGGGAGGTTCTTAAGCTTTAGGAGGGCTTGGCTTTTGCTTGATTTTTAATGGAAAAGCGGTGCAAGGGAGAGTATCAATCAGAAATGTTAATTTTAGGCTTCTATTAGGTTGGTGCAAAAAGTACTGCAGTTTTTGCCATTGAAAGTAATGGCAAAAACTGTAATAACTTTTGCACCAACCTAATAGCGCCTCTGTATCTTTTCCTCAGCCATACAGACTGCATTTGCAAAGGTTATTCCAGATCACTCACCTACTCATAGTCGTGAATCTCTTGTGAATTAACATTCCAATTTCTTCTGCTTAAGGTGTGACTCTTTTTACAAAAAGAGCAGTGAGATTGAAAAAAATAAAAGGCTATTTAAACTATTCACATGTGGTGGTGGTGGTATGAGCTCATCTATTTAAATGTGCATATTATTATTATTACTTAATTTTAATTTTTTTTTTTTGAGACAGAGTCTTGCTTTATCACCCAGGCTGGAGTGCAGTGGTGGGATTCGGCTCGCTGTATCCTCCACCTCCTGGGTTCAAGCATTTCTCCTGCCTCAGCCTCCTGAGTAGCTGGGATTACAGGCACGCACCACCCCACGCCCAGCTAATTTTTGTATTTTTAGTAGAGACGGGATTTCTTTTTTCTTTTTTTTTTTTTTTTTTGAGGCGGAGTCTCGCTCTGTCGCCCAGGCTGGAGTGCAGTGGCCGGATCTCAGCTCACTTCAAGCTCCGCCTCCCGGGTTTACGCCATTCTCCTGCCTCAGTCTCCCGAGTAGCTGGGACTACAGGCGCCCGCCACCTCGCCCGGCTAGTTTTTTGTATTTTTTAGTAGAGACAGGGTTTCACCGTGTTAGCCAGGATGGTCTCGATCTCCTGACCTTGTGATCCGCCCGTCTCGGCCTCTCAAAGTGCTGGGATTACAGGCTTGAGCCACCATGCCCGGCCGTAGAGACGGGATTTCACCATGCTGGTCAGGGTGGTCTCAAACTCCTGACTTTGTGATCCTCCTGCCTAGACCTCCCAAAGTGCTGGGATTACAGGCGTGAGCCACCGCACCTGGCCGTGAAATTAATTTTAAGAATATATTTTATTTAACTCCATTCATCAAAACTATTATCATTTCAACATGGAATAAAGATAAAAATAATTAATGAGGGCTGGGCGTGATGGTGCTCACCTGTGATCCCAGCACTTTGGGAGCCTGAGATGAGCAGACTGCTTGAGTCCAGGAGTTTGAGACCAGCCTGGGCAGCATGGCAAAACCCCATCTCTACAAAAATACAAAAATTAGCCTGGTATGGTGATATGTGCCTCTAGTTTCAGCTACCTGAGTGACTGAGAGGTAGGAGGATTGCTTGAGCCTGGGCGGTCAAGGCTGCAGTGAGCCAAGGTCGCACCATTGCACTCCAACCTTGGTGACACAGGAAGACCCTGTCTCAAAAAAGAAAATGGGGGAGAGAGTTTTCATTGTGGTTTTCAGAATTCAGTAAAAATTCAGTGTGCACTTTACCGTTAAAGCACATCTCAGTTCTGACTAGCTGCATTTTAAGTGCTCAGTAGCGATGTGTGGCTAGTGCTACGGTATTAGACAGCGCAGATCTGCACCATTCTCTATTCTCCCTCTCTCTCTCTCATTTATTTATTATTATTATTTTTTGAGACGGAGTCTCCCTCTGTTGCCCAGGCTGGAGTGCAATGGTGTGATCTTGGCTCTCTGCAACCTTTGCCTACCAGGTTCAAGTGATTCTCCTGTCTCAGCCTCCCAAGTAGTTGGAATTACAGGCACCTGCCACCACACCTGGATAATTTTTATATTTTTAGCAGGGACAGGGTTTCAACATGTTGGCCAGGCTGGTCTCAAACTCCTGACCTCAAGTGATCCTCCCACCTCGGCTTCCTAAAGTGCTGGTATTACAGGCATGAGTCACTGCACCTGGCCCTGTTTTTTAAAAATAGAGATGAGGGTCTCACTATGTTGCTTAGGATGGCCTTTAACTCCTGGGCTCAAGCAGTTCTCCCACCTCAGCCTCTTAAAATACTGAGATTGCATAGTAGCTCTCGGGTAGAAGTTAAAAAAACCAAACCAAAACCAGAACCTCCAAAAATAACAAACTGCTGGATTACAGGCATGAGTCACAGTGAACCACGATGCCCAGTCTCTCTCTCTCTCACACACACACATACACACAAACAAATATAGGTTGTAACGTACTTTTTTTTTTTTTTTTGAAGAGACGGAGCCTCACCCTATCACCCAGGCTGGAGTGCAGTGGCGCGATCTCGGCTCACTGCAAGCTCCGCCTCCTGGGTTCACACCATTCTTCTGCCTCAGCCTCCCGAGTAGCTGGAACCACAGGCACCCGCCACCACACCCAGCTAATTTTTTGTATTTTTAGTAGAGGTGAGGTTTCACTGTGTTAGTCAGGATGGTCTCGATCTCCTGACCTTGTGATCCGCCTGCCTTGGCCTCCCGAAGTGCTGGAATTACAGGCGTGAGCCACTGAGTCTGGCCTTTTTTTTTTTTTTTTTTTACTATTTGTAGAAGGCTATTAGTCTATGTCAGAATATTTAGGAGAATACCTTTTACTTAGATAGCTATATAGTATTGAGTAGAATAAACATATATGTTCTATTAAATCATTTCCCTATTGAAAGATATTTATTGTCTTTCTCTGTTTCAAATAAGGCTACAAGGAACATCCTTTATACAAAAACTTACGTGCATTTGTGTATTTTCAAGGTATAGAGTTCTAGATATAGAATTGCTTTGTCAAAGGTTATGATGCTGGTGGAAGCATTATGACTCTAAAACAGTAATATGTATTTTAAACCAATATGCCAGCAAGTGTATAGCTAAATATATACCATCTGTTTCAAGGTAATCATTTTAGAAAACCACATTTTAATTCCAGCATGTTCCTTCACTAAAAATAATTTGAATTTGCTTTTTGAAATTTGACTTAAAAACCAGTTTAAGCTAAAAAATCTAGGTCAAGTGACTGTCACGAGGCTTGCTCTTTTGTTATTT
This sequence comes from Chlorocebus sabaeus, assembly GCF_047675955.1. Classification (NCBI taxonomy): domain Eukaryota; kingdom Metazoa; phylum Chordata; class Mammalia; order Primates; family Cercopithecidae; genus Chlorocebus; species Chlorocebus sabaeus. Next base: position 25,161,454 of record NC_132926.1, read on the forward strand.
TTATTTTTTGAGGCAAGATCTTGCTCTATCACTCAGGCTGGAGTGCAAGGGCTTGATCATGGCTTACTGCAACCTCCGCCTCCTGGGCTCAGGCAATCCTCCAGCCTCAGCCTCCTAAGTAGCTGAGACTACAGGTACTCACCACCATGCCTGGCTAATTTTTGTATTTTTTGTAAAGACAGGGTTTGCCATGTTGGCCAGGCTTGTCCTGAACTCCTAAACTCAAGTAATCCACTCACCTCGGCTTCCGAAAGTGCTGGGATTACAGGTGTGAGCCACCGGGCCCAACCTGTAATCAGAGTTATTTTTGTCTCTCATTCATCTGTTTCTTTCTTTCCTCCCTTCTCTCTTTCCTTCCTTCCTTCCTTCCTTCCATTTGTCCATGGATCCATCCAAGAAATGGCTTCCTAATTGGTAGCCACCTAGTCCACTTTTGCTCTCTTGGTAGTTCATTCTCCTCGCACAGTAGCCTAAGTATTTTCTTTTTCGTTTTCATTTTTCTTTTTTTTTTTTTGACAAAGTCTCACTCTGTCTCCTAGGCTGAAGTGTAGTGGCACCATCTCTGCTCACTGCAAGCTACGCTTCCCAGGTTCAAGCGATTCTCCTGCCTCAGCCTCCTGAATAACTGGGACTACAGGCACACACCTCCATACCCAGCTAATTTTTGTATTTTTAGTAGAGATGGTGTTTCACTATGTTGGCCAGGCTGGTCTTGTACTCCTGACCTCATGATCTGCCTGCCTAGGCCTTCCAAAGTGTTGGGATTACAGGCGTGAGCCACCGTGCCTGTCGTTCTTTTTCTTTCTTAAGTCATTAACTGGATTCAATTACTCTTATTTAAAACCTTTCAATAGCTTGCCATTGAACTGAAATTCTGCTGACCTCACCAACCACTCCTTACTCTCTGTTTCAGCCACACTGATGTTTCTGCTTCTAGAACAGCCCAAGTTCTTTCTGATTCCAGCCCCTTTTCAGCAGCTATTTCCTCTCTTCAGAATACTTCTCTTAGACTGTAAAAAACTTCCCCTTTCTCATCTTTTGGTTTCTAGTTTAAATTTCTTTTTTTTTTTTTTTTTTAAATTTTTAATTTTACTTACTTATTTTTGAGACAGAGTCTTGCTCTGTCACCCAGGCTGGAATGCAGTGGCGTGATCTCAGCTCACTGCAACCTCCTCCTCCCAGGTTCAAGAGCGATTCTCTCCCTCAGCCTCCCGAGTAGCTGGGACTACAGGTGCACCTTGCCACGCCCGGCTAACTTTTTTTTTTTGTATTTTTAAGAGATGGGGTTTCCCCGTGTTGCCCAGGCTGGTCTCAAACTCCTTGCCTCAAGTGATATGCTCGCCTTGGCCTCCCAAAATGCTGGAATTACAGGTGTGAGCCACTGTGCCCAGCCTAAATTTCATCTAAGAGCGTTTCCCCAACCACCAAATCTAAGTAACTGTCTTCCCATCTCTAATTCAGTTTATTTCCTACATAGCTTGTTCCAATCTAAAATTCTCTTGCTTAGATTTTTCTATGTGTGTGATCTATCCACCCCAACCTTCAACTGGAAAGTAAACTCTATCATTCATGTCCTATCCCAGGGGCCTCGTATAATGCTTGGCTCACTGTGGGTGTGGAATAAGTATCTGTAGACTAAATGAATGAATGAACATATGCCTGCTGTATTGCAGACACAAGTTGTGACACCGGCACCACAAAAAGGTTTACGTTTTTCCTTCAAGGAAGTCAGAATATAGCAGGGCAGCCTGATCCCCAAGAATATAGTTATAATAAAAGGCAATAAACCTATGGCAGACCCACACGCTAATTCTGAATGATACAGAAAAGGGCTTTTTGGTGATGTCTTTAAATAAAAATTTCTGGAAATACAAATCCTTAGCTTTACCACTTGCCTAACTTAACTCTGTAAAACTGCAAATGAGTCTCATAGAATAAGGTTGCCTGGCACATAGCAAGTGTTCAGTAAATATAAATGGGTGAATGCATAAAGTGACAGAGGTGACGCAGATTCAAACAGCAGTCCCTGAAATAAATATACATAGTTGACTCTTGAACAATATGGGGGCTAGTGGCACCGATCCCCTGTGCAGTTGAAAATATGCATATAACTTTTTTTTCTCTCTTTTTGAGACAGTCTCACTCTGTTGCTCAGGCTGGAGTGCAGTGGCATGATCACTGCTTACTGCAGGCTTGACCTCCCTGGGCTCAAGCAATTTTCCCACCTCAGCCTCTTTAGTAGCTGAAACTATAGGTGTGTGCCACCATGCCTGGCTAATTTTTGCTTTTTTTGTAGAGATAGGGTTTTGCCATGTTGCCGAGGCTGGTCTTAAACACCTAGGCTCAAGTGATCCTCCTGCCTTGGCCTCCCAAAGTGCTGGGACTACAGGCATGAACCATTGTTCCCCGGGCTGCATATAACTTTTGACTCTCCAAAAAATTTGCTAACAGCCTACTGTTGACAGGAAGCCTTACAGATAATGTAAATAGCCTATTAAAACACATTTTTGTATATTATATATATTATATGCTATATTCTTAAAGTAAGCTAGAGAAAAGAAAATGTTACTAAGAAATCCTCTGGAAGACGAAATATATTTACTGCTCATCATCAGGATCATCCTCATCATCTTTCCACTGAGTAAACTCAATGTGAAGGAGGAGGAGGAAGGGGAGGAGTCGGTCTTGCTGTCCCAGAGGGAGTAGAGGTGAAAGAGGTAGAGATGGAAGGTGAGGCAGGAAATGCAGGCACACTTGGTATAACTTTTATTGAAAAAAGTCTGCGAATAAGTGGACCCTTGCAGTTCAAAGCCATGTTGTTCAAGGGTCAACTATAGTGAGCCAATGTATTTTCTTTGTAGAAGAACATGTGCTTTGTGGTGTAGCGCTTCTATGTTTATTAAAGCATTATTTCATAATCTTCTGTTTTTCTAGATGCTTGGTGATGTCTTAAGTCTATCTTCTGGCAACTTCAGTTGCTATCTTTTCTCTCTGTCTTTCTGGGTTAAAGAAAAGGATGATTGTAGTTAGGCTGTGAAAAATGAAGTATATTATGTGAATGTAAAAGAACTTCCACTGATGGTTGGGCGTGGTAGCTCACACCTGTAATCCCAGCACTTTGGGAGGCCAAGACAGGAGGATTGCTTGAGCTTGAGCCCAGGAGTTTCAGAACAGCCTGGGCAACATAGTGGGACCTTGTCTCTACAAAATATAAAAAAATTAGCAGAGTGTGGTGGCTGGTGGCATGTGCCTGTCCTTCCAGCTACTCAGGAGGTTGAGGTGGGAGAATTGGTTGAGCCCAGGAAGTTGAGGCCACAGTTAGCCATGTTTGTGTCACTGCACTCCACCCTGGGTGACAGACAAATACCCTGTCTCAGGAAAAAAAAAAAAAAAAAAAAAAAGAACTGTACTTTTGCAAGAATGTACTGTTTTGGGATTGGGTTTTGCTTTTTGTTGTTGTTGTTAAAACACTTTGCATGCATTATAGTATATAAACAGTACATAGTTTATAGTATATAAACAGTGTATAAACAGTAAACAGTTTATAGTATATAAACAGTACATAGTATATAAACAGTACATAGTATATAAACAAGAATGTAAAATACTGAAATGGTACATAAATGGCTGGGCACGGTGGCTCACACCTGTAATCCCAGCACTTTGAGAAGCCAAGGTGGGCGGATCACCTGAGGTCGGGAGTTTGAGACCAGCCTGATCACATGGAGAAACCCCGTCTCTACTAAAAATACAAAATTAGCCGGGTTGCGGCAGAGGTTGCGATGAGGTGAGATCGTGCTATGGCACTCCAGCCTAGGCAACAAGAGTGAAACTCCATCACAAAACAAACAAAGAAATAAATATATAGCCTCAAACTGAAAGTTCCTCTTTTCTCAGCCTGCTTCTCTACCAGATAGGATATGCTGACCTGACTAGTTTCATAGATTCTTTCCCGTAACTTTTCCACATAGGTACATATGCATATATACATACATATGCTGTCATTTCATTGTAGTGTTTTTGCAAAAATGGATTCCTATAAAATAGGTGGTGGCGGTGGTGGTGGTAGTTGTGTGTGTGTGTGTGTGTGTGTGTGTGTGTGTTTTAAATTGTGTTTTCCTCTCACCTCAGCCTCTCAAGTATCTGGGACTACAGGCACACGCCACCACACTCAGCTAATTTTTGTTTATTTTTCGTAGATGCAAAGTCTCACTGCATTGCCCTGGTTGGTCTCAAACTCCTGGACTCAGTGATCTTCCCACCTCAGCCTCCTAAAGTGCTGAGATAACAGGCAGGAGCCACCGTGTTGCTGTTTTTGATCTAATATTTCCTTTTTTTGTTTGTTTTTGTATTTTTTTGAGACAGGGTCTCCCTCTGTCACCCAGGCTGGAGTGCAGTGGTGCAATCACAGCTCACTGCAGCCTCAACCTTGTTGGACTCAAGTGATCCTCCTGCCTCCGCCTCTCTAGTAGCTGGGACTACAGACACATGCCACCATGCCCGGCCTAATTTAATATTTCCTGGAAATACTTCTTTTCTTTTTCTTTTTAAACAGAGTCTCATTCTGTCACCCAGGCTGTAGTGTAGTGGTGCAATCTTGGCTCATTGCACCCTTGCCTCCTGGGTTCAAACAATTTTTGTGGCTCAGCCTTCAGAGTAACTGGAATTACAGTCATGTGGTACAACTGCTGGCTATTTTTTCTTCTTTTTTTAGTAGTGTCTAAAATACTAAATACTGGCCGGGCCCAGTGGCTCATACCTGCAATCCCAGCACTTTGGAAGGCTGAGGTGGGTGGAACACCTGAGGTTAGGAGTTAGAGACCAGCCTGGCCAACATGATGAAACCCCATCTTTACTAAAAATATAAAAATTAGCCAGGTGTGGTGGCAAAAGCCTGTAGTTCCAGCCACTTGGGAGGCTGAGGCAGGAGAATCGCTTGAACCTGGGAGGCAGAGGTTGTAGTGAGCCGAAATTGTGTCACTGCACTCCAGCCTAGGTGACAGAGTTAGACTTCGTCTCAAAAATAAATAAAATAAAATAAAATAAAATACTAAATACTAAGTTCATCATGTTGGCCAGGCTGGACTCGAACTCTTGGTTTCAAGTGATCCTCCCACCTTAGCCTCCAAAGTTCTGGGATTACAGGTGTGAACCACCGCACCCAGCCATATGTTTTGAAAATATTTCTATGTCTAAGTTCCCAATAAAAAGCTGGCATTTTATTAACATATATCATTATTAAGCAGAATCAACATTTTTAAAAGCCACAATGCCTACCACTAGCACAATGTTTTGATAGAACTCAGCATACATTTTACATAGTCGTTACTTAATGTCATAGGCAGTTCAACACGGTGTCCAGGTCCTGTGGTGGTCTTGGTTTGGGAGTGTACAGAGTTCTTTTAAAAAACTTCTCTAATCCCATCTGGTAAAAGCTGCATGCCACAACCTACGGTGAATTCATTTTCGACAAAGGTGCCAAGAACATGCACCTTGTTCTTGGGGGTGAGAATGCTTAATGGGTTAAAAAAAAAAATAGAAAGAATGAATAAGAAGGCTGGGCAAGGTGGCTCACACGCATAATCCCAGAACTTTAGGGGGCCAAGGTGGGACGAGTGCTTGAGCTACTCAGGAGGCTGAGGCAGAAGGATCGCTTGAGCTGGGGTAGCCAAGGCTGCAGTGAACCATGAATGTGCCACTGCACTCCAGCTTGGGCAACAGAACAAGACCCTGTCTCAATAAATAAATAAATGAATAAATAAATAAATAATAAATAAAAGAAAATAAAAATCAAAATGTTCCATTGTTCGCATGGGGTGCTCAATAAATATTTATTGAAGTACTGTTTGTTGTGTAACAAGAACAGTGGAATAGGAAAAGTTAACCTGGCTTTTACTTCTGCCTCTGCCTCCAGTGACTTCTATGGGTCCCACACTCTATTCTACTGTTTGGACCTTGTTTTATTCACTATAAATTGAGGAAACTTGGCCTCAGGTAGTTTAAAGTCCTTTCCTGCACCAGCGTTCACAAAGTCTGTATCATTTTTCAATCCTGGAGTCTGACCTAACATCCAGATCTTGGCTGAATCTTTAAAAATAGCCCAGCAGAGTGTGGTGGCTTCCGCCTGTAATCCCAGAACTTTGGGAGGCCAAGGAGGGTGGATCACTGGAGGTCAGGAGTTAGCGACCAGCCTGGCCAACATGGTGAAACCCTGACTCTACTAAAAATACAAAAATTAGCCAGGCATGGTAGCGAGTGCCTGTAGTCCCAGCTACTTGGGAGGCTGAGGCAGGAGAATCGCTTGAACCCGGGAGGCGGAGGTTGCAGTGAGCGGAGATTGCACCACTGCACTCCAACCTGGGCGACGGAGCAAGACTCTGTCTCAAAAAAAAAAAAAAAAAAACCCAAAACCAAAAACAAAAAAAACAACCAACCAAACAAAAAAAACCCAAAAAACAAAACAAAACAAATGCCCAGTAGAGAACAAGTACTGTAACAATCTCCCTGTAATCTGTTTAAATTTGTAAGTGGATCAAGTCCAGTAAAAAATCAGCCAACTGGAGAAATGTAATGTTCAAACGCGCTTCCCAGTATTCTTATGTGAGGGTGTGGCAAAGAGATAAAGAATGGAATTCTGAGTGAATGTAGTCTTAATCTAGAAAGATCTTTGGAGGAGGGCTACAAACAGACCAGGAGGAGGGAGGAGAAGCTGGAAAACTGCCTTCTAACTAACTGGTAAGTGCGGTCCTCTGGAAACTTATGACAAAGAGAAAACGAGGATATAGTTGCTTGGACTTTCGTGGTTTTATATGAGAGGTAAGGACAATAATGATTAAGCCAAGAAATTTAAGGGAAATTTACATAAAATAGAGTTTTTTGGATTTCCTGAGAAATTGACTTTTATTTAAATGGAATCATGGACTGCAATAATGGCCTTATTTAAACTTTACCTGGGCAAGTTTAGTGTGAGAAATAGGACGAAGAAATAAAACTGCAGAAAATTGTGTGGTACATTTGTGTCAAGCCATATGTATTCAGGCTGACTTGAAACTGTGACTTTAGGTGCAACACATACTTTTGGTGAGCCTCTCCTTTTCTGTAAAATGGCTATTATGCAATAATGTGGAACTGCTGAGGGCATAGCTCTGTTAGTAGTTTTATGATTTGTAAAGTAAAAATATTAGGGGGCGTGGTGGCTCATGCCTGTAATCCCAATGCGCTGGGAGGCTGAAGCAGGGGGATTGCTTGAGCCCAGGAATCCGAGACTAGCCTAGGTAACACAGGGAGATCTATCTGAAAAATAATAGAAAAATTTGCTGAGTGTGGTGGCACATGCTTGCAGTCTCAGTTACTGGAGAGGCTGAGGCAGGAGGATGGATTGAGCCTGGGAGGTGGAGGATGAAAGTAAAAGTCTGTCTCCAAAAAAATTGTAAAAAAAAAAAAAAAGCCCATATAAAGATAATGTTCAGTAAAGCAGAAGCTTAGTACTGGCTGCTGACTTTTGCGACAGTCTTGCTTTGTCACACAGGCTGGAGTGTGGTGGCTCAATCATAGCTCACTGTAACCTTGAACTCTTGAGCCTAAGCTATCCTCCCACCCCAACCTCCTAAGTAGCTGGGACTACTTGAGTGCATCACCATGCCCAGCTAATTTTTACAACTTTTTTTGTAGAGATATGGTTTCACTATGTTGCCCAGGCTGGTCTCAAACTTATGGGCTCAAGCGATCCACTTGCCTTGGCCTCCCAAAGGGCTGGGCCTACAGGCGTGAGCCACAGCACCCAGCCTTGCTGCTGACTTTTTGTTCTGTTTTGTTTTGTTTTGTTTGACAGTCTTGCTCTGTTGCCCAGGCTGGGGTGGAGTGGCTCCTTCTCAGCCCACTGCAACCTCTGCCTCCCGGGTTCAAGCGATTCTCCTGCCTCAACCTCCTGAGTAGCTGGGACTACAGGCGCCTGCCACCATGTCTGGCTAATTTTTTTTTTTTGTATGTTTAGTAGAGACAGGGTTTCACCATGTTGGCCAGGCTGGTCTGGAACTCCTGACCTCAAGTGATCTGTCTACCTCGGCCTCCCAAAGTGCTGGGATTGCACACCCGGCTGTTTTGAGAAAGGGTGTTGCTCACCGGGCATGGTGGCTCATGCCTGTAATCCCAACACTTTGGGAGGCTGAGGTAGGCAGATCACCTGAGGTTGGGAGATGGAGACCATCCTGGCTAACATGGTGAAACGCTGTCTCTACTAAAAATACAAAAAATTAGTTGTGCATAGTGGCACATGCCTGTAATCCCAGCTACTTGGGGAGGTGGAGGTTGCTTTAACCCGGGAGGTGGAGGTTGCAGTGGGCCGAGATCGAGCCATTGCACTCCAGCCTAGGCAACAACAGCGAAACTCCATCTCGAAAAATAAAAATAAAGAGAGAGAGAGAGAGAGAAAGAGAGAAAGGGTCTTGCTCTGCTGCCCAGGCTGGAATGCAGTGGTACAATCACAGCTCCTTGCAGCCTTGACCCAGGCTGAATCGGTCCTTCAACCTCAGCCTTCCAAATACTTGGGACCACACACTTGTGCAATCATGCACAGCTAATTTTTTTTTTTTTTTTTTCCATAGAGATGGGGACTCATTCTGTTGCCCAGGCTGGGTTTCTGATTTTTGAAGGTTTGTAGTAGTTTCATGTGTTAGAAATTATTAAGCTTGCAAAGATTAGTGAGTATAAGCAATTCGGTGTGTTTGGAACTTTGTGAGGCTTAGAGTGACAGGGTGTGACCAGCCTGGGAAGGTGGGTAGCTTTTAGAGTATGGACTTTGCCTTAAAGGCACTGGCAAATGCCTTTGAAGGGGAAATGATGTTTAGAGAAATACCTGGGAAGATTAAGAAGTTATCTGCTGATGTGTGTTCTCTTTGTTCCCCATAGCCTGCAGCTGCAGGTAGCTACAGAGCATCAACCTCATGACCTCCTACTTTCAGTGATAACCTGAGTGCTGCCAGGTGGTGAAACATTTGTTCCTACTTCATTTGCTCTCCTAAAGCTGTCTTCAAATTCCCCAAACCTCTTCCCCATCCTTACTGCTAACCTTTTTTTTTTTTTTTGAGACGGAGTTTTGATCTTGTTGCCCAGACTGGAGTGCAATGGTGCAATCTCAGTTTACTACAACCTTCGCCTCCTGAGTTCAAGTGATTCTCATGCCTCAGCCTCCCAAGTAGCTGGGATTACAGGCATGTACCACTATGCCCGGCTAATTTTGTATTTTTAGTAGAGACGGGGTTTCTCTGTGTTGGTCAGGCTGGTCTTGAACTCCTGACCTCTGGTGATCCGCCCGCCTCGGCCTCCCAAAGTGCTGGGATTACAGGCATGAGCCACTGCGCCCGGCCCTTACTGCTAACTTTTAACTGTTTCCTACTTCACTGAGGAAGCAGTCAACCTGGAGCTTCCCCAGACATATGTGCTTGCTTAGCGTGTGCACCAACAAGATATTCCTGGTTGTGAATTAGAACCTTCTAATTGGGCAAAGGATCACACTCTTCTGTTGACTTGTTGCCCCAGCAAATTTTCCCTTTCTTCCTCTTGATTGTCTCCAGATCATACAAACATGGTGTTATCTTTATCACTTAAAAAAACACCCAGGATTTTCTCCTTCCATTTTTGCAAAACTTTTTTTTTGGAAGACAGGGACTCACAGGATATAGTGCTACCATATCTCACTGCAGCCTCAAACTCCTGGGCTCAAGTACTCCCTCCCCGTTAGCCTCCCAAATGGCTGAGACTACAGGCACTCATGTCCAACTACTTTTTTCAGTGCAAACTCCTTGAAAGCGTTCCCTGTATTCAATTATCTCCTGATTTTCCTCCTTGTAATCTTTTTACTGCAATATAAAGTACTGTGCTCACTGATAATCTCCAGCTTGCTCAGTCTATGACAAATCTTATCCCTTTCCTTTGCAGCATTTGACTCATGATTGCAGCCTGTTCTTTGATGCATTTGCTTCACTTGGCTTCCAGGACCTTTTTGCTTTTTCTCTTACCTCCTTGGGCTGCTTCCATTTCTGTGTTGGTGCCTCTTCCACCTCAGCCTTTAAAAAATGTTTTTCAATTAATTATTATTATTATTATTATTATTATTTTGAGACAGAGTCTTGCTCTGTCACCCAAGCTGGAGTGCAGTGGCATGATTTCGGCTTATTACGACCTCTGCCTCCCAGGTTCAAGCAATTTTCCTGCCTCAGCCTCCTGAGTAGCTGGGATTACAGGCATGTGCCACCACGCCTGGCTAATTTTTGTATTTTCGGTAGAGACGGAGTTTCACCATGTTGGCCAAGCTGGCCTGGAGCTCCTGACCTCAAATGATCAGCCCACCTTGGCCTCCCAAAGTGCTAAGATTGCAGGTGTGAGTCACCATGCCTGGCCTTAAAATTTAGAGATGGTGTTTCACCACGTTGGCCAGGCTGGCCTGGAACTCCTGACCTTAAGTTATCAGCCTGCCCTGGTCTCCCAAAGTGTTGGGATTACCGGCATGAGTCAACATGCTTGGCTCCATTTTAACCTTTTAATGCTGGAAGGCCCCAGGACCTAGTCCTTAGCATCAAGCATTCCTTTGAATCTCATCCTTTGAATTCCTACCTCATTCAGGCTCCTGGCTTTAAAATACCATATCTAAGCCAATAACTCGTAACTGCATCTTTAGCTCAGACCTCCCTCCTGAACTCTAGCAGTCTCCACATGGGTCTAAGAGATGTCAAACTCAACATACTTAAAACCCTGAATATTTCCTCTAAAACCTGTGGTCATGCAGGTTTTTTTTTTTTTTTTTTTTTTGAGACAGAGTCTTGCTGTGTTGCCCAGGCTAGAGTGCAGTGTCATGATCTTGGCTCACTCCAACCTCTGCCTCCTGGGTTCAATCAATTCTCCTGCTTCAGTCTCCTGAGTAGCTCAGATTACAGGCACCCACCACCATGCCTGGCTAATTTTTTGTATTTTTAGTAGAGACAGGGTTTTGCCATGTTGGCCAGGTTGGTCTTGAATTCCTGACCTCAGGTGATCCACCTGCTTTGGCCTCCCAAGGTGTTAGGATTACAGGTGCGAGCCACTGAGCCCAGCCTTTGCAGCTTTCCTTGTCTCAATTGGTTAGCACCTCCAGCTCTTCCAGTGGCTCAGGCCGAAACCCTTGGAGTCATCTTAGGCCCTTTCTCCTCATATCCTACAGGAAATCCTGTTTGCTCCACCTTCTCCACCTCCTTGGCTCAAGCCATTCTCCTGCCTCAGCCTCCTCCTGAGTAGCTGGGACTACAAGTTGCATGCCAGCATGCCTGGCTAATTTTTCTTTTTTTTTTGTAGAAATGAGGTCTCGCTATGTTGCCCTGGCTGGTCTGAGCTCCTGGGCTCAAGCAATCCTCCCACCTTGGCCTCCCAAAGTCCCGGGATTACAGCGTGAGACATCATATCTGGCTACTCTAGCCTGAGCGAGGAAAGTTCATTGACCACTTCCACTGCTAACCCATCTCTTCTGGAATCTTGCCATAGTCTCCTGATAGGTCTCCCTGCTTCTCAATCTAGCAGCCACAGTGGTCCTTGTCAAATGAAGTTAGATCTTATCACCCTATGCCCCTGCAGTGGTGCTTCCTTTCATGTGGGGTGAAAGCCTATGTCCTCAGAAAATGGTTCCTAAGCCCCACGTGTCTGTGCTGTGCCGTCACTCCTCTGTGATCCCTGTCCCTCGCTCGGTTGCAGTCACGCTGGCCTCTCTTGCTCTGTGAACACACCAGGCACCCTCCTGCTTTAGGACCTTTGCCCTTCCTGCCTGTCTCCACGGAAAGCTTTTCCTGTCTTGGCTAACTCCCTTGTTCTTTGTCTTAGTTCAAATAATCAACTTCTTGGTGAAAGTAGTAGACACTATTCAAACCTGACCACCTTAAAATTGCAACTCAGCGCCTCCTCAACCCTCCACTCCCAACCACCTTCACCCTGCTCTTGCGTATCCTTTTGCCTTTTTTGCATTAGCATTCATCAACTTGTAATATGCTGATAAATTACATTTTAGTGATGTTTTAAAAATCTGTATATTTATTTTTCAGTTAAATGTAAGTTACATGAGGCCGGGCGTGGTGGCTCATGCTTATAATCCCAGAACTTTGGGAGGTCAAGGCAGGTGGATCACTTGAGGTCAGGAGTTCGTGACCAGCCTGACCAATATGGTGAAACCCCGTCTCTACTAATATTACAAAAATTAGCTGGTGTGGTGGCGCGTGCCTGTAATCCCAGCTTCTTGGGAGACTGAGGCAAGAGAATCGCTTGACCCCGGGAAGCAGAGGTTGCAATGAGCTGAGATCGTGCCATTGCCCTCCAGCCTGGGCAACAAGAGCGAAATTCCATCTTAAAAAAAAAAGGTAAGTTACATGAGGCCAGGGGTCTTTGGTTCATTGGTACATTCCAGAAAAATAGGATCATTTCTAACATATTGCAGATCATCAACAAATAATTGTTAAATAAGCACACTTTTGGTATTTTTATACATTTTCTTTTCTTTTTTTTTTTGAGACAGAATGTTGCTCTGTCACCCAGGCTGGAGTGTAGTGGTGTGATCTCAGCTCACTGCAGCCTCCATCTCTCAGGTTCAAGCGATTTTCTTGCCTTGGCCTCCCTAGTATCTGAGACTACAGGCATGAGCCACCATGCCTGGCTAATTTTTGTAGTTTTAGTAGAGACAGGGGTTTGCCATGTTGGCCAGGCTGGTCTTGAACTCCTGACCTCAAGTGATCTTCCTGCCTTGACCTCCCAAAGTGCTGGGATTGCAGGTGTGAGCCACCATGCCTGGCCTTTTATATGTTTTCTATGGTAAACATAGGTACCTTGTAATTTTTATATCTTTGTAAAAGATATATTAAAAAGCGTCATATTACTTGTTATGAAATCAGAGGAGTAAGTGAAGGAAAATAACTAGCTTAGGGCAGTGGCAGGGCAGGAAGAGAAGTGAAAGGTAGGAAGACAGTTTTGGAGGGAATTGTAGAAGTCTGGATTATAGAGGCCTAATATAAAGTGATGGGGATGAGGGAGACCCTTACAGGTACAATGATGTGGAGTTGGTGAGTCCCTAGTTGTGGAGGGGGCCTAAGAAGGTCTTGCTGTGGTGAAAGCATGGGGAATATGAGCAGCTGAAGTGTCTTGCAGGAGGCCGGAGCTGGAGGTAAGATGTGCGCTGAGATAGCAGGGAAGTAATGGTGGTTGCAGGAAAGAACAGTGAATTATTTTCCTTTCTGAGTTCTTTCTCTTTTTTTTGAGACAGGGAGTCAGTCTGTTGTCCAGCCTGGAGTGCAGTGGCACGATCTTGGCTCACTGCAACCTCCGCCTCCCAGGTTCAAGCAATTCTCCTGCCTCAGCCTCCCGAGTAGCTGGGATTACAGGCACCTGCCACCACGCCCAGCCCATGTTCTGAATCATTTCAATTCACTGCCATTAATCTTGGTTTACACAGATGCAGCTCTCTAGTGAGCAGCTGGAAATTCAGCTTTGGTGCCAAAGTATTGTCACCTCCAGCTTCACCCCACAACTGGGATGCATCCTTCAGGGGGTCATGAAGTTTGCCCTAAAGAGTAGCGATTCATGGAGGTTGTATAGCTCATGAAAAAAAACCCACTGTGCTATATTATTTGGGAGTCTTTAGAACACAGGCGTCTCTCATGGGAGATGGTCGTGTGTCAGAAAATTCAGTCCTATGGAATGTACAGTTAAGTAACATCTCAGAGTCTTGGCTCTCTCTGGCTCCTCATTTCCTCTACTTGAAACACCCTCCACCCATTCTTCTCACATGTAACTTTTTAAGAAATTCTTCTCACCCCCCCACACCCCATCGTCAAAATGAATGGTGTTTCTCTATGGGTTTGTGTTTCCATTTGTTTATATATTCAATTAATAACTTTGTTTTTTTTTTAGAAGTCTCACTCTGTGGCCCAGGCCAGAGTGCAGTGGCATGATCTCGGCTCACGGCAACCTCCGCCTCTCGGGTTCAGGCGATTCTCCTCTCTCAGCCTCCTGAGTAGCTGGGATTACAGGCACCTGCAACCATGCCTGGCTAATTTTTGCATTTTTAGTAGAGATGGGGTTTCACCATGTTGGCCAGGCTGGTTTGGAACTCCTGACCTCAAGTGATCCTCCTGCCTCGGCCTCCTTTGGGAGGATTACAGGTGTGAGCAACCATGCCCACTCTCAAGTAATACTTAAACTGCCTTAAAGGAGTTTATGGTCTGGAGTTGGGTGCCATGCAACACAGTCGCTGTGTGTGACAATTTAAATTTTACTTTTTTATTTTTAATTAATTTATTTTTTTGAAAGCTCTGTCATCTAAGGCTTGAGTGCAGCGGTGCCATCTCAACTCCCTGAAGACTGTCTCCTGGGCTCAAGCAATCCAAAATTTTAATTAAAATGAAATTAAATAAAACATTTTAAGCCAGGCATGGCGGTTCACACCTGTAATCCCAGCACTTTTGGAAGTTGAGGTGAGGGGATCACTTGAGGCCAGGAGTTTGAGCCCAGCGTGGCCAACATGGTAAAACCCCGCCTCTGCTAAAAATACAAAAATTAGCCAGGCATGGTGGCGTATGTCTGTAGTCCCAGCTACTCAGGAGACTGTGGCAAGAGAATCGCTTAAACCCAGGAGATGGAGGTTGCACTGAGCCGAGTTGTGACACTACACTCCAGCCTGGGTGACACAGTCAGACTCTGTCTTGGAAAAAAAAAAAAAAATTAAAAATGCCTTCATTGCCCTAGCCACATTTCAAGTGCTTAATAGTTATATGTGGCTAGTGGCTGCTGTAGTGCACGACACACAGAATAACTCCGTTACCAATATTCTACTGGAGACAGACTCAATCCTATGGAATTCAAATTCAAATCCTATGGAATTGTACAGTTACGTAACATCTCAGAGCCTTGGCTCTATGTCCCTGTCTTGGCTCTCTTTGGTTCATCAGTTCCAGAATAACTCCGTTACCAGAATAACTCCATTACCAAAATTCTACTGGGCAGCACTCTACAGGAGGGACTATAGTCAGACACCACATATACTGCACATACAGATACAATGGATTAAGGGAAATAAGATAATAATAGTGAGAGGGACTGCTTGGCTACTTCAGATTGAAGGACCAGTGAAATGTCCAGGGAGGTAACATTCAAGCCAGGATAAAAATGAAAAGGAAAAAAGTGAAAATGGGACCGGGGAGCTAGATGGAGAACACAGCCATGGAAAAGGCCTTAGGGTTGAGGCAAGTTGGAAAGAAAGCTCTAGTGGCTGGGGCTGAGTCAGCAGGGGAGAAAGTGGTAGAAGAAATCTATGGGGTAGGTCAGGGCCAGATCACCAGGGCTTCAGTAATTTGAGTAAAGATTTAGGAATTATTATTATTATTTTTTCTGAGAGAGGTATGAGAGGGTTATAAGTGGGGGAATGATGTAATCTGATTATATATTTACCTTTGCCTCATTCATCCTGATTTCATTAGTTGCTTACTTGCCCATGTCCCTGCCCAATTGCACAATTCTGGATTTTTCACGTCCTTAGTATATTGAGTCATGTCCCATCAACTCAATGTGTTAGTAATGACTGGTTGAATTGAATTAGCTTAATTTTTTGTTAAATCTTTTTTTTTCCTTAAGAAACAGGGTCTTGCTCTGTCACCCAGGCTGGTGTGCAGTGGCACAATCATAGCCTCCAACTGCTGGGCTCAAGAAATCCTCCTGCCTCAGCCTCCTGAGTAGCTGGGACTACAGTCAAGTACACCAGGCCTGACTATTATTTTTTGTTTTTTGTTTTTTTGCAGAGAGGGAGTCTTGCTATGTTGCCCAGGTTGGTCTCAAACTCCTTACCTCAGGTGATCCACTCGCCTTGGCCTCCCAAAGTGTTGGGATTACAGGCGTGAGCCACTGTGCCTGGCAAGAAATGAATTTTTATTTTTATTTTTGAGATGGAGTTTTGCTCTTGTTGCCCAGGCTAGAGTGCAATGGCTTGATCTCACTGCAACCTCCACCTTCCAGGTTCAAGCAATTCTTCTGCCTCAGCCTCCTATGTAGCTGGGATTAAGTAGCGCCCGCCACCACGCCCAGCTAATTTTTGTATTTTTAGTAGAGACGGGGTTTCACCACGTTAGCCAGGCTGGTCTTGAACTCCTGACCTCAGGTGATTGGCCTACCTCATCCTCCCAAAGTGCTGGGGTTACAGGGGCAAGCCACCACGCCTGGTCAAGAAATGAATTTTTAAACGCTGCCATACAAAACGCTTGTAGGCCAAATAGTGTCTGGGTCACCAGTTAGTAGCATCAGACATCATGTCAGAGTACAGAGGCTGCTGGCTGCTGGAGTCAGGGGTTCCCACTCCTGGGAGCCTGCGACCCATGGCCACAGTAAGCCAAGACCACTTCCTCATGAACCCTGTCATGAGATGCAAGATACAGAGCACCACTGCCTCCTTGGAAGTTACCGAAATCTCAGACCAGAAGAGGAGTTAATGAAGTACTAGGCAAGCTTACTTACGTTTGCATGGTTTAATGATTAAGAGCAGAAGTCAACAGCCTGATTTAACGCATGTGGGTGCTTGACACAGACCCTGCTATATAGTATTCTCCAAAAACCTTAGCTAGTGCTGTTAGTGCCTACGTAGGTTTAGTTTTCGAAGTTCTTCCGTGGCCCTTTTTGCTTATTATATCAATCCTTGGTGGGAGACAGAGGAAACATTTTTAGTGCTATTTTACAACTGAGGAAATAGAGGTTTGAAGAGAACTCAGGAAGGCTCAGGGTTATCCAGCATTGTGAGTGACAGAGCTTGGATCTGAACGTAAGTCTGCTCCAGACTTCTGTTTCCTGAAGCATTCTCTTGAAATCCCATGGTAAGGAGCTGCAGTCTCAATCACGCTGTCCAGGGGCATGAAAGGTTAGGCACAGTGATTCATATTCACTGTCAATTCCTCTTGCTAACGGCAAACTTGGCAATGTCACTGTTAAGGCTGGGGATGAATCGTTGTAGCCACTGAGCAGGAAAAGCCCCACGTCCACCAGAGGCCCAGTTTACTCTGAAAAGCAAGTGCAGCTCTGCCACTGGAAGGCTGGCCTTTGCTCTTGTGCTGCCATTGAGCCATGCTAGTTCTCTGCTTCCAGTCTCCTTTTTGTTTGTTCCCTGATCCCCTGTATCAGGACCAGGAGTCAGTTTGGAGCCTATGTGTGGGGAAGAAGCTGGGAAGTCAGGGGCTGTTTCTGTGGACAGCTTTCCCGGTCCTTTGGAAGGCACAGAGCTCTTAGCCGCAGGGAACTAACAGAGCTCGGAAGCTGTTGTATGTGGTCTCTCATTTCCAGCAGAGCAGGCTCATATGAATCATCCAAAGATAAGTTGCAATCTGAGAATTAGGACTTGATCAGATACCATCTGGTAGGGTGTACCAACCAGCCTGTCTGCTCATTTTCCTTCAGGCGGATCCCATAATGCATCTTCAAGTGGTCATCTTAAGCCTCATCCTACATCTGGCAGGTAAGTGAGTAGGTGCCCTGGGCGGGAAGAAGGGAATGGAGGGGGATTAGAAGCCCAGAGAATGGGGTAGGGGAAGGGGAGGGGATGGTGGTGGTGGATGAAAGTAGATGTTCTTTGTGCACTGTTGTATGGCTATGAATTAACCAGTGAGCAGGACCAGAATAGAGTTTTAGGCCAAAGAAATTGCTTAACTGCTATGAATTACAATATTCATGGCTAAATGAACAAGGCAAGATGCAGCGCAGTGTGTCACATGCTGCCATTTGTGTTTAAACAAAAAGGGACTGGTTAGATGTATATGCATAGACACATGTATATAGGAAATAGTGACAGTGGGTACTGCAGGATGGGGGCGGAGGGTGGGAGGTGGAGGGAGGGTTAATCCTTATTGTATTCTTTTGTGCCTTTCGATTTTTTCAGCCACATTCAATTCCTTCTTTCTTTCTTTCTTTCTTTCTTTCTTTCTTTCTTTCTTTCTTTCTTTCTTTCTTTCTTTCTTTCTTTCTTTCTTTCTTTCTTTCCTTCCTTCCTTCCTTCCTTCCTTCCTTTTTCTTTCTTTCTTTCCTTCTTTCTTTCTTTCCTTCCTTCTTTCTTTCTCTCTCTCTCTTTCTTTCTTTCGTCCCTCCCTCCCTCCCTCCCTCCCTCCCTCCCTCCTTCCTTCCTTCCTTCCTTCCTTCCTTCCTTCCTTCCTTCCTTCCTTCCTTCCTTCCTTCCTTCCTTCTTTTCTTTTTCTCTCTCTCTCTTCATGAGGTCTCACTCTGGAGTGCAGTTGGGGAATCTTTTTTTTTTTTTTTTGAGAGAGAGTCTCGCTGTGTTGCCCACGCTTGAGTGCAGTGGTGTGATCTTGGCTCACTGCAACCTCTGCCCCCTAGGTTCAAGCAATTCTCTCTCAGTCTCCTGAGTAGCTGGGATTACAGGTACCTGCCACCACTCCCAGCTAATTTTTTTGTATTTTTAGTAGAGATAAGCTTTCACCATCTTGACCAAGCTGATCTTGCACTCCTGACCTTGTGATCCACCTGTCTCAGTCTCCCAAAGTGCTGGGATTACAGGTGTGAGTCACCGCGCCTGGCCCAGTTGGGCAATCTTGATTCACTGCAGCCTCGACCTCCTGGGCTCAAGTGATCCTCCCACCTCAGTCTCCCAAAGTGCTGGGATTATAGGCGTGAGCCACCACACCTGGCCTAAGTATTTTATTTTGAAATAAACACTGTAATTCAAAACATTCTATGAGATAAGGAAAGATTGAAATAGGTATATCCTAAATTTTAAACACAAATTTCTGGAGTGATATGTGCCTTTGGGATTACGGCGGAAAGATAACCTCTCATTATATACTTCTATAACCAAATTGTAATAGCATGCATTGTATGTGTAATCCAAAAAAAAAATGATACTACTATTAGGCAAAAGTAAATAAGAATTTATTGGCGGCCAGGCGCGGTGGCTCACGCCTGTAATCCCAGCACTTTGGGAGGCTGAGGTGGAAGGATCATGAGGTCAGGAAATCGAGACCATTCTGGCTAACATGGTGAAACCCCACCTCTACTAAAAATACAAAAAATTAGCCGGGCGTGGTGGCGGGCACCTGTAGTCCCGGCTACTCAGGAGGCTGAGGCAGGAGAATGGCATGAACCCAGGAGGTGGAGCTTGCAGTGAGCCGAGATCGCACCACTGCACTCCAGCCTGGGTGACAGAGTGAGACTCCATCTCAAAAAATAAATAAATAAATAAATAAATAACTCGGCACTTTGGGAGGCCAAGGTGGGAGGATCACAGGTTCAGGAGTTCAAGATCAGCTTGGCCAAGATGGTGAAACCTTGTCTCTACTAAAAATACAAAAAATAATTTCTTTTTTTTTTTTTTGAGACGGAGTCTCCCTCTGTTGTCCAGACTGGAGGGCAATGTGCAATGGCATGATCTCACTCACTGCAACCTCTGCCTCCCAGGTTCAAGAGATCCTCCTGCCTCAGCCTCCCGAGTAGCTGGGATTACAGGCACGCACCACCACATCCAGCTACTTTTTTTTTGTATTTTTTTTTTTTTTAGTAGAGACAGGGCTTCGCTATGTTGGCCAGGCTGGTCTGGAGCCCCTGACCTGAAGTGATCTGCCCGTCTTGGCCTCCCAAACTGCTGGGATTACAGGCGTAAGCTGCTGTGCCTAGACTAAGTTTTGTATTTTTAGTAGAGACAGGGTTTCACCATGTTG
This sequence comes from Chlorocebus sabaeus, assembly GCF_047675955.1. Classification (NCBI taxonomy): domain Eukaryota; kingdom Metazoa; phylum Chordata; class Mammalia; order Primates; family Cercopithecidae; genus Chlorocebus; species Chlorocebus sabaeus. The sequence continues at coordinate 25,181,160 of NC_132926.1, forward strand.
GCCAGGCTGGTCTCGAACTCCTGACCTTCAGTGATCCGCCTGCCTCAGCCTTCCAAAGTGCTGGGATTACAGGATGAGCCACCGTGCCTGGCTGAAAATTAAAAATTTGAAATGTAAATGCAAATTGAAAAAACTGTATTTATTTTCTCTTTCCTTTTCTTTTTGGACATAAGGTCTTGCTCTGTTGTTCAGGCTGGAGTTCAGTGGGACATTCTTGGCTCACTGCAGCCTCGACCTCTCTGGGGCCTAAATGATCTCCCTACTTCAGCCTCCCAAGTAGCTGGGATAAACTCCTGGGCTCAAGAGATCCTCCCACCTTGGCCTCTCAAAGTGCTGGGATTGCAGGTGTGAGACACTGTGCCCATCAAAAAGCTGTTTTCAACGGATGCAGCAATTGGATCTAGTAGAGCAGACTGGGGACTGGAGTGGGAGGGGGACTTTCACTGTATGCCCTTTGGTGTTGTTTCATTTTGAAAAGCCACATGCATTTCTTACCTATTGAAAAATCAATGGTAAGCAGATATCTAACAAACACAGGGTGAAATACACACTCATATTACTTGAATGTTATTTGGTTCAAACCTTTTGGAAAGGATTTTGGCCATGTTTATGAAAAAATGGAAAATGTTCCTGCGCTTTATACTGATAATCTCAGAATTATATCCTATTAGGAAAACTAAATGTAAAAAGTTTTGTGTAGAAAGGTTATGTGAAGTTATTTACACTGGTAATAATGAGAAACAGCTTGAATATCACACAGTCCAATAAAATGTTTTACTTGTAAATATATCCCCTGAACAATACTGTTGGAGAATATGCTAAGCCAGGTGCAGCAGTTTATGCTTGTAATCCCAGCAACTCCAGAGGATCACTTGAGGCCAGGAGTTCAAGCAACATAGCAAGACTTTGTTTAAAAAAAAAAAAAAAAAATTAAAAGGATGGTAACATAAAAAAATGCTTGCAATCTCAAATTTAAAAAAAACCAGCTATATCAGCTAACTTGGAAAAAGGGGGAAAAAATTCCAGCTATAATGTCAATTTACAAGGCTGGGCTTGGCAGCTCACGCCTGTGATCCCAGCACTTTGGGAGGCTCAGATGGGCGGATCACTTGAGGTCAGGAGTTCAAGACCAGCCTGGCCAACATAGTGAAATCCTGTCTCTACTAAAAATACAAAAATTAGGCGGGTGTGGTGGCACATGCCTGTAATTCCAGTTACTCGGGAGGCTGATGCATGAGAATTTCTTCAACTCGGGAGGCGGGGGTAGCAGTGAGCCAAGATCTTTGCGCCACTGTACTACAACCTGGGTGACAGAGCAAGACTCTGTCTCTAAAAAATAAACAATTAAAAAATGAATAAAATAGTTTTTTAAAGAAAGTAAAACAAGTAAAAAAAATTCAGAGAAACATTTTTTTTTGGGGGGGTGGGAGGACAGAGTCTGCTCTGTCGCCCAGGCTGGAGTGTAGTGGTGCGAGCTCAGCTTGCTGCAACCTCCGCCTCCCGGATTCAAGCACTTCCCCCTGCCTCAGCCTCCTGAGTAGCTGGGATTCCACCACCACACCCTGCTAATTTTTGTATTTTTTTTTTTGGTAGAGATCGGGTTTTGCCATGTTGGTTAGGTTGGTCTTGAACTCCTGACCTCGGTTGATCCGCCCGCCTTGGCCTCCCAAAGTTCTTGGATTACAGGCATGAGCCACCGTGCCCAGCCAAGAGGAAATGTTAAGGCTCATTCTCAGTTTGTCTTTTCTTCATTGCAGATTCTGTAGCCGATTCTGTAAATGTTGATGGAGTGGCAGGTCTATCTATCACACTGCCCTGCCGCTACAACGGAGCTATCACATCCATGTGCTGGAATAGAGGCACATGTTCTGTTTTCTCATGCCCAGATGGCATTGTCTGGACCAATGGAACCCACGTCACCTATCGGAAGGAGACACGCTATAAGCTATTGGGGAACCTTTCACGCAGGGATGTCTCTTTGACTATAGCAAATACAGCTGTGTCTGACAGTGGCATATATTGTTGCCGTGTTCAGCACAGTGGGTGGTTCAATGACATGAAAATCACCATATCATTGAAGATTGGGCCACGTAAGTTTTTCTTTGACATTTCTTGCTAGTTAATTGAATTTTCTGTTTGGTAGTAATTTTCTTTCTTCTTAATAGGGAAAGAGGAGGTTCCTGTAAGTCCTGTTTTAAAATAAACTCTTGTTCTTGGGAAATAGAATAATTTTTGTGTAGATGAAGTTACAAGGCCAAGCATAATTCAAGGTCAGACTAGAGTCAGCAAACTAGCTCCTAAAACAGTACAATTGTTCCTTGATATCCATGGGAAACTGGTTTCAGGACCCCCTTGATACCAAAATCTGCAGATGCTCAAGTCCCTTATGTAAAATGGTGCAGTATTTGCATGTAAACTATGCACATAGTCCCATATGCTTTAAATCACCTCTAGATTACTTATAACCCCTAATACAATGTAAATACTATGAAATTGGTTGTTATACTGCATTATTTAGGGAATAATGACCAACAGAAAAGTCCATATTTGTTCAGTACAGCAGACAACATATCCTTCTTTTTCCCCTGTACATTTTCCATCCAAAGTCTTGGTTGTATCTACGGATGTAGAACTCACAAATATGGAGGGCCGAATGTACTTCAAACAGAGTAATTGGTCCAAGAAATAGCATTTAGTGTTCCATAGTAAAATACAGTGAATATTTTTATCAAGCTGAATTTATTCACCTTAAAGAACTGTCCTTTTTAATTAATTTATTTATTTTTTGAGACAGAGTCTCGCTGTCACCCAGGCTGAAGTGCAGTGGCACAATTATGGCTCACTGCAACCCTCTGCCTCCCAGGTTCAAGCAATTCTCCTGCCTCAGCCTCCTGAGTAGCTGGGATTACAGGCAGGTGCCACCACACCCAGCTGATTTTTGTATTTTGTATTAGTAGAGATGAGGTTTCACCATGTTGGCCAGGCTGGTCTCGAACTCCTGACCTCAAATGATCCACCTGCCTCAGCCTCCCAAAGTGCTGGGATTATAGGCGTAAGCCACCACACTGGGCCTTTTTTTTTTTTTTTCTCTCTTTTTGAGATGGAGTCTCACTCTGTTGCCCCGGTAGCAGGCTGGAGTGCAGTGGTGTGATTGCTACTCACTGCAACCCCCGCCTGCTTGGTTCAAGCGATTCTCCTGCCTCAGCCTCCTGAGTAGCTGGGACTACAGGGGTGCCTCACCATGCCCGGCTAATTTTTAAAAATTTTTTTGTAGAGGTATGGTTTCACTATGTTGCCCAGGTTGGTCTCAAACTTATGGGCTCAAGCGATCCACTTGTCTTGGCCTCCCAAAGGGCTGGGCCTACAGGCGTGAGCCACAGCACCCAGCCTTACTGCTGATTTTTTGTTTTGTTTTTTTGAGACAGAGTCTTGCTCTGTCGCCCAGGCTGGGGTGCAGTGGCTTCATCTCAGCTCACTGCAACCTCCAACTCCTGGGTTCAAGCAATTCTCCTGCCTCGGCCTCCTGAGTAGCTGGACTACAGGCGCATGCCACCACGCCTGGCTAATTTTTGTATTTTTAGTAAAGATGGGGTTTCACCATGTTGGCCAGGCTGGTCTCAAACTTCTGACCTTAGGCGATCTACCCCCCTTGGCTTCCCAAAGTGCTGGGATTACAGGCGTGAGCCACCGCGCCCAGCCATTGCTTTTTCTTAATGAATCTTCTTTCACTAAGGTCTTACAATGATAATAGAACCCAATACCTATGACCTTAATAAGCTATGTCTCTATTTTCGTTTTAAGTAAGAGGAACTTTAATTTGCAGTCTCTTAGCTTTTGGACTTGGATTGTTTCCTTCATAAGGGTGAGCAAGATAAGGTCAATTCTTTTTTTTTTTTTGAAACAGGGTCTTGCTCTGTTTCTCAGGCTGGAGTGCAGTGGCCCAGTCTCTACTCACTGCAATCTCCACCTCTGGGGTTCGATCAATTCTTGTGCTTCAGTCTTTCAAGTAGCTGAGATTACAGGCATGTGTCACCACACTTCGCTATTTTTTGTAGAGATGTGGTTTCGCCCTGTTGCCCAGGCTGGTCTTGAACTCGGAACTCCTGAGCTGAAGTAGTCCACCCACCTTGGCCCCACAAAGTGCTGGCATTACAGGCATGAACCACCACGCCCAGCCTCTACAAAAAAAGTTTTGTTTTGTTTTTACATTAGCCAGGTGTGGTGATGCCTGCATGTAGTCCCAGCTACTTGGGAATCTGACACAGGAGGATTGCTTGAGCCTGGGAGTTCGAGGCAGCAGTGAGCTGATCGTGCCACTGCAGTCCAGCCTGGATGACAGAGTGAGACCCTGACCCCAGAAAAGTGCTTCAGTGCAAATATGAGGCATCTGTTCTTATTTCTGAATATGCATGCACCTTTCAATATATCTGCTCTTCTTTTGGAAGAAGGGGCATGTCTCCAAAGCCCTCTCCTGTCACAGTTTCTAGCTGGGCAATGACCAAGATTGAGAGTTCAGGAAGTTAATTCCACCTTGGGACAGTCTGTCATTGGCGTGCTAGGGTACGGTTCCAGCCTGAGGCTCTTGTTTCTTGTTTGACTCATGATCATTCTCATGTTGATTTCTGACTCCAGCCAGGGTCACTACTCCAATTGTCAGAACCGTTCGAACAAGCACCACTGTTCCAACGACAACGACAACGACCCTTCCAACAACAACAACCCTTCCAACGACAACGACCCTTCCAACGACAACGACTCTTCCAATGACAACAACCCTTCCAACGACAACGACTGTTCCAATGACAACGACTCTTCCAACGACTCTTCCAACGACAACGACTCTTCCAACGACTCTTCCAACGACAACGACTCTTCCAACGACTCTTCCAACGACAACGACTCTTCCAACGACAATGACCCTTCCAATGACGACGACTCTTCCAACGACGATGACTCTGCCAACGACGACGACCCTTCCAACGACGACGACCCTTCCAACGACGACTCTGCCAACGATGACTCTTCCAACGACAACGACTCTTCCAACGACGATGACTCTGCCAATGACAACGACTCTGCCAACAACAACAACTCTTCCAACAACAACAACTCTGCCAACGACAACCATGGTTTCTACCTTTGTTCCTCCAACACCATTGCCCATGCAGAACCATGAACCAGGTAAAACAGATGTGTTTGGGAGCCCAAAGACCTTCCAATGAGGAGCTGCAAACCATCCAGGGCACAGTCTAGAGTGAGAGGTCTTACCTGGGATTCAATCAGGGTCTCCTCAGGATTTGTGATCCTCCCCAACTCCCAAGTTATATGCATCTTTTGCACCAATAAGCATTTTTGGAGTGAGGGGACCCATTGCTTTTTGTCAGATTCTCAAAGAAATTGATTATTAACCAAAAATAGCTGGACCATTTATTGTAGGACATCTAACAGGGATAGTGTGGATCTGATTCAGCTACGTATGGCTTTATGATGAAAACACAGAGAATGCCAGAGAACCAAGGTCAGATAAATGAGATTCTGTCCTCATGAAGAGCTCTGAAGAGAGATCATTTAGTCCATTCTGAAAGCAGACCTTGATTTCAAAGAAGTTAACATCTACTGTTTTCTATTTACGAGGCACCATGCTTCATGCATTTAATTCTTAGGACAATTATATTGACTGCAGGTGTGGTTTATAATTGTGAGAACTGAGACAGAGTCTAAAAGCTCATTGTTGAAAGTTACACAGATAGAAGCCAGGTGCGGTGGCTCATGACTATAATTTTAGTCCAGGAGTTCAAAACCAGCCTGGGCAACATAGTGAGACCCTGTCTCTGCATGGTGGTGCATACCTCTAGTCCCAGCTACTTGGGAGGCTGAGGTGGAGGAATCGCTTGGGGCCAGGAGGTCAAGGCTGCAGTGAGCCATGATGGCACCACTGCACTCTCTAGCCTGGGTAACAGAGTGAAAAAGAAAGAAAAGAGAAAGAAAAAATAAATTTACACAGATACAAAGTTGTTGAGTCAGGTTTTGCTCTCTGTTAGCTTGAACTGGGGCCAGTACTTTTAACTACTGGATCATGCCTCCTATTATGAGCACTGAGTTTTATGTTTGGATGAGTTTGCCCTGATCTAACATTTTTACTGAAAACAAACAAACAAACAAACAAAAAAACCCTTAAACAACCATGCTGTTTTTTCAGGGCAGTCAATGACTTACACATCTTTACTTCAAAGGTCCTTTAACTTATTTATGTACAGTGGAAATTGCAGAAGGTGCAATTTATACTTAGGAAAAAGTAACATTGGATTTAAGGGCTTCAGGGATTTCGAATGTACATGTTTATTTTTTTTCAGTTCAGGCCATATAGTTGATACTTCAAATTCCCTGTAAATAAGACATTAGATTTAATATAAATGGAGGATAACTTGACTTATAGGTGGGGAAATAGCTTGTCATTCTGAGGACAAGTATAGGTTCAAATCTTCCATTTCTGGGATTTAAAAGATAACTTTTAGTGGAGATTCTCAAAGCCCTCAAAAACCCATTGACCCCTTAGGGTGGCTCTGGATTCTGAGGAGTAACAAATGTCACAACCTCTTAGCTGGAAAAATCTGATGGAACATATTGATTTCCCTTGACTCTCATTGAATTGTGTGTGTATTTAACTAGGAGGGATCTGAAGGATTGGGCTAGTAGCTCAGTTTGGAAGAGAGGGTGTTCGTTAAGTCATAGCTTGGATTTTTAGAGCCATAAAGTTTGTAAGAAAAACAGTTTTGCTCCAGGCAGTCGACTTTCTCAATGTTGATTTCACTTTTAGCTTGTGTCTGCTAAGGTGGATGGATTAGTGGACTTGTTTTGGAGAACATCCCCAAGTCATTGACTTCATTTAAAGCCGAGATTTGGGAGAAAGTTGCCTTTCTCCTAAGAGTTGGTTTTTATGGCTATAACCTGGAGGATGGTATCAATTGAGCTTTTTCTTATCTGGATAGTTTTCTAAAGAGTTTGCGTGAGTTGAACATTACAGTCCAAGAATGAGAGAACCCTGGAGCAAATGGAATGCAGGGACATTTATCTTTGCATCCAATCCTCCCTGCTCAGTGTCCCTAGTACCTGCTCGCTGCCTAAAACATCCATGGAACGATTGTATGTATGGTTGTAGGAGCAGCGGAGAAAAGAAAGATGCCATAAAGACCCAAACTTAGGAAAGAAGTTAAGCTAAAGAGGTCTTTTGCACAGAACTCAACTGGGTACAGACTGACCACATGACTCTCCTGTGTTATTCTGGTTTTTGTTCCGAAAGAGAGCCACATCCTCTTACAGGTTTGAGCACTAGAGGAACACAGGAAAACAGTCGAGAACAGGAGAAAGAGTGATGTTGAAAAGTAAAGTTATGGAGACTGTGGTGGGGAAGGAGAAACAGACCAGTGAGAGGCAATAAGGAAAGCCCAGGTTTTGGAATTCGTCCAGTCACTGTCACTAATTGACTCTAAATTTCTGTGGTGCTCTAAGAGAAGGGAATCATGTAAATGCTTTGTAAAGAGGCAAGTGATCAACTTTGCAAATAAGGTGAGATATCTGATAGGAAATAAAAGAGAGATTTCAGGAAAGGAAAGGGGAATGTAGCCCTATGCTGGAGAATTCCTAATGGAAGCTTTCCAGTGAGAAGTGGAAGATGAGTCAGAAAACACAGGAAATCACCCCTAAAGGAATGACTAGAATGCAGATGCGGAAGGAGCTGGGGTCAGGGTCTGCCAGGAACCTTACCTTTAGGGTTGCAAATCATTACCAAGGCTGACATTGGGCAATATTGTCAGCTTTAAGAGACCTCAAGGAATTAATATTGTATCTGTTCTGTTAGTTACTGGATGTGTGGATAATTGAACTTCAGTAAGGCCAGGAAATCTAGAATGGGGCTGTTGTGAATGGGTTAGAGCATGTTAGTGCAAATTCCCAAGCTCCCCCCCCCACCGCCCCCGCCGTTTTCTGAAAGTGAAATACTTGTATGAATAAAATAAAAGCTTAATTGGGTGTTCTGCATAAAATGCCCTGTTGTTGGCTTTGTGTATTTAGAGAGAACCTGGGGGTATAGAAAGTGTGAGATAATCTTATATTGATAAGACTAGCTAGAACATTATCTAGATCGCATTTCCTTGTGTTAATGAAATAACTAGACAGCAGGGCAATGCCTGAAGGCCATCTTGGAATACATTTCTAAGAGGAGCCGAAAGGTTGAGAAGTGGGTGGGTAGGAGCCCTGCATGCCCACTGTGGAAGGCCAGGAGAAGGGCCTGTGGAAAGGTGATGGTAATTCCTGATTCTAGTTTTGTTCTTTATTTTTCTTGGGGTGCACATTTTCCTCCACAAATGGAACCATTCTTCCATTCCTTTCATTCCAGTAGCCACTTCACCATCTTCAGCTCAGCCAGCAGAAACCCACCCTGTGACACTGCTGGGAGCAACAAGGACACAACCCACCAGCTCACCATTGTACTCTTACACAACAGGTAACTGCGTTCTCTTTCCTGAACAGCTGGGATCATTCAAACCTTGATAACCGTTGACTTTGTTGAGAGCGCATGCTCTGGAATATGACTGATCTGACTTGAGTGCCAATACCAGCCACACAGACGGGTCCTTTGACTTGTACAAATATCCACCCTTTCTGAATGTTTTGTCATTTGTGTGTGCGGTTTTTCTTTTTTCCTGAGATGGAGTCTTGCATTGTTGCCCAGGCTGGAGTGCAGTGGCGCGATCTCGGCTCACTGCAAGCTCCGCCTCCCGGGTTCATGCCATTCTCCTGCCTCAGGCTCCCGAGTAGCTGTAATTTTTTTGTATTTTTAGTAGAGACGGGGTTTCACCATGTTAGTCAGGATGGTCTTGATATCCTGACCTCGTGATCCACCCGCCTCCACCTCCCAAAGTGCTGGGATTACAAGCGTGAGCCACCGCACCCCGCCCTTTTTTTTTTTTTTTTTTTGAGACTGAGTCTCGCTCTGTCGCCCAGACTGGAGTACAGTGGCGCCATCTTGGTTCACTGCAACCTCCGCCTCCTGAGTTCAACCCATTCTCCTGCCTCAGCCTCCCAAGTAGCTGGGATTACAGGTATGCACCACCATGCCCGGCTAATTTTGTATTTTCAGGAGAGAGGGGGTTTTACCATGTTGACCAGGCTGGTCTCAAACTCCCCAGCTCAAGAAACCCGCTTGCCTTGTCCTCCTAAAGTGCTGGTATTATAGGCATGAGCCACCATGCCCAGCTGTTTTGTCATTTGTAAAAAGGATGTAATACCATGATCTTGCAGAATGCTTGTGAGAATCAAATGGGATGAAAGATTTGCGACATAGTTACAGGGGGTAAGTGATAAATCTAATAGCAGCTATTATTATTATTCCTTAGAACGTCAAGAATCCAAATGCCTGACTGGCACAGGCAGCTTATGTGATTTGGAAACATCCACAGGCATATTACTTTGTTTTTAGAAATCAGATCAACCAGTCTTGAATCCGAATATATTATTTTGACTTGATTCCTTGGGCCAGGGCCTTAAAACAGTTAGATCCAGCCCTCTGGTGTTTAGCTCAAACACCAGACCCTGTGCTTCTGACAAGTCCCAGACCTTAAAAAGTACCAGGAGGCTTCTGCTGACTCATCAGATTTATATTTACATGAGCATTCTCAGATGGTGCTATGATTTGAAAGTTTGTGTCCTCGCTATTAAGGGAAAAGTCCCAAACTGGGTTTTCTCTCTGTTCTCACACCACCTCAACAACAATCATCAACTCAGGTGAAGACTTCCGTGACTGAATGTGTGGAGTTTTTTCCCCATACACCAAGCAGTGGACACCGGCTGTGTGTTCAATTCAATTCTCACACTATCTACCCGGAGAGAGGGTCAGATCCCACAGGTTAGGGGCTCAGTCCCCAAGACTCCCCCTCCCACCCTCACCGCACACACCAGTTACAAGTTCGGGCCTCTGGAACTTCTGGCCTCATTTCAAGTCGGGGTTCCCACAACCCTCTCTTTGGGTTCTATTAATTTCCTGGAGTGGCTTCCAGAACTCAGGGAAACACTTATGTTTACCAGATTATTGTAAAGGATATTGCAAAGGATACAGATGATGAGATGCACAGAACAAGGTACATGGGAAAGGGTTCCATGCCCTTCCTTGGGAACTCTACCTTCTAGTAACCTCCAAGTGTTTAGCTATCTGGAAGCTCTCCAAACCTAGTCTTCTTTTATCTTTCTTTTTTTCGAGACGGAGTCTTGCTCTGTCATCACCCAGGCTGGAGTGCAGTGGTACGATCTCGGCTCACCACAACCTCTGCTCCCAAGTTCAAGCGATTCTCCTGCTTCAGCCTTCCAAGTAGCTGGTATTACAGGCATGCACCATCACACCTGGCTAATTTTGTATTTTTAGTAGAGATGGGGTTTCATCATGTTGTCCAGGCTAGTCTTGAACTCCTGACCTCAGGTGATCTGCCCACCTCAGCCTCCCAAAGTGCTGAGATTACAGGTGTGAACCAGCACACCCAGCCCTTTTGGGTTTTTATGGAACTTCAAGACATCAACATTCCATCCCCCAGGGGCACAGGGAAGGACTCTCTCTGGGAAGTATCTTATGATCCACAATCAGAAAGGCAGGGGAAATTAAAGTTGTGCCTTGTCAGGTGAAAGGAGAGCAGGAGAAAGTCAAAGATTGTTTCCTAAGGTCAAACCTACTTATTATAACAAAAGACTGTAATTAGGGATATGGGAGTTATGAGCCAGGAACTGTGCACGGACATCTATCTATCTGTATATAATCTCATAACACTACACCCTTAAATTCATGTTGATAGCTAATTCCCAATGCAAGTCTTAAGAACTGGGGCCTTCGGAGCATGATTATGTCATGAGAGTCCTGCCTTCATGAATGGAATCAGTGCTCTTATAAAAGGCTGAAGGTACATTTTCTTGATGGTAGAGAAAAAATAAATAAATTAATTAAACAAAAGGAGGCCCAAGGGAGCTTGTTTGCTCCCTCCCCGTTATGCGAACAAATAGAAGACACCATCTACAGGGAAGAGGACCCTCACTAGATTGAGTAATCAGCCTGTGCCTTGATCTTGGACTACCCAGCCTCCAGAACTGTAAGCAATAAATTTCTGTTTAAATTACCCAATCTAAGCTATCTTATCATAGCAGCCTGAACAGACTCAGACAGATGGGTTGAGGACACCCACACCAACATCAGAGAGGTATGCCCCTCTGAGATCCTGCTACTCTGCTCCAAGCAATCCTTACTATTCTTCCAAGTCTGAACAGGCCTCTTAGAGTCTCTGCTCCTTGGAAGTGTAGAATTGACCTGTCTTTCCCTGTAATGGAGAAAGGTGATGCTGAAACCTGTCATCTTTCCCAGCTAACTCTCCTTGTTCCCCTTAATGGTAAGTTCTGGGAGTGCCCTGTGCTGAGTTCCTCTGTGATGCTGAGCTGGCTCTGTGCCCTTGTGTGGCATCCAAGCAAGGTCATGCCTTGCAGGCCTCCTTGTGTGTATGACTCATTGTACTCAGCAGTTGCCAATCTGTAGGCAGCTGCTCCCCAGCCTGCATGGCCTACCTTTTTTGCCAATCATTCCTGGTAGCTGGTTAATTTAAAATGGACCTGCAGTGTGATTCACATAGGGACTCATTCAGTTGGGATTAGATAATGGTGACATTGCATTTTGAAAGTGTAATCCTTAGCGCAAACTGTTTCCAGGCACAAAAACAAAATGAAAATAGATAAAAATACAAGGTAACAGCAGTAGGAGCAACTGCACCCCACTCTTTGAGAGTGTAAGGAGGAAGAAAGTAGGAGCGGGGAATCATTCTCTGAAATACCATGTCAGTGAAACCTGTCAAGGTAGAGTTTTCCAGGGTGGAACAGACAGTGGAGCAGCTGTATCACCGGGATTTGTGTGGCTGCTGCCATTTTGGCCGTGTATCCAAGGCTCATGGGCCAAGTTCTTACTGTGCCTGAGTTGGCCTTCAGTTGCCTAAAGCCTCATGGAAGCAAGGAATATTAGGTCTGGAAAGGAATGGAGCTGTCATATGGCCCACTACCCACCTTTGACAGATGGATGTGCCAGGAAATGGATATATTATCTTGTTTAATTCTTTCAAGGCAGGCCATATTTAATGCTTTTGCCAGATTGAGGAGGCCCTATAAATCTGCTTTGGAAACACACAACTTCCATTTCAGCTACGAGTTACTAGTTTTGTGCCCACAAGAAAATTGTTGAACATTCCTCTTTGGATGATTAGAGAGTATATGATATTTGGAAATTGCATTGCATAATATCTATCCCTCCCCTCTTCCCACTCCTCTTCCCATTATATAATAATAATAGCTTAGTGCCAACCACTTTACATGCATCATCTAATTTAATTGTAACAACTTGATGGGCTGTGTACTATTAATAGGTTGTAGTTCATGCGTACTCTAGCTAGAAATATGTATATATAGTAGTTTTCCCCTTATCTGCAGTTTTGCTTTTCTGTAGCAGTTAACCATGTTCCTAAACTACTAAGATATTTTGAGAGAGACTAAATTCCCATAGATTTTATTACAGTTTATTTCTATAATTGTTCTATTATATTATTTATTTGTTGTTAATCTCTTTCTGTGCCTAATTTGTAAATTGAACTTTATCCTAGGTATGTATATATAGGAAAAACATGGTATCTGTAGGGTTTGGTACTATTCTTGGTTTCATGCATCTACTTGAGGGTCTTGGAACATATGCCCTGTGGGTAAGGGGGCACTACTGTATACACACATACACACACACCCCTTTATATACCTATACATACATACATACATACATACATACATACCTGTGTGTATGAAAAGGACTTTGAGTATCAAAGTTACATTGCTATAGACATTGTCAGCATTAAACTCAAATTTTATCTGACTCCGGTCCATGCTGTTTTTCTGCATCACCCCATCCTCTTCCTGAAACTGTTACTTAAGGTCATAATACCAGTCACAGAGCTGAGATTCTATATATTGCATAAACCTACATCTGTCTCTCTCTCCCTTTCCTTTCCTTTCCTTTCCTTTCCTTTCCTTTCCTTTCCTTTCCTTTCCTTTCATTTCCTTTCTTTCCTTCTGTCTTTCTTTCCTTCTTTCTTTCTCAGTCTCGCTCTGTTGCCCAGGCTGGAGTGCAGTGGCATAATCTTGGCTCACTGCAATCTCCACCCCCTGAGTTCAAGCAATTCTTGTGTCTCAGCCTCCCAAGTAGCTGGAATTATAGACGTGCACCATCATGCTGGCTACTTTTTTATATTTTTAGTAGAGATGGGGTTTCTCCATGTTGGCCAGGCTGGTCTTGAACTCCTGACCTTAAGTGATCTGCCTGCCTCAGCCTCCCTAAGTGCGGGGATTACAGGCCTCAGCCACTGAGCCTGGCCTTGCCTTTGGCTTCCTAGGAAGCCTCAGAAGCAGTAAAATGTAAACACAGTAATGTAAATTTTGGGGAGATATTAGTCCAAGTTTATTCATGTATAACTATAGCATTGTCACCAGTTACAGAATTTCATAGACCTAAGTATTTCCATTTGATGGAAGTGCAATGTGTGTGTAGGTTATCAGCAGAGGCTCTTGTCACTTAATTAGAAATCATCATTTAACCATTTCCTGTGTGTTTCTTCATCCACAAAAATGCAATTAAGGAACTAACTGGCTGGTAGAATGTAAAGTGTTCACTACATGGTATATGCTCAGTAAGAAGACAGTTCTGAACTGGACCTATAGTTGTCTAGGAAGGCCAACAGAATACACTCTTTTTCTGGGACAGGGTCTCACTCTGTTGCCCAGCCTGGAGTGCAGTGGTGCCAACTTGGCTCACTGAAACCTCTGCCTCCGAGGTTCAGGGATTCTCCTACCTCAGCCATCTGAGTAGCTGGGTCTACAGGCATGTGCCACCATGCCTGGCTAAGTTTTTGTATATTTGGTAGAAATGGGGTTTCACCATGTTGGCCAGGCTGGTCTTGATCTCCTGACCTCAAGTGATCCACCTGCCTTGGACTCCCAAAAGACTTGGGTTTATAAGCATGAGCCACCCGTGCCTGGCTGAGAATGTACTGTCTATTACAAAGCAGATATTTTAAAACATGTTGAAATTTTTAAATTTCAACTCTAAGAGAAGTGTATCTTATATATTACATAAAATCTTAATCCTCATATGGCATAATATGCATTGATCTGGTGGCTGATATATTTTCGAAAGCACTTCTAGATCAAAGCATAAGCACATTGGCAACAACACAGGAGTTATATGCCACCTGTTTTTGATATGATGGCATATTTTACTCATTCTGAACGTAAAACCAATATGATGTCCATTCTGATGAGGGTGGTTCTGGTTTTGGATGTACATGCCTCTGACCATTCATTTATAGCTGTTTAGATAGCATAAAAGTATTGATTGCCTTTAAATGGCATTCTTAACCTGGTTCCATGAATGGGCTTCTGTGATTACCCTAAAATAGTAGATACAGTTTGTGTACACATGCATTATTTTTTTAATAAAGAAAAAAAAAAAGAGTCAATTTTCAAAGAGCCTGTGACAGAAAAGTTAAGAAATACAACTTTCCAGGAGAAATTAATACAACATTAATAACTTGGTATGACTCTTGCAATGCCTGTAGCATTTGATCATATTATCATTCAACTTTTCATCACCAGAAGGCAATGTGAATATATTTAGTGTCTGCAGTGAAAATTCACTATTTTTTGTAATTCTAATTAAATTTCCTTCTTGTTGAGTAGATGGGAGTGACACCGTGACAGAGTCTTCAGATGGCCTTTGGAATAACAATCAAACTGTAAGCATATTCGCCCCTATTTGATTAGCCAGATTCAGTTGTATATCTCCCTGGAAGCAAGTTACATTTAAAGACTATTTCTGTAAGACTAACCCACAGATTTTTTTTTTTCTTATTAAAAAAAAGACGAAGAAAATAATTTGACTCTTAAATAGGATGCTTTAATTTGAAAAGTTCATTTAGGCGACCCAGTTTGTTAGGGATGCCCAAAGAGCCATATGTTACTGAATAGCGTACTTAGATACATAGTACATACACTTTCTGCTGGGCAAAAATAGGGGAAGAAAGAATTTTTTGAGACAGAGCATCACTGTCTCCTAGGCTGGAGTGCAGTGGCACGGTCTTGGCTCACTGCAACCTCCGCCTCCTGGGTTCAAGCAATTCTCCTGCCTCGGCCTCCCGAGTAGCTGGGACTACAGGCGCACACCACCACGCCCGGCTAATTTTTGTATTTTTAGTAGAGATGGGGTTTCACCATGTTGGCCAGGCTGCTCTCAAACTCCTGACCTCAGGCAATCTACCTATCTCGGCCTCCCAAAGTGCTGGAATTACAGGCATGAACCACCATGCCGGGGCCGAATGAGCTAATTTAAGGAGAACAAGTTAAGATAACACACCAAGGAGGAATTCAGTTATCCATAGGGAAACAGCATGCTTTGATGGGGTGGAGTAGAGGCCACCCCAAACAAAAGTAAAATGTAAGTGAAACTAACATGTTTATTCCCTAATATATTTCCCCTACCTAATGACTGTTTTATGTAGAAATTTTAAACTTCTATTGATTTTTTTCTATACAAAAACCTCCCCATGGGATGACTTTTTTTTTCTTTCTTTTTTTCTTTTCTTTTTTTTTTTTTGAGACAGAGTCTTGCTCTGTCACCCAGACTGGAGTGCACTGGCGCCATCCCAGCTCACTGCAACCTCTTCCTCTTGGGTGCAAGTGATTCTCCTGCCTCAGGCTTCCAAGTAGCTGGGATGACAGGCGCCCACGATCATATCTGGCTAATTTTTGTGTTTTTAGTAGAGATGAGGTTTCGCCATGTTGACCAGGCTGGTCTTGAACTTCTGATCTCAAGTGATCCTCCCGCCTCGGCCTCCCACAAGTGCTGGGATTACAGACGTGAGCCACCATGCCCGGCCCAGGATGACTTTTTAAGATAACAAAATTCTAAATAATAACTTTGATTCTGTAAAATGTTCCCATACTTTTTTCCTCAGTGAACTTGAGAAAAATTTAAGGGATCTAGTCTTATGATACTCATCAATGTCTTCTGCGTCCGTGTAAGTTAGATAGATTTATTAATGAGATCTTTTCTTTTGGCTCCTGTAAGAAACAACCTGCCTTTTAATTGGTGCAAGTAACTTTTTGAAGCAACAAACAAAAAAAGCCTGAGGTTATGAGAATAATCCTTCTGAGGTTTTTTTTTTTTTGAGACAGGGTTTCACTTTCATCACCCAAGCTGGAGTGCAGTTTCTCAGTCTCAGCTTACTGCAACCTCCACCTCCCGTGTTCAAGTGATTCTTGTGCCTCAGCCTCCCAAGTAGCTTGGGTTACAGGCACGCACCACCACACCCAACTAATTTTTGTATTTTTAGTAGAGATGGGGTTTCACCATATTGGCCAGGCTGGTCTCAAACTCCTGACCTCAAGTGATCTGCCTGCCTCGGCCTCCCAAAGTGCTGGGATTACAGGCATGAGCCACCACACCTGGCCCGAGAATAATCTTTCCGATCATGATCATTGTATAAAAAATTCAAAATGATCAAAGCGGGGCAATTTTTTTTTTTTTTTTTTTTTTTGAGACGGAGTCTCGCTCTGTCGCCCAGGCTGGAGTGCAGTGGCCGAATCTCGGCTCACTGCAAGCTCCGCCTCCCAGGTTCACGCCATTCTCCTGCCTCAGGCTCCGGAGTAGCTGGGACTACACACGCCCGCCACCTCACCCGGGTAGTTTTTTGTATTTTTTAGTAGAGACGGGGTTTCACCGTGTTAGCCAGGATGGTCTCGATCTCCTGACCTGGTGATCCACCCGTCTCGGCCTCCCAAAGTGCTGGGATTACAGGCTTGAGCCACCGCGCCCGGCCCAAAGCGGGGCTATTTAGTGTAGAGCCAAATGACCTTATGCTATATACCTTAGTGACATTGTGAATGCCACTACATAGGAGTAACATTTAAAAATTTAGCAACTTGTATGGCATGCACTGACTGATCCGACATACTGGCGAAATATCAGAACTGCCACGATGTACATGTTTAATGTGTTGACATATAGCTAGACTTGTGCTGGATTTAAAAAACCCCTCAGAATAGTGGGGTTAATCTTGGTCTCAGTTACCTACAGAATAGTTCTGTTTAGAAGCAAGGGAAAACAATTGAGAGGCAGGTTCAAGGTTGGCAGTAGCAGAAACTTGGGCTTTCTGTGCCTTGACTGAAGATGTCAAGATGTCTTCTCCCAGGTATCTTGAAAACATGCAGAATACATTTTGACCCAGTAGGTCATCTTCCTGGGCTCTATCTTAAGGAAAACATTGAACTAATATATAAAAATGTATGAGGAGAATGTTCATTGTTAATATTTATAATCATGAAAATGTTATAAACAACCTAAATGTTTAATAGTAAGAGATTACTTAGTTAAGCACGTCCATGTATTGGCATAAAGAATGTAGTCATTGGCAAGGCATGGTAATTCCAGCACTTTGGGAGGCTGAGGCAGGTGGATCACCTGAGGTCAGGAGTTCCAGACCAGCCTGACCAACATGGTGAAACCTCATCTCTACTAAAAATAGAAAAATTAGCTGGGTGTGGTGGCAGGCACCTGTAATCCCAGCTACTTGGGAGGCTGAGGCAGGAGAATCACTTCAACCTGGGAGTTGGAGATTGCAGTGAGCCGAGATCGCACCACTGCACTCCAGCCTGGGCGACAGAGCATAAGAACGTAGTCATTGCAGTGCATTTACTGACATAGGTTATAGCATGTTATAATATGTTGGTTATAACACATTATTAAATGAAAGAAGCAACTTTTGAAATAGGATACAATTATGATGTACTATAGTTCATATAGAATATAGTAATTATTTCTGTTAAGAAAAAATCCTAGAAGGATAAAATTCTAGAAAAGTATATAAAGCAAAATGGCAAAAGTGCTCATTTCTGGATGTTAAAGTTATGGTTTATTTATTTATTCGAGACAGAGTCTCACTCCATTGCCCAGGCTGGAGTGCAGTGGCACGATCACAGCTCACTACAGACTCATCCTCGCAGGCTCAAGTGATCCTCCCACCACAAGCCTCCCAAGTAGCTGGGACCACAGGCATGCATCACCACGCCTGGCTAATTTTATTTTTTTCTGGAGACAGGGTCTTACCAAACTGGTCTCAAACTCCTGGGCTCAGGCTATCTTCCTGCCTTAGCCTCCCAAAGTGCTGGGATTATGGGTGTGAGCCACTGTCCCTGACCTGGTTATGGTTTTCTTAGTTTTCCTTTTTTATGCTTAGCTGTACATTCTAAAATGAGCATGCAGTATTTGTGTATTATAATTAAAAACTGAAAACAAATCCTGCCTCTTGAAACCCCATTCTCCATCTACGCACATTACATTTCCCTCCCACCCCATAGGTAAAGTAATAACAATGCAGTTTTGCACTCCCAGACACTGACTATGCCACTTCTAAGCAAGCATGGCTCAAATGCTGTTACTCCACTATATTCATAGTGTTTACCAGGAAGTACCTAAAAGTACCCTTGCAAAGAACCCTATTGAATCTACTGTTGCTAGATATAGAAATAGGTCCAGAGAGGCTAAACAGCTTGTCCATGGGCACATAGTGACTAAGTAGAGGACCTGGGATTCTTTTTGTTGTTGTTGTTGAGACGGAGTCTCGCTCTGTCGCCCAGGCTGGAGTACAGTGGCCATCTTGGCTCACTGCAAGCTCTGCTTCCCAGGTTCACGCCATTCTCCTGCCTCAGCTGCCCAAGTAGCTGGGACTATAGGCGCCTGCCACCACGCCCAGCTAATTTTTTATATTTTTAGTAGAGAGGGGGTTTCACCAGGTTAGCTAGGATGGTCTCGATCTCCTGACCTCGTGATCCGCCCGCCTCGGCCTCCCAAAGTGCTGGGATTACAGGCGTGAGCCACCGTGCCTGGCCAAGACCTGGGATTCTAACTCCAGAGATTAAGCTTTTATAAATGAGAAGCCTTGGCCTTCACTCAGATTCTCCCCTTTCCTTCTATTAAAATACCTACCCAGTAGACTCTCTTTAGGATTAGAACTAAGCCATGAAAGGGGGACTAGCATGACACCTGGCACATTTCAGCCCTATTCCAGGAGGTAATGATGTCTTGTGATAGGCACCAGAAGACTTAGACAATTCTACATTTCTGCATGATTGTATAGCATTGAATTGTTAATCATAGCCATGTCTGTGTGCACCTACTCTCAAATCTATTTATATAGACAGAGACAGAATCTTCAATTACAGGTAAAAAGACAAGTAAGGACTATAATCAAGGACAAAATTCAATAACTGAGCACATTAAGATAACATCACATCACTCTGTTGCCCAGGCTGGAGTGCAGTGGCGAAATCTTGGCTTATTGCAACCTCTGCCTCCTGGGTTCAAGCAATTTTTCCTGCCTCAGCCTCCCAAGTAGCTGGGATTACAGGCACGCACCACCACGCCCAGCTAATTTTTGTATTTTTAGTAGAGATGGGGTTTCACCATGTTGCCCAGGCTGGTCTTGAACACCTGACCTCAGGTGATCCACCTGCCTGGGCTCCCAAAGTGCTGGGATTACAGACATAAGCCACCACGCCCGACATTGTTTCTTTTTAATATCACAAAAGGATGTATTTATGGAAATAACCTATTGACTTTCAAAACAGTAAATTAAAAAATTTACATACAAACCCATTTTAAGCATATAGTTTTAGTTTTGACAAATGTGTGCACCTATGTAAATACGACCTCAAGCAAGCTAGAGAAAACCCCCATCATTGTAAAATATGTTTTGAATTTCAGATTGTCCTAGATTTTCACCATAGGGTTATAAACTCAGATCATTTGGTCTTACCCTTATGTTCCAGAAGTCCCCAAGCACCAATACAGGTAAATACGGCTGGGTAAGTGATTCTGGGAAACGTTTTCTCTTCATAATTTTCTAACAAGATGCTTTTTTGATCTGTTGTTGTTTCCTTAGCAATTGTCCCCAGAACATAGTCCACAGATGGTCAACACCACTGAAGGAATCTATGCTGGAGTCTGTATTTCTGTCTTGGTGCTTCTTGCTGTTTTGGGTGTCGTCATTGCCAAAAGTAAGTCATTTCAAGATTGTTCCTAAGGGACTAGAGCAAGGGATGTACAGCCAATTTGCCTGGGTTCACTAGTTTCATAAGCCATGTGATTTTGATTTCACACGACTTCCCTTTGTCCCCAAATCCTCATTTGTAAAAGGCACATGGTAATACCATCTACCTCAAGGGGGAAGGCAAATGAAGTTTAAATGCATTTGGACCTACAAAGCACTAAGAATGGGAGGTCGTATGCCTGTAATCCTAGCTACTTGGGAGGCTGAGTGAGGCAGGAGGATTGGTTGAGCCCAGGAGTTCAAGACTAGCCTGGGCAACATGGTGGGACCCCATCTCTTTTAAAAAAATGTGAAAAAAAAAACAAAAAAAAAACACCAGCCGGGACCAGTGGCTCATGTCTGTAATCCCAGCATTTTGGGAGGCTGAGGCAGGAGGATTGCTTGAGCCCAGGAATTCAAAACCAGCCTGGACAACATAGTGAGACATTGTCTCTAAAATAAAAGGAAAAGAACAAGAAGAAAAAGCACTGAGAATGGTTCCTGGCACACGACAAGGGCACAGCAATCTTAAACTGTAATCGTAGTTAGAAAGATCCTTTTGCCATAAATCTTTATAAGTCTCATGGAACTTACATTCTAGTAGAGTTTTCACTTAAAACCACTGTTTTTTAAACTTATTTTTCAATTAATATTCCCCTATGGAAAAAATTTAATTCTATAAGAATTTTTTTGAGACAGAGTTTCTCTCTTGTCTCACAGGCTGTAGTGCAATGGCACGATCTTGGCTCACTGCAACGTCTACCTCCTGCCTCTGCCTCCCAAGTAGTTGGGACTACAGGCGCCTGCCACCACGCCTGGCTAATTTTTTGTATTTTTTAGTAGAGACGGGGTTTCACTGTGTTAGTCACGATGGTCTCGATCTCCTTACCTCGTGATCCGCCCACATCGGCCTCCCAAAGTGCTGTGTTTACAGGCGTGAGTCACGGCCCCCGGCCGAATTTTTGTATTTTTAATAGAGACGGGGTTTTGCCATGTTGGCTAGGCTGGTCTCAAACTCCTGACCTCAGGTGATCCACATGCCTTGGCCTCCCAAAGTGCTAGGATTACAGGCATGAGTCACAATGCCAGGCCAAGAAAAATTCAATACAGATGTTCCTCAGTACCACTGGGGGATTGGTTCCAGAGCTCCTCGATTCCAAAATCTGCAGATGCTCAAGTCCCTTATAAAATGGTATAGTATTTGCACATAGCCTACTCACTTTCTCCAATATACTTTAAATCTTCTCTAGATTACTTAGAACACCTAATATACGAGGTAAATGTCAGGTAAATAGTTGTTATATTGTATTGTTTTTATCTGTATTATTATGGTTGTGTATTATTTTTATTGTTTGTTTTTTTTTTAAGTTTTTAATTTGTGAGTGGTTGAAACTGAGGATGCCAAACCTGTGGCTATCGAGGGCCAACTGTATCAAGAAATAGGAGTTTATTGGGTAGTGTTGAGATCTGGCAGTCAACACACCATTGTGATATATAAGATTTAGTCTCTCCACCCTACAAGATCTAATTTTTGTCACTGTGGGGGTGATATTGTTAAAATTTTACAACACTTATTTAGCAGAAGAGGCACATGAGACATTGGGAGGGGAAACTGATAGCAAGACAAAGACTAGAACAGTAAAACAAAAATTTTCAAAAAGCAACCACTTCATGTCTTCACGTCTCCCTTCTGCTGATTGTGTGTGTGTGTTTGTCTCAGTATAACCTGCCTCCGGTAAAAGAACCCTAGTTAGCTGTTTTGCAAGATGTGGTATTTGAAGCCATAACTGATCTAGTTCATGGATCTGGGCAGAGGACAATCAGAAAATTAAGAGTATGTTTGACAAATTTGAGGAAGTTTTTACATAATTATTTTGGAGCTTGGGTAGTCAAAGTGATTATTTAGAAATTGGGTAAAATACCTTTCAGGGAAGTTCAAACTTTCCCTCTGAAAGTACTTGAGTACACTGTAAAAAATTGATTATTAGGAGATTAACAGGAGAAAAGGAATACATATTTAGTATGTGTACAGAAGCCACACAAAATATGAGATGGAAGAAAGGGCCAGATGACTGGAGCTTAAATACCCTTTTCTTTCCTGTTTTTTGAGACAGAGTCTCTCACTCTGTCACACAGGCTGGAGTGCAGTGGTGTGATCTCAGTTCTGTGGGGGAAAGAAAGAGAGATCAGACTGTTACTGTGTCTGTGTAGAAAGAAGACATAAGAAACTCCGTTTTGTTCTGTACTAATAAAAATTCTTCTGCCTTGAGATGCTGTTAATCTGTAACCCTAACCCTAACCCTGTGCTCGCAGAAACATGTGCTGCGTTGACTCAAGGTTTAATGGATTTAGGGCTGTGCAGGATGTGCTTTGTTAAACACGTGTTTGCAGGCAGTATGCTTGGTAAAAGTCATCGCCATTCTCCAGTCTCGAGTACCCAGGGACACAATGCAATGCGGAAGGCCACAGGGACCTCTGCCCAAGAAAGCCTGGGTATTGTCCAAGGTTTCCCTCCACTGAGACAGCCTGAGATATGGCCTCGTGGGAAGGGAAAGACCTGACCGTCCCCCAGCCCGACAACCATAAATGGTTTGTGCTGAGGAGGATTAGTGAAAGAGGAAGGCCTCTTTGCATTTGAGATAAGAGGAAGGCATCTGTCTCCTGCTCATTCCTGGGAATGGAATGTCTCGATGTAAAACCCCATCATACATTCTGTTTACTGAGATAGGAGAAAACCGCCTTATGGCTGGAGGTGAGACATGCTGGTGGCAATACTGCTCTTTACTGCACTGAGATGCTTGTGTAAAGTCAAACTGGCCTATGTGCACATCAAGGCACAGCACTTTTCCTTAAACTTATTTATGACACAGAGACCTTTGCTCACATGTTTTCCTGCTGACCCTCTCCCCACTATTACCCTATAGTCCTGCCACGTCCCCCTCACTGAGATAGTAGAGATAGTGATCAATAAATTCTGAGAGAACTCAGAGACTAGTGTCAGCGTGTGTCCTCCGTATGCTGAGTGCCGGTCCCCTGGGCCCACTGTTCTTTCTCCATACTTTGTGTCTTATTTCTTTTTTTTTTTTTTTTTTTTCTGAGACAGAGTCTCACTCTGTCGCCCAGGCTGGAGTGCAGTGGCCGGATCTCAGCTCACTGCAAGCTCCGCCTCCCGGGTTCACGCCATTCTCCTGCCTCAGCCTCCCGAGTAGCTGGTACTACAGGCGCCCACCACTTCGCCCGGCTAATTTTTTGTATTTTTTAGTGGAGACGGGGTTTCACCGTGTTAGCCAGGATGGTCTCGATCTCCTGACCTCATGATCCACCCGTCTCGGCCTCCCAAAGTGCTGGGATTACAGGCTTGAGCCACCGCGCCCAGCCCGTCTTATTTCTTTTCTCAGTCTCTCATCCCTCCTGATGAGAAATACCCACAGGTGTAGAGGGACTGGCCCTCTTCAAGCTCACTGCAGTCTCTGCCTCCCGAGTTCAAGCAATTCTCCTGCCTCAGCCTCCTGAGTAGGTGGGATTACTGGCGCATGCCACCACTCCCAGATCATTTTTGTATTTTTAGTAGAGATGGGGTTTCACCATGTTGGTCAGGCTGGTCTTGAACTCCTGACATCGTGATCCACCTGCCTCCACCTCCCAAAGTGCTGGGATTATAGGCATGAGCCACTGCACCCGGCCTTAAATACCCTTTTCTTAGGGGAGAGAAAAGTGATGGATGTGGGCAATTTTAGAGGAAGAGTAAATGATTTTTAGGGGAGATGAATGGGCCCAAAGAACAGACTATAGGGCAGGACAAATTCCTCTGGACTCTGGATGTGTTGTCAGCTCTAGTCTTCCTGTGATGTGCATCAATTCTCCTCCCCCATCCCCCCCAACCCTGCCACCATTGATGAGATATCTGGGGAAAGGATTTGCAACAACAGAGTATCTTCTGGAGGATCTGGCCTTTAGCTAGAGAGGGGAGCTTCAGAGAAAGCCCTTCCCTGCATATGCTCCTCCTCAGGTACTCTCACTTTGAAGTCCAAAGAAGCCTGTTTGAGGGTTTTGTATTCTGAACCCTAATGACCTCAAAATGTGCTTTCCTCCTTAAGCAAAAATAACTCATTATTTCCTTCTTTAGGAGACAGATGATTGGTAGTACAAACTCTTGCAAAGGTATCCTTTGATAGAGGTGACTTTTAAAGCATATGGCCTTGTGACCCAGTTCATCTGAAACAAATCTTGGTCGATGCCTGTTGTTTAGCAGCCTATCAGAAGGATCTTGGACTTATTCATTTTTTAAAAATGAAAGATAATTTAAGAATTGCGTTAAAGTTAGGGAGGATATGCGGATGAATACACCAAAGCATTAATGAAATTGAGATACTGGACAGTAAATGGCTTGTTTGGGTCCTACAGAATCAAACAATGGGTCCTACAGAATCAAAAGGGACATGGGAAGGAGATACCTCAAGGTACCAGGGAAAAATCCAAGTAATAACAGAAATAATACACTTGATTGAAAAAATATTATAAACTCTTGCTGAGATGTTTAATTTTCTCTTCAACTCCTCTCTCCCCACCCCTGTAATTTAGAGTATTTCTTCAAAAAGGAGATTCAACAACTAAGGTAAGCTTGAAAGTATTTCTATCAATACTTTTGAGGTTCCTATTCTGGTAAAATAAAAACAGATTTCTGTCTCTCTCTTAAACTCTCCATCATATACCTTGGATCCTGATGGTCTACTTTAATGAGCAATTCTATTATTTACACCTTCCAGTGATATTTGTAGCTTTGTGTATTTCCCTGGAGTTGTGACATAGCTGGTACAGACGGAGCATCTCAGTCCTAAGCAAACCCCATAGGGCAAGATAACTAAATTGCAAGATTTGCTCGACGGGACTAAACATTGAATGAGTTGTTGCTTTAGTTTGCTCTTTTATTTCATTTAATGCTTTGTCTTTTTTTTTTCTTTTTTTTTTTTTTGAGACCAAGTTTCGGTCTTGTTGCCCAGGCTGGAGTGCAATGGCACCATCTCGGCTCACCACAACCTCTGCCTCCTGGGTTCAAGTGATTCTCCTGCCTCAGTCTCCCGAGTAGCTGGGATTACAGGCATGCACCACCACACCCGGCTAATTTTGTATTTTTAGTAGAGACGGGGTTTCTCCATGTTGGTCAGGCTGGTTTCAAACTCCTGACCTCTGGTGATCTGCCTGCCTCGGCCTCCCAAAGTGCTGGGATTACAGGTATGAGCCACCGCACCCGGCCATTTTTTCGTATTTTTAATAGAGATGGGGTTTCACCATATTCAATGCTTTGTCTTACTGAGTGTTTATTGACTATCATATTCCAAAGAGATGAATAAAACAGACAAAAACCATGTAAGCAAATAAGCATGGTTCTTTTACGTCCTTACAGATAAACAGCCTGGGGACTATAGAACAGGATAAGGGCCTGTTTGAGTACCAGGAAAGGCAGCTAATTTGGAGGAAGATACTCCTGGCTGCAGGAGCAGTGAGTGCAAAGGTACTGAGGTAGGGCAAGTGCCTCCAGTTTTCTATAGCTTCCATCATTCCCTGCTGCTCCCTACCCAGCCTGCTCCACTGATCTATATTAGCTGTCTAGCCTTGCAGGCACTTGAATTTGCTTTTAAAGACCTTTCAGGCCGGGCGCGGTGGCTCAAGCCTGTAATCCCAGCACTTTGGGAGGCCGAGACGGGCGGATCACAAGGTCAGGAGATCGAGACCATCCTGGCTAACACGATGAAACCCCGTCTCTACTAAAAAATACAAAAAACTAGCCGGGCGAGGTGGCAGGCGCCTATAGTCCCAGCTACTTGGGAGGCTGAGGCAGGAGAATGGTGTAAACCTGGGAGGTGGAGCTTGCAGTGAGCTGAGATCCGGCCACTGCACTCCAGCCTGGGCGACAGAGCGAGACTCCGTCTCCAAAAAAAAAAAAAAAAGACCTTTCAGTCTATCCTGCTGCCCAGTTACTTTTTTTTTTTTTTTTTTTTTTTTTTTGAGATGCCCAGGCTGGAGTGCAATGGTGCGATCTGCAACCTCCACCTCTTGAATTTAAGCAATTCTCCAGCCTTAGCCTGCTGAGTAGCTGGGATCACAGGCACCTGCCACCATGCCCGGCTAATTTTTGTATTTTTAGTAGAGACGGGGTTTTGCCATGTTAATCAGGCTGGTCTTGGAACTCCTCACCCCAGGTGACCTGTTTACCTTGGCCTCCCAAAGTGCTGGGATTACAGGCATGAGCCACTGCGCCCGGCACCAGTTACAATTTAAATACCCTTTACTGCAACTATGCCCCGAGGCCATCTGCCCCATTGCCTGTAATGGTAGGAGACAACTACCTAGTTCTAAAGCCATCCAGCCTGCTTCCTTTGGTACAGGTTGAGATTTAAGCAAGGACTTTCTTTAATTCAGAATCCCATCCCTCTTACTTAGGCTTCCATCTATTAAGCCTAGGTCTCCTTCACTGGATGTTTGTACACAGACTTTCCTGAGTCTGAGTTAATTACCCAAGCCAATCCACAGAACCTGTCTGAACAGTGCCCGGCATATTGTAAGTGCTTCATATATATCGACTTTTGTTATTGCAATCAAGCCCTTTACAGCAATAAACTGTGAGAGAGGCACTATTCTCATTTTACAGATTGGAAAACAGTTTCAGAAATATTGAGTGACGTCTAAGGTCACATCACATAGCATATAAAGGACTCAGTCTCAGGAATCCATGCTCATAAATATTTCTGGAATGACAGAGAAATGTGTAAAGTATTAAAAAAGCAAAAAAAAAAAAAAAAAAAAAAAAAGAAAAACGAAACGAAAAAAACAAAACCCACACTAACAAATTATGAACATTTCCTCATAACATTATCTTCTCGGCAGTTCTATCACACTGAGTCATTTGAGTTCATTGACACTTAAACTAAGTGTCTTCACACATGGATGACTGACCTGTTGAGGGACCACAGTGGAGCTTTGTTTTTCACAGTTCTTTAAATGTGTGGACATGTGTTTCATCTGCAGCTGAATGAAGACAAGGTCCATATTTTGGGGGCAGGCTTTGTTAACAAATAGTCACTATATACAAATATACTATATAAAAATAAACAGTTACATCAAAACGCTACACATAAGTTAAAATTAAGTCCACATTCTTCCCTCACTTGTATTTCCACTCTTTCTACTGATTTCTTTTTTTGAGACAGAGTCTCATTCTGTTGCCCAGGCTGGAGTGCAGTGGTGTGATCTCGGCTCATTGCAACCTCCATCTCCTGGGTTTAAGTGATTCTCCTGTCTCAGCCTCCCGAGTAGCCAGGATTATAGGCACAAGCCACCACATCTGGCTAATTAAAAAAAATTTTCGTAGACATGGAGCCTCGCTATGTTGCTCACGCTGGCCTTAAGCTCCTGGCCTCAAGGGATCCTCCTGCCATGGCCTCCCAAAGTGCTGGGATTAGAGGCATGAGCTACTGCACCCAGCACAGGAAGATTTTTAACACTATGATCCAGTGTACACTTGTGAAACAGTACAATTTAACTATATGCAATGTTTCTCTATTCTGTTTTTATCTTGAATATAGGATGTAGATTGCTAAGTAGATTAACAACCCTCTCTAAAGGATCACAAGCCACAGTTGGAAAAACACCAGTCACCCAATTCTTAGCCACATTTGAAAATGTGCATCTTGATTCAGCCACTTAGTTTGATGTCACAGCTCTGTATTTTTAGATTTTCCATTTTTGTATTCTATTATGTGAGTTTCAAAGAGACCAGTCTGAGTTTTTCAATTCTTAGGTTGTCTATCTAACTGCTTATTAAACAGACTTTTCTTCAACTTAATAATAAGAGCCCCACTTTTTACAACTCTAGAAAAGCACTATTTATTTTATTCTTTGTGTGAATCGGGCTCCTATAGTCTCGAATACCTGATATTGCCTGATCATAAACAAAAGTGCAGCTCATATGTGAGAAGTGGTCTGCTTTTTTTTTTTCTTACTCATGTTATTCTTCAACAACTCTTTCTACAGTGTTTCATTTAGCAACCATCAATTTAAAACTTTGCAAAATGCAGTTAAAAAGGAAGTCCACGCAGAAGACAATATCTACATTGAGAATAATCTTTATGCCATGAACCAAGACCCAGTGGTGCTCTTTGAGAGTTTACGCCCATGACTGCAGAAGACTGAACATATCGGACGTCTTTGAGACTCCAAGACAATTTTTCTGTTTCAGTTTCATCTGGCCTTCCAACATGTCAGTGACACTGGGTAGAGTAACTCTCTTGCTCCAAACTGTGTATAGTCAGCCTCATCATTAATGTAGTCCTAATTTTTTGTGCTAAAACAGGTTCAATCAATCCTTCTGATCATTGTAGAGTTCTCTGTCAAACATGAACACTTTAGAATTGTATGTTCTCTTTAGACCCCATAAATCCTGTATCCATCAGAGAGAATAGTCACTGGAAACATAGCAAATGAACTTCTGTCTTGGCCATCAAAGCTGTGCAGAAGAGGGAAATCTGTCTTAAAAATCAGCAAATCCGATGTGAGACTTCATTTGGAAGCATTACATGATAATCTCTTGTTTCTATATGATACTTCCAAATGTTGCATTTCCTGTGTTTTCCAAAGGTTTCAAATCATGGGTTTTAATTGCCTCCATGGGGAAATAAAGTGAGTTTAATTCACCCTAACAGGTATGGCTGTTTTTTCATGACTCTGGACATGTGATGCATTAAGTACTGGATCTCTGAATTGGAGTAGCTATTTTACCAGTTAAAAGAGGCAACAATAGTATGGAACACGTAGACACCAGGGAAAGAAAATCATTTGCCAGGTGATTCAACACATTAATGCAATTTTTTTTTTTTTTTTAGATGAAGCTTTGCTCTTGTTGCCCAGGCTGCAGTGCAATGGCGAAATCTTGGCTCACTGTAACGTCCATCTCCCGGGTTCAAGCGATTCTCTTGCCTCAGCCTCACGAGTAGCTGGGATTATAGGTGTTCGCCACTATGCTCAGCTAATTTTTTGTATTTTTTTTAGTAGAGACAGGGTTTCACCATGTTGGCCAGAATGATCTCGAACTCCTGACCTCAGGCGATCCAGCCGCCTTGGCCTTCCAAAGTGCTGGGATTACAGGCATGAGCCACCATGCCCAGCCCATTTATGCAATTTTTATCACATGTGTGTCACAGTGCTAAGCATTTAAACAACCACCAGGCTTTCTGAACAAATTTTTAGAACCAAGAAGGTCAGAAATAAAAGCAAAAAAAAAAAGGCTGGAGTGGGGAAAGGGCTGCCTTTTCTGCCTTACAAGTTACATTGCAGATACAAGTGTTTGAAACCCACTAGTTTTGACCCAAATTTTAAATAGTCTCCAAACCACTTTTATGTTTAAAATTGTTTTGGAGGCTAGTGCCGTGGCTCATTCCTGTAATCCCAGCACTTTGGGAAGCCAAGGTGGGCAGATAGCTTGAGCCCAGAAGTTTGAGACCAGCCTGGGCAACATAGCAAGACCCCCTCTCTATTACGAAAAAAATTTAAGAAAAGAAAAAATATAAAATTGTTTTGGAAAGGCAAAGTGTCTTTCTCATATCTAATCAATTCCTGTATTTTTTTTTTTTTTTTTTGACAATTCAGTTAGGCTTATTGTAAGGGTATCTTTAGTCAATATAAAAAACAATATAAAAAAAATTATACTAAACCAGTATAATTGTTTAGAAGTATATATTTGCCGGCCAGCCATGGTAGCTCACACCTGTAATCCCAACACTTTGGAAGGCTGAGGCAGGTGGATCACCAGAGGATGGGAGTTCGAAACCAGCCTGACCAACATGGAGAAACCCCGTCTCTACTAGAAATACAAAATTAGCCGGGCACGGTGGTGCATGCCTGTAATCACAGCTACTTGGGAGGCTGAGGCAGGAGAATCACTTGAACACGGGAGGTGGAGGTTGTGGTGAACTGAGATAGTGCCACTGCATCCAGCCTGGGCAACAGGAGCAAAACTCCATCTTAAAACAAAACAAAACAAAACAAAACAAAACAAAAGTATAGATTTGCAAGGGCTAGATTTGTCAGAAAAAAACCCATTTCTACATGAATAGTTAAGGCTGGGTATTAATTTCAATTTCAGTTTGAGTAAACTCTGAAATAATTCGTGGTTGAGGTTCAGAGCTACCCATACCATAGTTGTCTGGGACAACAGGATACTTGCTTTCAGAGGAAACTTTTTGTTTCTGTTTTTTTGAGATGGAGTTTTGTTCTTGTCACCCAGGCTGAAATGCAATGGTGCAATCTTAGCTCACGGCAACCTCTGCCTCCCAGGTTCAAGTGATTCTCCTGCCTCAGCCTCCTGAGTAGCTGGGATTACAGATGCCCACCACCATGCCCGGCTTATTTTTTTATTTTTAGTAGAGACGGGGTTTCACCATATTGGCCAGGCTGGCCTCCAACTCCTGACCTCAGGTGAGCCACCCACCTTGGCCTCCCAAAAGTGTTGGGATTACAGGCATCAGCCACCGTGCCCAGTCAGAGGCAATATTTTTGACACTGTTATTGTTCTAGGAAATTATAGGTCCTTTGAAGGAAAATTCTGTGGGCAAATAAGATAGTGATGTATGGTATTTCAGTTTTCCCAAATGTGGCTGGCCTGATCTGGTCAAAAATTTTATATATATTTTTTAAACTGTAGTGTCTTTTTTTTCCCCTCAAATTTAAGGCAACATGCACAAAACTGGAGATTTGAAAATTAAAGTCAAGATTTGTAGCTTCTCTGGAAAGACCTGGCAAGATTGGACTGGATTGCTATGTGACCAGGGCCCCACTAGATGGCCCTCTAATCCCCAAGTCCTTACTGCATGCTCACCTTTGTTACCTGGCTGGCAGGTGTGGGGCTTTTAACTTTATGGCACCTGCTCTATTCTCTGGATCCTTCCTGGGGATTTATGATGCATGATAAAGACTCCGGGAATCTGGTTAGCTTTGCTTAACACAACATTTCCAAAACTTGTTGGAACGCATGAGCACAGTGACTAGTAGCATTCTGTGAAGTACAATGTATGGGGGCTTAGGAGTTTAGGGTAGTATACAGAATTAGGAATAGGATTTAAGTCTAATCCTAACTCTTAGCAGTTACACTGGATGACATTAGAGCGAAAGGTTCTTTATGTCTACATTTTCTTCATCTGTTAGATGTAATAATTTCCATATCAACTATGACATACAGTGGTAATTCCAATGAAATGTTACATGTGAGAAGTCTTTGAAATGTAAAATACACTACAGATACTGAAGCAGTTTGGAGAATTAAAAAACACTACGAAAACACAGCTTGGTAAATAATTTTTTTTTTTTCTTTTGAGACAGAATCTGGCTCTGTCATCCAGGCTAGAGTGTAGTGGCACAATCTTGGCTCACTGCAACCTCCGCCTCCCGGGCTCAAGCAATTCTCCTGCCTCAGCCTCCTGAGTAGCTGGGATAGCCACCATGTCCACTTAATTTTTGTATTTTTAGTAGAGACAGAGTTCCACCATGTTGGCCAGGGTGGTCTTGAACTCCTGACCTCAAGTGATCTGCCTGCCTCAGCCTCCCAAAGTATTGGAATTGCAGGTGTGAGTCACCGTGCCCGGCCAGGGTTTAGTAAATAATTTCAGTGGTGTTACACCTATAAGTCTCTTGCTGTATGGTATCTTTTAAAATAACATTTCTTTTTTGAAACGGTTGATCCTGGGTAATTTGGCTATTGTCATATACTGTAGAAAAAAATTGTCAAGTGAGAGGGAGAATAGGTAAGAAGGAAGAAAGGGGAGGAATTTAGTGAATGAACTATTTTCCTTTAAATATATTAATCTTGTAGATTACATTGAATTTATTATTATTATTTAAGGTGTTGTTGAGATTCCATTACCTACAATCAGTCTTGGGACATTAGAACACTGGTATGATTAAGACTGTATGTTTAGAGCCGGGCGCGGTGGCTTAAACCTGTAATCCCAGCACTTTGGGAGGCTGAGACGGGCGGATCACGAGGTTAGGAGATCGAGACCATCCTGGCTAACACGGTGAAACCCCGTCTCTACTAAAAAATACAAAAAAACTAGCCGGGCGAGATGGCGGGTGCCTGTAGTCCCAGCTACTTGGGAGGCTGAGGCAGGAGAATGGCGTGAATCCGGGAGGCGCAGCTTGCAGTGAGCTGAGATCCGGCCACTGCACTCCAGCCTGGGCCACACAGCGAGACTCCATCTCAAAAAAAAAAA
Organism: Chlorocebus sabaeus; assembly: GCF_047675955.1. Classification (NCBI taxonomy): domain Eukaryota; kingdom Metazoa; phylum Chordata; class Mammalia; order Primates; family Cercopithecidae; genus Chlorocebus; species Chlorocebus sabaeus. The sequence goes on from NC_132926.1 coordinate 25,213,618, forward strand.
AAAGACTGTATGTTTACATTGAGAAATTTTGCACAACTTAAACAAGCAGCAGAACTAATCCTTCACTGATGGCTTTAAAGATGAAATAATTCTGTGGATACGTGAAACTGTGAGGGACTCTTGGTGGTTGTCTAGGTTTATTTGTATGCGTGCTCATTAATAAAAGTTGTTTTTGTTTGTTTGTCTCTTGAAAACAAAACAGCTTTGTTTTAACAAAATAACAATGGAACAAATTTGAAAACCAACTCGACATTTTCTCTGGCTCATCCTTTAGTCTGGGTCAGGCATCTGCAACTTGCCGTGAGCTCTAGTCAAAGTGGATCAATTTGTGGCAAGTCACATAGGTGTCAGGTGCTCTTCACGAAACAACCCTGAACTCCAGGTTCTAAGGAGCTTAGGGAAGAAATACAAAACCCATGACTTCTGATACTGTTTATTACTAAGAGAAATAATCCTGTGATAGACACTGACTTCTCAACTATGGCATTTGGGGACAGAAATCTCTGTTGTAGGGGCTGTCCTGTGCATTCTAAGGTATTTAGCGTCATCCCTGGCCTCCACCCACTAGATGCCAGTCACATACTCCAGTGGTGACAACCAACAACGTCCCCTCAGGCACAGTTGAGAACTACTGAGGTAGAGGTGTTTGTTGGGGGATAGGAAGTGGTGTAGCTTTAGCTGGTTGGTCAGCGGCTGCTTATAGGAAAGAGGCGACATTTAAGCTGAAACCAAGAGAAATGGGTAGGTGCCAGCCACATGAAAATCTAGTGGAAGGAAAACAAATGCAAAGGCTGTGGGGCAGCAGGAAGCTTGTGTATTAAAAGAGAGGACGTTGTGTTCCAATGATTAAAAAACTAGCGAGTGAGGAGAGATGAAGAGAAGCGAGGCTGAAGAGATGCACAAGGTGTCTGGATGAAAAGGAATCTATAGGTCAGGCACGGTGGCTCACACCTGTAATCTCAGCACTTTAGGGGGCCAAGGCTGGAGGATCACTTGAGCCCAGGAGTTCGAGGCCTGCCTGGGCAACAAAGTGAGCCTCCATCTCTATTAAAAATTTAAAAAAGAAAGGAAAAGGGCTCTACAAACATGTCTGCTTGGAAAAGAGTCCCACTCTTAGAAAACCACTTTTGCATATTAAAGGCTAAACCTGCTACCCATCACCAAATTACATGCTAACATTCACTAACATGCTTCAGTGACACTATTCTAAGTCAGGTATAGCTCAAGAGTCAGGTTTGTTGAGGTGACAGGAGGATATAGGCAGGGGAAAAAGAGGGGGAGAAGGGAACCTCTTGGCAGCAAGGGGCTTTCCACAGGGCTGTGAGACATCCCCAGGCCTAGCAAGCGGGGTTGTGAAAAAAGAGGGAAATGGCACCGACGTTTGGCTTTAATTGATTTGGGCCCAAACTTGCCGCTTTGGGAGGCAGTAGTGGGGTGGTACAGGAGCTGATCTTATTCAGTCCACAAATGGATTTTTAAAATAGTTTTTGATGTGTATTTTTAAAGGTGCATCAAACCCATGATTTAATGGATATTGATTAGGATGAGTAAAATGTTAAAGTTAATTAATCTAAAATAATTTGAGTGAATAATAGCAACAAAGCAATGTGAACAGGGCAAAGCTTAGGTAGATACCTGAAGTCAGAGAGTCAATAGGTGAAATCAGCTGGGAGCTTGTTAAAATACACATTTCTCGGCCCTATTTCTAGACATTCTGGTTTAGCAGTACAGATGGGACCTGATAATTTTTGTTTAAGTGACAGAAGACAAGCTACTATAAAATATTTTACATTTCAATAAAAGCATTCAGACTTCATGAGAGAATGTGTGGAAATAAGAGCATAAAATCGTCCTTTACTTCTACTTATTTCAGATGTAAATTTCAGGAAATGAACACAAATTCTTTCTTGCAGGGGACTTTGGGTATTGCACTGCCACTTTTGTTTATTTAGTTACTTTTTGAGATGGAGTTTTGCTCTTGTTGCCCAGGCTGGAGTGCAATGGCTCAATCTCGGCTCACTGCAACCTCCGCCTCCTGGGTTCAAGCCATTCTCCTGCCTCAGTCTCCCAAGTAGTTGGGATTACAGGTGCCTGCCACCACGCTTGGTGAATTTTTGTATTTTTAGTAGAGATGGGGTTTCACCATGTTGGCCAGGCTGGTCTTGAACTCCTGACCTCAGGTGATCCGCCCACCTCTACCTTCCAAAGTGCTGGGATTACAGGCGTGAGCCACCATGCCCAACTTTGCACTGTCACTTCTGAGGCTAAATAAAATTACTTGGAGTCTCCAAAATATAGGAAGACCCAAAAAATGTAGGGGAAGCTTATTTACACTCTGGTTTTCATGGTTTAGTTTGTGGATGTTTCTTACAGGTTCGTAGCTCTCTGGAAGGAAGGGAATGACAATTAGTCATTTGATCTCCCTCTGATTAAGGGTTTCTTTTGTCGTTGATTTCGTTTTGCTTTTTTTTTTTTTTTTTTTTCCTTTGAGACAGGGTCTTGCTCTGTCACCCAGGCTGGAGTACAGTGGTGTGATCATGGCTCATTGCAGCCTTGAAGTCCTGGGCTCAAGTGTCCTCCCACCTCAACCTCCCGAGTAGCAGGGACCACAGGTGTGCACCACCTTGCCCAGCTAATTTTTGTGATTTTTGTAGAGATGTAGTTTCACCCTGTTACCCAGGCTAGTCTCAAACTCCTGGGCTCGCTCAAGCAGTCTGCCCACCTCGGCCTCCCAAAGTGCTGGGATTGCAGGCATGACCCACTGCACCTAGCCCTTTTGCCATTAATTGTAAACAGTTTTGGAGGGTCTCAGAAGTCATATCCTCTTAAAGCCACCATGCCCTGCTATTTTTTTTTTTTTTTAAAGTAGAGATTAGGTCTTGCTGTGTTGCCAAGCTGAAGTGCAGTGGTGTGATCATGGCTAACCCTAACAGCAGCCTCAAACTCTTGAGCTCAAGCGATCCTCCTACCTCAGTCTCCTGGGCAGCTGGGATTACAGGCATGTGCCACCATGCCTGGCTCATTTTTGTATTTTTGTAGAGACAGAGTCTCCCTGTGTTGCCCAGGCTCTCTCAAAACTTTATTTCTTTGACTATTGATCGCATTAGATTGTCTAAGGATACATACACAAAGGCCGTTGCTCTACCCACTGCAAAAGTAATGATAGCCAACTAGAAAACATGAGGGTGCCCTTGGTAGCCTAGACACAGAATGTGAGCACAGCGTGCATGGGGCTGAAGGAGAAACAGTCTATAACTCAGAACTCCTGGGAATCTAATTGTAGTGTTCCCTTGGGGATTCTCATGGCTACTAAGTACCTTTCCAACTCTTACTTGGAGTCTTGGGTGGTTACTTGTGCCTTACCCCAGTCGCTCCTGAGTCCTTCCTCTGCAGGGCCACCAGCATGATCTCAAAGCCAAGATCTGTTTGCATTACATCTTAGCTGGAAATCCTGCAACTGCTCCCAATTTGGTAAAATTCTCAACTCCACAGCAAGCCCTCCACTGCTTATCCCCAACTCACTTTGCCTGCTTCATGGAGTCCCTTCCTGCTATGTTTCAAAGGCTATAAATGCCTCAGATATCCACTCTCTACTCCGTGGGTCATCCCACCTGCCAGAAATGCTTGTCCTCTGGTTCTCCAAGGGGCATGTCATTCCTCAAAGTCCTGCTCCAGCATCACTGCTTCAGCCCTTCTGGTCCTAATCCTCCTGGACAGAATTAATCCCCTCCTCTGAATACTTCTGGGCAGCCCTTTTTAATTATTCAATAAACATGAAAAATAGAGTACCTCTCATATTCTAGGCATGGTGCTAGTACCTAGCTGAGATTATTCTGCATGAGGCCAGGGTTTCGTCTAGCCTTTGGGGCATCTTAGGGTAAATTACAAAGAGGCCTTCCTCTTCTTTCTGGCTGACACAGCCCTGAGTCAGGACAGAGCTTGTAAAAAGGAGTGTGACTTAGGATTTTTGTGCTGTGCAAACTAAAACCATAAGTGGTGATCCTATAACTTTGTCCCTTGTATTAGAGATATTTACGTTGATGGTGCTTTTTTTTACTCAACATTTCAAGGGAAGTGTCTGTATTTTCTCAGCACCTAGCTTATACTTAGTAGGTGTTCTATATATATATATATATATATATGTCTATTAAAATTAGTTAATAAATGGATAAGGCCAGGTGCAGCAGCTCACCCATGTAATCCCAGCACCTTGGGAGGCTAAGGGGGGCAGATCACTTGAGGTCAGGAGTTCAAGACCAGCATGACCAACATGGTGAAACCCCGTCTCTACTGAAAATACAAAAATTTGCCAGGTGTGGTGGCTCACGCCTGTAATCCTAGCTAGTTTCAGGAGGCTAAGGCAGGAGAATCGCTTGAACCCAGGAGGCTGAGGTTACAGTGAGCCGAGATTGTGCCACTGCACTCCATCCTGAGTGACAGAGTGAGACTCTGCCTCAAACAAACAAATAAATAAAAATAAAAAGTAAATTGATAAAAGAATGTTTCTAAGAACCTTCCTGTGTACTCTAGGGATGGGATAGAGCAGGGAAGAGTGTCTTTAAAACTCTTTTACAAGTCTATTTATATTACTGGCTGGAGCCAGCGTGAATCTCAATGACTCTCTGAGATCAGTAATTTGCAACCTTAGCTGCATATTAGAATCATCTAGGAAGGTTGAGAAACTACCCATGCCTAGATCAATTAAATCAGAATTTCAGGAGGTGGGTCGCAGGTATTAAAATTTTTTCAATCTCCCCAGATTTTTTATGTTTTTGAGACAGATTCCTGCTGTGTTGTCCAGGCTGGAGGGCAGCGGTGTGATCAAGGCTCACTGCAGCTTCAAACTCCTGGGTTCAAGCGATCCTCCTGTCTCTGCCTCCGAGCAGCTAGAACTACAGGCACACCACCATGCCCAACTAATTTTTTTATTTGGAGACACTGGGTCTCGTTATGTTGCCCAGGCTGTTCTTGAACTCCTGGGCTCAAGAGATCCTCCCATCTCAGCCTTTCAAAGTGCTGGGATTCCAGGCATGAGCCCCGTGACCAGCCTTCCCCGGGAGACTTGAGCAGGTAGCTGAGATTGAGAACCACCGACCTTGAGAGACTTGGGAAGGGGAGATGACATCCTGTTTCCATGTTGTGTGTGTCAAGTGCTCTGGAAGGACATAAGACACAGAATTAAACAGGAAAATGTCCACAATAGGCTAGATCAGATGAAAAACCAAATAGGAAAAATGGCAAGAGGTTGGTGACCACAGGTGTGTCCTATGTCTAGCACACATTACAAGAGCATGATGTTGGTGGCACCCCTGGGAACAAGACAGCCAAATGCTGCCATGCTTTTGGAAAGCTTCCCAGGAAGCTGGCTTACAGCTGTTCAGCTGACTTTGTCCCTGGGCCTCCTAGGAACTAAATGTTTCCCCTACAAACTGGTAAAAATAAATAAGAAAGTCCCCTTTGGACTGTGAGGAAATGCTCTAGGGTAACCTCTATTTTGTGCTGTGGACAGCTGAGATGGGGCTTGCTCTGCCTGTAAGTCCCAGCACCTGCTTGAGCCTAAAAATACTTAAAAAATTTTTAGGAACGAGGTCTTGCAATATTGCCTGGGCTAGAGTGCAGTGGCTATTCACAGGCATGATTTTAGTGCACTACAGCCTTGAAATCCTGGCCTGAAGCGATCCTCTTGCCTCAGCCTCCAGAGTAGCTGGAACTCCAGGTGAGCATCACCGTGGCCAGCTCTAAAAAATACTTTGATGATGACTGATGCATACATTACTTAATAGACTTTAATTTTTAGAAAAGTTTTAGGCTAATAGCAAAGTTGAACAGAAGGTACAGAGTTCCCACATAGTCACCTTCCTCACACAATACACACACACATGATTTTGCCACCATTGTTGACATTCCCCACCAGTGTGGCATATTTGTTACAAATGATGAATCAGCATTGACACATCATTATCAATTGAAGTTCATAGTTTACATTAGGGTTCATGCTTTGTGTTGTGCATTCTATGGGTTTTGATAAATGTATAATGACATGTACCTGCCATTATAGTATCATGCAAAATGGTTTTGCTGCCCTAAAAATCTTACAGATCCACCTAGTCATCCTTTCCTCTCCCCAAATCCCTGGAAGTCACTGATCTGATCTTTTCACTGTCTCCATAGTTCTATCTTTTTCAGAATGTCAGATAGTTGGGGTCATACAGTATGTAGCCTTTTCAGATTGGTTTCTTCCAATTAGCAATATGCATTTACGTTTCCTCCATTCTTTTTGTAGCTACACAGCTCATTTCTTCTTATTGCTAAATAATATTCCATTGTCTGGATGTATCACAGTGTATTTTTGTTTATTCATTTGCTTTAGTTGCTTCCAAGTTTTAGAAATTATGAATAAAACTGCCATAAACATTCATGTGCACACAGGCTTTTGTGTAGACATAAGTTTTCAGTTGATTTAGGTAAATATCAAGGAACACAATTATTGCATTGTCTGATAAGAGAATGTTTAGTTTTGTAAAAAACTGCCAAACTGTTTTTCAAGGTGGCTGAGCCATTTTGTATTCACACCAGCAATGATTGAGAGTTCCCATTGCCCCACATCCTTTCTAGCATTTAGTGCTGGATGTTAGCCACTCTAATTGGAATGTAGTGGTATGGCATTGTTGCTTGAATTTGCATTCCTTAATTACATGTTAAACATATTTCCTATGCTTATTTGCCAGCTGTATATCTTGAAAAAATGTTTATTAAGAATTTTTGGCCATTTTTAAATCAGTTGGTTCATTATCTTACTGTTGAGTTTTAAAAGTTCTTTGTATGTTTTATCAGATATGTCCTTTGCAAATATTTTCTCCCAGGACATAGCTTGTCTTTCTACTGAGGGTGTCTTTTGCAGAGCAGAAGTTTTACATTTTATTAAATTCCAGCTTGTCACTTTTTTCTTTCATACATCATGTTGTATCTAAAAAGTCATTGCCAACCCCAAGGTTATCTAGATACTCTTCTCTTATCTTGTACAAATTTTGTAGTTTGGCATTTTACATTTAGGGCTATGATCCATTTTGATTTAATTTTTGTGAAAGGAATGAAGTTTGTGTCTAGGTTCGCTTTTTTAATGTGTGGACATCCAATTGCTTCAGCACCATCTGATAAGACTTCATTTGCTCAGTTCTATTGCTTTTACTTCTTTGTCAAAGGTGAGATGACTATATATGTATAAGTCTGTTTCTGGGTTCTCTATTGCACTCATCTCTTTGTCTATTTTTTCACCAATAATACAGTTTGATTCCTGTAGCTCAAAGTTATTGTAGTTCAATTATGGTAAGACTTAAAGTTGGGTAGTGTCAGTCCTCTGACTTCGTTTTAACCTCTCAATATTGTATTGGCTTCTCTGAGTCTTTTGCTTCTCCATATATACTATAGAATCGGTTTGTCAATTTTCACAAAAACAACTTTCTAAGATTTTGATTGGAATCTATACATCAAGTTGCACAGAACTGACAGCAATATTGACTCTTACTATCCGTGAACATAGTATACCTTTTTATTTAGTTAGTTCTTCAATTTCTTTAATCAGTTTTCTAAAGTTTTCTTCATACAGCTCTAGCATATATTTTGTTAGATGTACCTATTTTATTCTTTTGGTGATAAAGTATTGTTTTTAATTTTAAAATCCAGTTTTTACTTTCTGGCATATAGGAAAGCAATAGACTTTGGATATTAACCTAGTATCCTGAACCTTGATATAATTGCTTATTGATTCCAGGAGTTTTTTTTTTTTGTCAATTCTTTGAGATTTTCTATAGACAATCATGTCACATGTGTACAAAGAGCTTTATTGCTTCCTTTGCAATCTGTATGCCTTTTACTTGTTTTTCTTGTCTTATTGCATTAGCTAGGACTTTCAGTATGGTGTTGGAAAGGAGTAGTGAGAGGGAATATCCTTGCCTTCTTCCTAATCTTAGTGAAAAAGCATCTAGTTTTTCACCATTATGTATGGCATTAGCTGCAGGTTGTTTGTAGATTTAAAAACTCAAAATACAAAAATTAACTGGGTGTGGTGGTGCATGCCTGTAATCCCAGCTACTAGGGAGGCTAAGGCAGGAGAATTGCTTAAACCCAGAAGGTGGAGGTTGCACTGAGCCGAGATTATGCCACTGCACTCCCGCCTGGGCAACAGAGTGAGACTCTGTCTCAGAAAAATAATAATAATAATAATAATAATAATAATAATAATAAGTTAGTTACATGAGGCTGGGAGTCTTTGATTCTTTGGCACATTCCAAATGAACAGGATCACCCAGGCTGGAGTGCAGTGCTGTGATCTTGGCACAATGCAACCCCTGCTTCCTGGGTTCAAGCAACTCTCTTGCATTAGCTTCTTGAGTGGCTGGTATTACAGGTACATGCCACCACGCCCAGCTTTTTATTTTGTATTTTAGTAGAGGGGGGATTTTGTCATGTTGGCCAGGCTGGTCTTGAACTTCTGCCCTCAAGCTATCCATCCACCTCAGCCTCCCAAAGTGCCACTGCGCCCAGCCAGATTCACACTTTTTTGCTTTGCTTAGTTTTTCATAGATTCAAACTTTTTTTTTTTTTTTTTTTTTTTTGAGGCAGGGTCTTGCTCTGTTGCCCAGGCTGGAGTGCAGTGGCATGGTCATGGCTCAGTCCAGCATCCACCTCCCAGACTCAAGCAATCTTCTCACTTCAGCCTCCCCGGTAGCTAAATAATTAGTTAAAAAATGGACAAAAACTTGAATAGGCATATCTCCAAAAAGATAAACAAATGACCAGGCCGGGCACGGTGGCTCATGCCTGTAATCCCAGCACTCTAGGAGGCCAAGGCGAGTGGATCGCTTGAGGCCAGGAGTTTGAGACCAGACTGGGCAACATGGTGAAACCTCGTCTCTACTAAAAATACAAAAATTAGCCAGATGGGTGCCTGTAATCCCAGCTACTCAGGAGGCTGAGGCAGGAGAATCACTTGAACCCGGGAGGCAGAGGTTATAGTGAGCCGAGCTCATGCCACTGCTCTCCAGCCTGGGTGAGCAAGACTCTGCCTCAAAAACAAATCAAAACAAAACCATATTAATGACCAATAATTACATGAAAAACTGCTTAACATTATTAGTTCTTAGGAAACTATAAACTAAAGCCACAATGAGATACTACTTTACATCTTCTAAGGTAGCTGTAATTAAGGAAAATCAAAACCAACCAAACAAAAACCAGAAGATAACATTCTTATACATTTCAGTTGTGAATGTACAATGATGCAGCTACTTTGGAAAGCAGCCTAGTCTGGTCATTCCTCAAAAAGTTCAATATAGAGTCACCATGTGATCTAGAAATTCCACTTTTAGGTATATATCAAAGAGAATTAAAAACATATGTTCAGGCCAGGCGCGGTGGCTCACGCCTGTAATCCCAGCACTTTGGGAGGCCGAGGCGGGCGGATCACAAGGTCAGGAGATCGAGACCATGGTGAAACCCCGTCTCTACTAAAAAATAGAAAAAAAATTAGCCGGGCGCAGTGGCGGGTGCCTGTAGTCCCAGCTACTTGGGAGGCTGAGGCAGGAGAATGGCGTGAGCCCGGAAGGCGGAGCTTGCAGTGAGCCGAGATTGCGCCACTGCACTCCAGCCTGGGCGACAGAGCGAGACTCCGTCTCAAAAAAAAAAAAACAAAAACAAAAACAAAAAAACCTATGTTCATACAAAAATTTGAACGTAAATGTTTATACCAGCATTACTTATAGAAGGAAAAAACAGAAATAAATGTCCCAAACTGATAAGTGGATAAATAAAACTTGGTATATCCGTCTAATGAATATTACTCAGCCATAAAATGAAATGAAATACTTATTTATGCCACAACGTAGGTGAACCTCAAAAACATTGTGCTAAGTGAAAAAAGCCAGACACAGAAGACAATGTAGTATATTTTATGTTCCATAAAATATCCAGACTAGGAAAATACAGAAACAGAATGAAGATTACTGGCTTGAGGGGGCTGAAAAGAGGAAAGAATAGAGAGTGGCTGTTAATGAAATATAGAGAGATATGCAGTTTCATTTTGGGATGATAAAAATGTTCTTATATTAGATAGTGGTGATGATTGTACAACTTTACGGATATACTAAGAACTAATTTAAATTGGTGCATTTTATGGTTTTTACACTACACCTCAACAAAATTAAGAGTAAGAAAAAACTTGCATTGATTGATAGATGGATATGTGTGACTTAGGCATGTGACATGCCTGTTTCTCTGTGCCTTCTGCCGCCATGAGTAAAAGCTTCCTGAGGCCTCATCAGAAGATAAGCAGATGCTCATGCTTTGCTTGTACAGCCTGCAGAACCATGAGCCAAAATAAACCGTTTTCTTTATAAACTATCTAGTCTCAGATATTCTTTTATATTAACACAAAATAGACTAGCACAGAAAATTGGTACCAAGGAGTGGGGTGTTGCTATAAAGACATTTGAAAATGTAGAAGCAGCTTTGAAACTATGTACTGGGCTGAGATTGGAAGAATTTGGAGGGTTCATAAGAAGACAGGAAGACCAGGGAATGTTTGGAACTTCTTAGATACTTGTTAGGTGGTTGTGACCAAAATGCTCATAGAAATACAGACAGTGAAGGCCATGCTGATGTAGTCTTAAGTGGAAATGAGGAACTTATGAGAAACTGGGCAAGGGTCACCCTTGTTACACATTAGCAAATAGTTTGGCTGCATTTTGTCTGTGCCCTAGGGATTTGTAGAAGGTTAAAATGAGGAGTGATGACAGGGTATCTGGTGGAAGAAATTTCTTAGCAGCAAAGCATTCAAGAGGTGGTATGGCTGCTCCTAACAGCCTATGATCAGATGTGGGAGCAAACGAGTAACTCAGAGTGGGAATTTATAGTTGAAAGCAGAGTGTAAGAGTTTGGAAAATCTATAGCTTGGCCATGTGGTATAGAAGGAAAGAGCTTTTTTTTTTTTTTTTTTTTTTTGAGACAGAGTTTTGCTCTTGTTGCCCAGGCCAGAGTGCAGTGGCATAATCTCGGCTCACTGCAACCTCCGCCTTCCGGTTTCAAGCAATTCTCCTGCCTCAGCCTCCCAAGTAGCTGGGATTACAGGCACCTACCACCTGTAATCCCAGTGTGGTTCAGCTAATTTTTTTGTATTTTTAGTAGAAATGGGGTTTCACCATGTTGGTCAGGCTGGTCTTGAACTGCTGACATCGTGATCCCCTCACCTTGGCCTCCCAAAGTGCTGGGATTACAGGCATGAGCCATCACGCCTGGCCCCAGAAAGAGCTTTTTTAGGAGAGGAATTCAAACAGGCTACAAAGCGATTGCTTGCTAGAGAGACTAGAATGACTAAAAAAGAGTTCAAAGGGCTGCAAGTTCAGCTCTGGTTGCCACTTCAGAGAATGCAACCTGGAAGCCACAAGCCATAAGCTTTGATGACTCCCATGTGGTGTTAAGCCCGTAGGTGCACAGAATGCAAGAGTGAAGAAGGCTTGGCAGCTTCTACCTGGGTTTCAGAGGATGAATGGAAAAGTCTGGGTGCCCAGGCAGAAGCCTGCTGCAGGGGTGGAACCCTTCCCTGCAAAGAGCCTCTACTATCACAATGCTGAGGGGAAATGTCGGGTTGGAGCCCCCATACAGAGTCCCCAGCTGGGCACTGCCTAGTGGAGTTGTTGGAATGAGACTGCCACCGTCCAGATTCCAGCATGGTGGCACCACCAGCAGCCAGCAACCCTAGCATGGAAAAGCCACAGACATCAGACTCCAACTCATGAGAGCAGCCACTTGAGCTATACCTAGCAAAGCTATAGGGGTGAAGCTGCCCAAACCTTGGAAACCTACCTTTCCCACCAGTGTGTCCAGGATGTGAAACGTGAAGCCAAGGGAGATTACTTCGGATATCTAAGGTTTAATGTCTGTCCTGCTGGGTTTCAGACTTGCATGGGACCGGTTGCCCCTTTCCTTTGGTCAATTTCTCTCTTTTGGAATGGGAATATTTACCCAATGCCTGTTCACCATTGTATTTTGGAAATCAATAACTTGTTTTTGATCTTACAGGCTTATAGGTGGAAGGAACTTGCCTTGAGTCTTAGATGAGGCTTTGGACTTTGGACTTGGGGCTTTTGAGTTAATGCTGCATTGAATTAAGACTTTGGGGGACTATTGGGAAGGCATTATTATATTTTGCCATGTGAGAAGGACATGATATTTGGGGGGCCAGGGCAGAATGATATCATTTTGACTTTTGTCCCTTCCAAATCTCATGTTGAAATGTGATCCCCAATGTTGGAAGTGGGTCCTTGTGGGAGGTATTTGGATCCTGGGGGCAGACCACTCATGAATGGCATGGTGCCCTCCCTGTGGTAATGAGGAAATTCTTGCTCTAATAGTAAATGCAAGAGCTGATTGTTTAAAAGAGCCTGGCAGCTCTTTTGCTCCTTCTTTCTCCATGTGACATGCCTGCTCTCCTTGTGGCTTCTGCCATGAGTAAAAGCTTCCTGAGGCCTTACCAAAAGCTGAACAGATGCTGGTACTATGTTTGTACAGCTTGCAGAATGGCGAACCAAAATAAACATTTTTGTTCATAAATTACCCAGCCTCAAGTATGTCTTTATAGCAACGCAAAACAAACTAACACATCTTCTACATTTGTTCTGAGCAGCGGTGGCTGGATCCTCTTTTTCTATGTCCTTTCGTGTTTATGTCCCTCAGGACTCTTCCTGCTTTGTACTTCTTTCTAGGCATCTTCTCCCTACTCACTGGAGAGTCCTAAATCTCTATTGCAGTCAGGTGTCTCTCCTGAGCTACAGAACCAGTTGTAAACTGCTAGCTTCACATTTCCACCTGAGTATTTCACAGTCAGCTGCAGCCTTCTGTGTCCAGATGAGCACTTAACCTTTTTTAGCCCCTCCTTCTTCCACAAACAGCATTGAGTCCAAAAACAAGATGTAGCCTGGATTTTTCCAACTTGCTTCATTCTTTCCCAAAGCTCTTCTTTCATCCACTACAAGCAGTAAGTACAGCCTATTGATTATATCCCATGACTGCCTTTAATCCATAACTAGCTTTCCATTCCCCACAGCTGTGCTTTCAGTTCTAATTTGGTTAACTTGTACTAGATTACTGCATTAGCCTCTCCTGTCTACTCTCCCTTCACTTCCCTTCAGCTAATTCTCCATGCAACCCCTGCAGAGATGAGATTAAAGTATGTATGTATTATGTTTCTCTCCTACTGAGGACTCTGTCTTTTACCTCATGACCTAGAGAATTGATGCATCTTAATGTGGCCCCTGGTACTACACCTTTTCTTGGGTCACTTTCCACTCTTGGTTCTTCCTGTTTCTTTGACTTTATCCTCCAGACAAGCCAAAAGGTTCATTATCCTATAAATACACAATGCTGTTTCTCATTTTGTTCTATTGCAATGCTAGTTCCATGGCTTAGCGTAACTTCGTTTAACTCATAAACTCCCATTCACCTCTCAATACCCTGGTCAGGCTTCGTCTTTTCCTGACAGACCCCTCTATATCATCCTCTTTGCCATTCTATACATTGCATGTGTTTTTTATTTTTATTTTTATAGAAACTGGGTCTTGCCATGTTGCCCAGGCTGGTCTTGAAGTCCCAGGCTCAGGTGATCCTCCTGTCTTGGCCTCCCACAGTGCTAGGATTATGAGTGTGAGCCACTGTGCCCAGCCCCATTGCATGTATTTTTATTCTTGCATTTATTACACTGCAATTTCCTTAAAGGTCTTTCTCTCCTTTTGGCCTATGATCTCCTTGGGGGCAGTTGTGATGTCTTATTCATCCCTGTATTTCTTGGGCCTGCTCTGATGCCTGAATGGCACATAACTGGCACTCAGTAAATATTGTCGAATATATTAATATTTGCCAGTCTCCTTTTAGTCTTTAGTAGCAAGCTCCTGTGGCAGATTGAAGACAGCCCTGCATTCTTTTGTACTTGTGGTGGGCAGACTTTCAGAGGGTCCTTAATGATTCACACTCCCGATATTCACATCCTTGTGAAATCCCCTACTCATGAGTGTGGACCAACCTAGTGATTTGCATCTAACCAACAGAATGAAGCAAATGAGATTGCAACTTTTGTGTTGCTACCAGTTTCTATAATGGCTCTCTTGCTTTCTGGCTTTAATGCAGTAAGATATCATCATACGGAGAGACCCCCATGGCGAGGAACTCAGGGAAGCTTTTGTGTGATGGCTAGCAAGAAGATGAGGCCCCCTCAGTCCAATAGCTCACAAGGAACTAAAATCTGCCAACAGCCATGCAAATGAGCAGTGTATGCTTTCCCAGTTGAGCCTCCAGATAAGACCCCAGCCCTGGCAGATACCTTGGTTGCTTGCTCATAAGAGACCCTAAAGTAGAAGACCCAGTCAAGCCCTGCCCAGATTCTTGACCCATAGAAACTATGAGTTAATAAATATATGTGATTTAAAGTCAGTATAGTTGCTTTTTTTTTTGTTCATTTGTTTTTACCAGTAGTAGATAACTAACACAGTGTCCAGTCATTGACAGGTGAAATATAATTCCTCTCACCTTGAATCTGGATTAGCCGCAGTGATCTTCAATCTATAGAATGTGGCAGAGGTGATGTTATGGGAACTTCTGAAGTTAGATCATAAGAAGCCTTGCAACTTTCAGGCCAGGTGCAGTGACTCACACCTATAATTCCAGCACTTTGGGAGGCTGAGGTGGGCAGATCACCTGAGGTCAGGAGTTCAAGACCAGCCTGGCCAATATGGTGAAACCTTGTCTCTGCTAAAAATACAAAAATTAGCCAGGCATGGTGGCACACACCTGTAATCCCAGCTACTTGGGAGGCTAAGGTAGGAGAATCGCTTGAACCGGGGAGGTGGAGGTTGCAGTGAGCCGAGATCGTGCCACTGCACTCCAGCCTGGGCAATAAGAGTGAAACTCTGTCTAAAACAAAAGGTTTGCAGCTTTCACTTGGACCACTTGTAACACTTGTTCTTAAGATGCTCCCTGTTTGATGCTCTTATTCAGAACCCAACTGTCATAATGAAAGCAGCCCAAGGCAGATGAAGAGTCTGGGTAGATACTGTAGTTGACAGCCCAGCTGAGTTTTCTGCCAAAAGCCAGTATCAACTGCAAGCCATGGGAGGGAGCCATCTTGGATGTCCAGCCCAGTCAAGACTTCAGATGATTGCAGTCCCAGTCATCATCTGATAGCAACTGCATAAGTGACCCCAAATGAGAATGCTCCAGAAACATGAGAAATATTAATATAATGTGGTTTTAAGCCATTAAGCTTTGATGTGTTTTGTATGTAGCAATAGGTAACTGAAATGACCCCTTAGAGTGAAAAGAGCCCTTCTGCCATTAAAAAAAATTTATTTTATAAAATTTTTTTTGTAGAGACAGGATCTTGCATGTTGCCCAGGCTGGTCTCAAACTCCTGGCCTCCCAAAGTGTTGGGATTACAGGTGTGAGCTACCATTCCCAGCCTCACTGATGCCTTTTTTGATAATAGCCAACAAGAGGAGGTCTTGATGGACTATAAGGCCATTATTCTTCCATTTCTGACAAAGCAACAACCTTAAAATGTGAATTATATTACATAATCTATCTAGACATAGTCCTTAGAATAAACCCCCAGTTCTTCCTTTGGCCCGTGTCATATGGCTTTTTTCTGGTAGTTATTCAAGTATGGCCCACATCACCTTTCCCTCACTCACTGTTTTCTGGTCATACCAGCTTTCTTTATATGTCTAGGAAATTCCAAGTTATTTCTCAGCTGAGTGTCTTTGCACATTCTGTTTCCTCTATCTGCAAGGCTATGCCTTTGGCTCACTTCATGGCATCTCTCTCTCTCTCTACCTATAAAGGAAGAGATTTATTATATGGTATTAGCTCATACAATTATGGAGGCTGAGAAGTCCCTTGGTATGCTGTCTACAAGCTGAAGACATAGAAAAACTGGTAGTGTAGTTCAAAGGCCTGAAAGACAGAGGGCTGATGTTATAGATGACAGTCTGGGTCTAAAGGCCTGCAAACCAGATTCACTGAGGACAGAGAAGATTGATGTTCCAGTTCAGGTGGTCAGGCAGAGTTAATTTCCTCCACCTTTTTGTTCTATTCAGATCCTCACAGACCGTAGGGTGCCCACTCATACTGGGGAGGGCCATCAGCTTTACTCAGTCCACCAATTCAAATGCTAATCTTGTCCAGAAACATTCTCACAGACAGGCCTAGAAATAATGTTTAGCTATGTAGGCATCCTGTGACCAAGTCAAGTTGATACATAAAATTAATCATCATAGTCATTTTCTCAGAAAGACCTTTTTTGATCAATATTTCTGCCAACCTTTTTTTTGTCTACAGCTCTGTTTCTTTTATTCATAATATCATTACAACATTTAATTGATTACTTGTTTTCTCTTTCTCCACCTCTAGATGCTAAGCTCCATGAAGACAGTAGGTCATGATAGTTCTAAAGGGTGGAACATCTGAGGTATGTGAGAGGGGAAGGAAAATAACTCAAGGAAATAAGTAGCCTTAGAGACCCAGGAAGGTAACCAGTAGTGCCTCACTGCAAAAATGTGAGCTTAAGTCAGAGAAGTCTCAGGCTTCTTAGGAACCCACAGGTCAGCCATTTCTGACTTTATACCATTGCCCCTTTAATAATGTCAGCCTTAACTTGTAACTGGGTAGAGGGAAAAGTGGGACTCAAATTGCATTTTTTTTCTATTCATGGAAGAGACTATACAAAACCAGTGAAGTTTTAGCTTTCAAAAAATACATTTTATAAAACTTACAAAGGACATACATGTTTATTGTACAAAATTTCAAAAGTACACAAAGTATTAACTAGGAGGTGACATAATTATATCAATGTATAAGTATGGTTCTGAGGAGATTACACAGCAACCTTACTAGTAAAATATTCCTATCATCCAGATTCCATAAATGAAGAAATTGAGGCATTCAGAAATGTACTTGTGTTTAAATAACTTGAAAGTGGTGGAAAAAGGCTGTGGATACATTCATTTTGATTCTAGAGCCGTGCTGTTCACTAAGTCAGCCACTAGCCATTTATGGCTATTTTAAAATTAAAATTAATTAAAATGGAATTAAATTAAAAATTCAGTCCTCAGTTGCATTAGCCACTTTTCAAGTGCTCAATAACCACAATTGGCTACGAGCTACCCTGTTGAACAGCACAGTGTTGAACATTTCCATCATCACAAAATGTTTTTTTTTTGTAAACAAGTATTCTTAATTTTTATTTTGCTTGATTATTCTTTCACACCATCTTCCACAGTGATTTAACTAATTTACATTCACACCAACACTGTGAGAGTATTCCTGTTTCTCTACAACCTCACTAGCATCTGTTGTTTCTTGACTTTTTCATAATGGCCATTCTGACTGATGTGAGATGGTATCTCATTGTGTCTTTGATTTGCATTTCTCTAATGGTCAGTGATGTTGAGCTTTCTTTTCATATGTTTGTTGCCTGCACAAATGTCTTCTTTTGAGACATGTCTGTTCATGTCCTTTGCCCACTTTTTAATAGTTTTTTTTTCCTTGTAAATTTGTTTGAGTTCCTTGTACTATCTAATTCTGGATATTAGACCTTTGTCAGGTGGATAAATTGCAAAGATTTTTGGACAGGTGCAGTGGCTCAAGCCTGTAATCCCAGCACTTTTGGAGGCTGAGGTGGGTGGATCACCTGAGGTCAGGAGTTTGAGACTAGCCTGGCCAACATGGTGAAACTCTGTCTCTACAAAAATACTGGACACGATGGCAGGTGCCTGTTATCCCAGTTACTCAGGAGGCTGAGACAGGAGAATAGCTTGAACCTGAGAGGCAGAGGTTGCAGTGAGCTGAGATTGTGCCATTGCTATCCAGCCTGGGTGACAGAGTGAGACTCTGTCTCAAAAATAAAGGCAAAAATTTTCTCCCACTCTGTAGGTTGCCTGTTCAGTTGATAGTTTCTTTTGCTGTGCAGAAGCTCTTTAGTTTAATTAGATCCATTTGTCAATTTTTGCTTTTGTTGCAATTGCTTTTGGCAATTTTATCATGAAATCTTTGCCTGTGTCTATGTCCTGAATAGTGTTGCCTAGATTTTCTTCTAGGGTTTTATAGTTTTGGGTTTTACACTTAAGTTTTTAATCCATCTTGAGTTAATTTTTGTATAAGGTGTGAGGAAGGGATCCAGTTTCAATTTTCTGCAATTGGATAGCCAGTTTTCCCAGCACCATTTATTAGATAGGGAATTCTTTCTCTAACGCTTGTTTTTGTCAGGTTTGTTGAAGATTATGTGTGATCTTATTTCTGAGTTCTCTATTCTGTTCCATTGGTCTATGTGTCTGTTTTTATACCAGTACCATGCTGTTTTGGTTATTGTAGCTTTACAGTATAGTTTGAAATTCAGTTGGATGATGACTCCAGCTTTGTTCTTTTTGGTTAGGATTGTCTTGGCTATACAGACTCCTTTTTGGTTCCATATGAATTTTAAAATAGTTTTTTCTAATTCTGCATCACAAAATATTTTATTGCGTAGTGCTGCTATAGAGACTACTTCTAATCACATCTGGAAAATGTGTTTTCCTCAGTCTCCTTTCTTATTCCATAGCAAAGAGATTACTGCAATTCATGGTTGCCCATATATCCCTTCCACAACTTTTCCTAAGCAAATACAAATATAAAGACCCATATACATTTTGTTTTGTGTTGTGCTTTTAAAAATAAGATCAACCTTACTTCTGCAAAAATGGCCATAATTAAATAATAAATAAAAACAGATGTTGGCATGGAGGTGGTGAAAAGAGAACACTTCTACACTGCTGGTGGGAATGTAAACTAGTACAACCACTATGGAAAACTGTGGAGATTCCTTAAAGAACTAAAAGTAGAACTACCATTTGATCCAACAGCCCCACTACTGGGTATCTACCCAGAGGAAAATAAGTCATTATATGAAAAAGACACTTGCACAGCATGTTTATAGCAGCACTATTCACAATTGCAAATATATGGAACCAATCTTAAAATGCTCATCAACCAACAAGTTAGATAAAGAAAATGTGTTTTATTTATATACCATGGAATACTACTTTGCCATAAAAATTAACAAAATAATGGCATTCACAGCAACCATTATCCTAAGTCAAGTAACTCAGGAATGGAAAACCAAATACTGTATGTTCTCACTTATAAGTGGGAGCTAAGCTATGAAGATGCAAAGGCGTAAGAATGATATAATGAACTCTGGGGACTTGTGGGGAGGAGTAGGAGGAGGGTGAGGAATAAAAGACTACACATTAGGTACAGTGTACACTGTTCAGGTGATGAGTGCACCAAAATCTCAGGAATCAGCACAAAAGAACCTTTCCATGTAACCAAACACCACCTGTTCCCCCAAAACTATTGAAATAAAATTTTAAAAGAAGATTAAATTATGCATATTGTTCTGTAACTTGTTTTTTTCCTTAACAATTGATTTTGGATCAACTTGTGCATTAGAGTTTTAAGAAACTACCAAACAATTTTTCAGAATCGTGGCACTGCTCATATTCCCATTAGCAAGAATGGGTGATTTTGTGTTTCTGGACACGTGTCAGCATTTGATATTTTTACTATTTTTAAATTTAGCCAATCTGATGGATGTGTCATGTTACCTAATTGCAGTTTTAACTTGCAATTTTTTGTATTATTTTATTTTATTTTTGTAGATACAGGCTCTCACTATATTGTCCAAGCTGAAGTGCAGTGATGCAATCTTGCCTCACTGCAACCTCCACCTCCTGGGCTCAAGCCATCCTCCTGTCTCAGCCTCCCAAGTAGCTGGGACTATAGGTGCATGTCACCACACCTGGCTAATTTTTTTGTATTTTTTTTGTTTTTGTAGAGATGGGGTTTTGCCATGTTGCCCAGGCTAGTCTCGAACTCCTGGACTCAAGCAATCTTCTCACCTCTGCCTCCGAAGGTGCTGGAGTTACAGGTGTGAGCCACCACTCCCAGCATTAACTTGCATTTTTCTAATGGCTAACAATGGTGTCTTTCCATGTCCTCTTTTGCCACCTGTACATCCCCTTCAGTGAAATTTCCATTTATATCTTTTCTAACTAGATTTTTTTAACTGTTGAGTTTTGAGCTCTTTATGTTTTCTATACATGTTCTTTATGTATTTTATAGATTCAGTTCTTTGCTGGATATGTGGTTTGCAAATATTTTCTCCCAGTCTGTAGCTTATCTTTCTTCCATTTTTTTTTTTTTTTTTTTTTTTTTTTTTCAGACGAAGACTCACCATGTAACCCAGGCTGCAGTGCGGTGGCAGGATCTCAGCTCACTGCAACCTCCGCCTCCTGGGTTCAAGCGATTTTCATGCCTCCCTTCTGCATAGCTGGGATTACAGGCGTGTGCCACCATGCCTGGCTAATTTTTTGTGTTTTTAATAGAGATGGGGTTTCACCATGTTGGCCAGACTGGCCTTGAACTCCTGACCTCAGGTGATCTGCCCTCCTTGGCTTCCCAAAGTACTGGGATTACAGGCATGAACTGCCATACCCGGCCTATCTTTCTTCCTTTTAACAGAGTCTCTTGCAGAGAAAAAGTTTTCACTTTGATGTACCACAATTTTTCTTTTTACAGATCATGCTTTCAGTGTCTAGACTGAACACTTCTTGCTGAGTTCTAGATCCAGAAAATTTTTTTAATAAGTTTTTTCCTAAATGTTTCATAATTTTATATTATATATAAACTTAAGTCCATGATACATTTGAGGTTTAATTTTTATATGAGGTCTGAGGTTAGGTTGAGGTTTATTTTTTGTTTGTGAGTATATATTCAATCGCTCCATCATCAATGGTTGAAAAGGCTATTTTCATTCAATTATGCTTGCAACTTTGTACAAATTTATAGCAAATACCCTGACTTGGTCACTGCATGTAACAAAATATCACATGTACCCCATAAATACATACAAATATGTTGTATCAGTAAATACAATTTATTGGATGTACTTGTGGGTCTATTTCTGGGTTCTCTTTCCAGTTCCATTGATTGAAGACTCTATCACTCAGCCAATACTACCCAATCTTGGTGACCATAGCTATGTAAATATTGAAATTGGGTAGAAAGATTACTCCTAAATTGTTCTGCTTTTTTATTTTTACAATTATTTCAGTTATTCTAGTTCCTTTGTTTTTTCATACACATTTTAGAATAATTTTGTGTATATTAATAAAATCTTGCTGAGGTTTTGATAGAAATTGCATTAAACATATATATCAATTTGTGGATAATTGATATATTTACTATATTAAATCTTGCAATCCATGAACACAGTATGTATCATTTATCCTCTTGCTCTTCCTCCTCCTCTTCTTCCTCTTCCTCTTGTTCTTCTTCTTCTTCCTTTTTTTAGGGCCAGAGTCCTGCTATGTTGCCCAGGCTGGAATTGAACTCCTGGCCTCAAGCGATCCTCCCACTCTGGCCTCCCAAAGTGCTGGGATTGCATGCGTGAGTCACCACGCTCATCCTAGATCTTCTTTAAAGTTACTTTCCTAAGTATTTTGTAGTTTTCAGCATACAAGTCCCATACATTTTTGTTAGACTTACACTTAAGTATTTCTGGTTTTTTTTTGAATAATTTAAAATGGTGTTGTATTTTTAATTTCAGTGTCTACATATTCATTGCATTTATATAGAAATACAATTATGTTTTGCATATTTATCTTATATCTTGCATATTTACTGAACTCACTTATTCTAGGAGGGGTTTTTTTTGAAGATTTCTTAAGATTTTCTGTGTAGACAATCATGTTATATAGAAACAAGAACAGTTTTATTTTTTCCTTTATGATTTGTATGTCTTTCATTTCCTTTTCTTGTCTTATTGACCTGAATAGAACTTGCAACCCTCATCCTCATGAATAAGGATGGTGAGAGGAGAAAGACATCCTGGTCTCCTTACCAATTTTAAGGGGAAAATATTCAGTTTTCACCTTTAGTATGATGCTAGCTGTAGGTTCTTATGTATGTGCTCTTTATGTTCTTGGGGGAAGTTCTCCTCTATTTTTATGTTTATGAGAATCTTACTCATAAATGAGTTCTAAATATTATCAAATATTTTCTGTGTTAATGATATGATCTTTTGATTTTTCTTCCTCAGTCTGTTACTATAGTAGATTACACTGACTGATTTTGGAATGTTGAATCATATTTACATGCTGGGAATAAACACCACTGGGTCATGTTGTATAATTTGTTTTGTATAATGCCAAATTCTATGTCCTAACATTTTGTTAAGGATTTTAGTATTTGTATTCATGTGGGATATTGGTGATATTCTCTTCCACACCGTCTTTGTTTGGTTTTGGTATCAAGGTGATACCAGCTTCAAACCAAAACCAGACAAGGACACAACAAAAAAACCCTACCTGCCAGCATCTTTGATGAACATAGATGCAAAAATCCTTGATAAAATACTAGCAAACGGAAGCCAACAACACATCAAATAGATAATATGCCATGATCAAGTGAGATTTATCCCAGGGATGTAAAGATGGTTCAACATATGCAAACGAATAAATGTGCTACATCACATCAACAGAATGAAGGACAAAAGCGATATGATCATTTCAATATACAAAGAAAAAACATTCAATAAAATTCAAATCCTTACATGATAAAAACTCTCAAACTACGAACATAGAAGAAATATTCCTCAACATAATAAAGGCCATATAAGGCAAACCCATCATACTAACTAACATCATACTGAATGGGGAAAAGCTGAAAACCTTTTCTCTAAAAACGAACTAGATAAGGCTGTCTTTTTTTTTTTTTTTTTTTTTTTTTTTTTTGTAGATAGTCTTGCTGTGTTGCCCAGGTGAGGATGCCCACTTTTACCACTCTTGTTGAACATAGTACTAGAAGTCCTAACCAGAGCAATCAAGCAAGAGAAAGAAATAAAAGGCATCCAGATTAGAAAAGAAAAAGTCTTTTTTTTTTTTTTTTTTCAGATGATGTGATCTTATATGGAGAGAAATCTAAAGCCTCAACCAAGAAATTCCTAGAACTGATCAACGAATCAGTAAAGTTGCAAGATACAAAATCAACATATAAAAATTAATGGCATTCCTTTTTTCTTTGTCTTTTATGAGACAGGGTCTCACTTTGTCACCCAGGCTGGAGTGCAATGGTGATCTCGGCTCACTGCAACCTCCACCTGGACTCAAATGATCCTCCTGCCTCAGCCTCCTGAGTACCTGGGACTATTGGTGTGCACCACCATGCCCGGCTAATTTTTTGTATTTTTTGTAGAGATGTGGTTTTGCAATGTTGCCCAGTTTGGCCTCGAATGTCTGGCCTCACGTGATTCACCTGCCTCGGTCTCTCAAAGTGTTAGGATTACAGGCATGTGCCTGGCCTGTTTTTTTTTTTTTTTTTTTTTTTTTTTCTTGAGACAAAATTTCTCTCTGTTATCCATGCTGGAGTGCAATGGTATGACAGAATGGCTTACTGTAGCCTTGACCTCCCAGGCTCAAGCAATCTTCCTACCTCAGCCTTCCAAGTAGCAGGGACCACAGGTTCATGCCACCACACCTGGTTAATTTATTTATTTATTGGTAGAGGCAGCCATTTGCCATGTTGCCCAGGCTGATCTTGAACTCCTGGAAGCCAAGGTGGGCAGATCACCTGAGGTCGGGAGTTCGAGACCAGCCTGGCCAACATGGTGAAACCCCATCTCTACTAAAACTACAAAAGTTAGCCAGGCATGGTGGTGCATGCCTGTAATCCCAGCTACTCGGGAGGCTGAGGCAGGAGAATCACTTGAACCTGGGAGGCAGAGGTTGCAGTGAACTGAGATCATTCCACTGCACTCCAGTCTGGGTGGTAGAGTGAGATTCCGTCTCAGAAAAAAAAGAAAAAAAAATGTCCTTTCACTATTTGTACACTCAGTCACCCACTGCCTAGCGATTTTCTTCTGTACATTTATATTCTCATGTACATATTTATATACACATAATTGTAATCATACATGGGATTATTCTATGCATAATATTTCCCAACTTTTTTCATGTACCAATATATCTCAGTTATTTTCATGTTAATAAATATAGGAATACCTCTTTCCTATTTGCATTTTCCACTATTATTAAAATTTATTTTTTATTTTATATAATAAAAATTTTCAAACATTTTAATGGAGCTAAGCAATGATCACCAAAGGTTCTTAACATCACAGAAGAGAAACAAGCAGATATAATGTGCCTCCTGACAGAAAGTCACATCACTAACTCTGCCAAAAAAATCAAACTGTATCTAATCTGTAGATTATGATTAATTTATAGGAAATACAAAGGAAAGATGAACATGTTAAACAACACTGTGAGAACAGAATCAGCAATATCTAGATTTTAGAAACCACTAGGGCACAACTAACCTGTTTTTTCAAAAAAAAATTTAAATAAAAAAAAGAAAAAGAGATGGTAGAGAATCTGTAGATCAAAAGACCCTTAAAAAGCATATTGTAGTATATAAATTTTACTTTGATCCTGATTCAGACAAGTCATAAAACTCAAAAATATTTTAAGACAAGGAAATTTAAGCACTTATGCTTACTTGATGATACTGAGAAATTATTGAATGATTGTTGGCATAATAATGGTATTTTCATTATGTTAAAAAAGAGTCCTCAGGCACATGTTCTCAGGACCTCCTGAGGGCTGTATCATGGAAATAAAAATAAAAAGAAAGAGTTCTTATTATTTAGACATACATTCTAAAATACTTACAGATGGCATGATATGAGGTATTGGATTTGTTTTATACAATCTAGGATAGAGAAATGGGAGGTGATATAGAGGAAGCAACATTGACCGTGAACTAATGTTTGTTGACCCTGGGTAATGGATAAAAGGGAGTTCATTTAATATTATTTCTACTTTTACATGTTTGGAATTTGTTAAAATAAAAGAGTTCAGATATTTTTCTTTCAAACACAGATGAAATGGAAAGCACTGAAGTAAGCCTGCATTTACCCATCACCTCAATTTAGGCTTAGTGATTGTTATTAAATTTGATTCCCTTATTTTTTTTTCTGCAGTATTTTAAACAAATTCAGCTGGGTGTGGTGGCTCACACCTGTACTCCCAGCACTTTGGGAGGCCAAGGCGGGTGGATCACTTGAGGTCAGGAATTTGAGACCAGCCCGGCCAACAATGGCGAAACCCTGTCTCTGCTAAAAGTATAAAAATTAGCCAGGCGTGGTGGCATACACCTGTACTCCTAGCTACTTTGGAGCCTGAAGCAGGAGAATCACTTGAACCCAGGAGGTGGAAGTTGCAGTGAGCCAGGATCAAGCCACTGTACTCCAGCCTGGGCGACGGAGCAAGACGCCATCTCTCAAAATAATAATAAACACTAAATAAATAAATAAATAAATAAATAAATAAATAAATAAAATAAAAATAAAACAAATTCTAGACATTTTTAGAGACCAGGATACCACTCAACAGAGTGTATTATTTAAGTATGTATCTAGAATAGTGACTTTCCCCTTTTTATCATGCCATTGACTTGTTGAAAATACTAGATGAATTTTTCTGTAAAATGTCCCACATTGTGGACTTTTCATATGGTTTCATTTCCTATAACCTTCAAGTTGGAGCTGGATGGTTTATTAGATTCAGCTTTACTCACAATTTTCCATTTGTTATTACTATTTTTAATTTCCTTTAAATAGTTTTTTTCTGCTTGCTAGGAAATATTAGATTTTTAATATTTTTGAAAACATTACTTCAGGTGGTGGTGTTAAATATTGTTTCTAATAGTAAAAATTTGGGGAGGGGGAGAATCTATCCCATAAAGGGGACTTAATATAAAGTAAATTGTAACATATCCTTGTAGAATGCAAACAATCATTATGATATTAAAAATACTTAGAAAAAGCCGGGCACAGTGGCTCATGCCCATAATCCCAGCACTTTGGGTGGCTGAGGTGGGAGGATTGCTTGAAGTCAGGAGTTTGAGACCAGCCTGGTCAACATAGTGAGACCCCATCTGTAAAAAAGAAAAAAAAAGTACTTAGTAAGGCTGGATATGGTGGCCCACATCTGTAAGCCAGCACTTTGGGAGGCTGAGACAGGCGGATCGCTTGAGCCCAGGTGTTCGAGACCCAACCTGGGCAATATAGTGAGACTCTATCTCTACAAGAAGACAAAAGTTAGCTGGGTGTGGTGGCGGGTGCCTGTAGTCCCAGCTACTTGGGAGGTTCAGAGGTGGAAGGATCACTTAAGCCTGAGTGGTTGAGGCTGCAGTGAGCTGAGATCATGCCACTGCACTCCATCCTGGGCGACAGAGTGAGACTCTGGTCTCAATTAAAAAAAAAAAAAAAAACTTAGTAGAGGAAAGTTTAAATTAAAATGTAAGAATATGAAACATGTTCATGGTGCAGTACGTGAAATAAAAGCAGATTAGAAAGCATATGTATACTATTTGTGATTATGACTGGCAGGATCTACATCACAAACTATTGATTAGTGGTACGATCATACGCAATTTGCCTTTTTTTCTTTGTAGGAAATAAATAGATGAACAATAACCATGCTTTATTTTGTAATAATACTAACACAAAACCAATGGAATTTATCTATAAAAGCCTCCCCCATAAATTAAGTGGTGTAAAGGCAGTGTAAACCTTTGTGGTCTGTAGGTTTTTTAGCTCTTCCAGACTAACGTCTTTAACGAAGGAATTTGTGATGAAGCAGAGATGATGGGTTCAGGGCTCTATTACCAATATTAGGAGCCCAGAAACCTGTGAAAGGGGGAACACAAGACACATTAGACACAAAATGTAAATGTAGAATAGTTTTGTTTTATATTTTTATTTTATTTTTGAGACAGAGTCTCACTCTGTCACCCAGGCTGGAGTGCAGTAGCACGGTCTTGGCTCACTAAAAACCTCCACCTCTTGGGTTCAAGCAAGTGTCGTGTCTCAGCCTCCCAAGTAGCTGGGATTATAGGCATATACCACCAAGCCTGGCTAATTTTGTATTTTAGTAGAGATGGGGTCTCACCATGTTAGCCAGGCTGGTCTCGAACTCCTGACCTCAGATGATCCACCCACCTCGGCCTCCCAAAGTGCTAGGACTATAGGTGTGAGCCACCATGCCAGGCCTGTTTTTTATTTTTGTGTTTCATTTTAGTCAATGGTCTGCTGAATATAGAGTAGCTTAACAATTAGGGTTGCTAGCTACTCCTTTTAGCCCAGAGATTCAGAGTCCTTAGCACACAAATGTCCCATCTGTGACTGAGACAAACTGAGCAGTCACCCTGAACACAGTCCCAATTGTGTCATGTGGTCACCCCTCCCCCCATGTCCATAGAAAGGGACACCAGAGGCCAGCCAGGCCACAGCTCCTTTGAAAGGAGGACCTGATTCAGCTCCTTGCCGTTTCTCCGTCGGGTTCCTCCTCCCTGTGTGGCCACCACCTTTACCACTTCTTATTTCCAAAGGACTTCCTCCTCCTCCTCCATAGCTACCATCCCCTCATTGACTCTTACTGTCTATTCCTTTGCAGGGAGCTTCTCTTTGAGGCAGTATAGGGTGATGACCAGGCATTCAGGCTCCATCAGACTATAGAGTCTGGCTCTACCACTTATTATTTTTTTAAACAACCTTGTGACTCTGTCACTTATTAGTATACATTATCATGCAAGTATTTAACAACTCTTAGGCTGGGTGTGGTGGCTCACACTTGTAATCCCAACACTTTTGGAGACCAAGGCAGGAAGATTTCTTAAGCCTAGGAGTTAGAGACCAGAGTGGGCAACATCGTGAGATACCCCCATCTCTACCAAAAAAAATTGCCAGGAGTGGTGGTGCATGTCTGTGGTTCCAGATACTCAGGAGGCTCGTGGGGAGGATCACTTAAGCCCGGGAATTCGAGGCTGCAGTGAGCAATGATCACACCACTAAATTCCAGCCTGGGCAACAGAGCAAGACTCTCTCTCTAAAAGTAAAAAATAAAAATAAAAATAAAAACAGAAGAATCCTCTTAGATTCAGTTTTTACAAAGTGTCACTGGAGGCAGAAAATGTGGACTTGAAGATTTTTCAAATATTTAACACCTGTTGCCTATTTCACAAGGTTTTCATTGGCAGAGTTTTGTCTGGAGATGAGGAAGTTTTTTCTCCCTCTATTTTCTAAGTATTTAGCAGAGAACAGTATTAAAATAACTTAGAGGACATATATTTCCCCTTGAACTGTTATATAAAATTCAACACGGGTAAAAGAAATCAATGGAACAGATAACAATTGTTTCTTTGTCTCCTTGCTTACACCCACTTCTCCTTTTATCAAAGGAAGATCATCATTAGCTGAATATATTCTAAGGTTGTTTCTTTGTACTTTTTTATTATTATTGTTATACTTTA
The DNA here is from genome assembly GCF_047675955.1 of Chlorocebus sabaeus. Classification (NCBI taxonomy): domain Eukaryota; kingdom Metazoa; phylum Chordata; class Mammalia; order Primates; family Cercopithecidae; genus Chlorocebus; species Chlorocebus sabaeus. The sequence goes on from NC_132926.1 coordinate 25,242,067, forward strand.
AGTTCTGGGATACATGTGCAGAACTTGGAGGTTTGTTACATAGGTATACATGTGCCGTGGTGGTTTACTGCACCCATCAACCCATCATTTACATAGGTATTTCTCCTAATTCTACCCCTCTCCTACTCCCCAACCCCCTGACAGGCCCCAGTGTGTGATGTTCCCCTCCCTGTGTCCATGTGTCCTCATTGTTCAACTCCCACTTATGAGTGAGAACATGTGGTGTTTGGTTTTCTGTTCTTGTGTTAGTTTGCTGAGAACGATGGTTTCCAGCTTCATCCATGTCCCTGCAAAGGACATGAACTCATCCTTTTTAATGACTGCATAGCATTCCATGGTGTATATGTGCCACATTTTCTTGATACATTCTATCATTGATGGGCATTTGGGTTGGTTCCAAGTCTTTGCTATTGTGAATAGTGCCGAAATAAACATACGTGTGAATGTGTCTTTGTAGTAGAATAATTTATAATCCTTTGGGTATGTACCCAGAAATGGGATTGCTGTGTCAAATGTTATTTCTGGTTCTAGATCCTTGAGGAATCACCACACTGTCTTCCACAATGGTTGAACGAATTTACACTCTCACCAACAGTGTAAAAACATTCCTATTTCTCCACATCCTCTCCAGCATCTGTTGTTTCCTGACTTTTTAATGATAGCCACTCTAACTGGTGTGAGGTGTTATCTCATTGTGGTTTTGATATGCATTTTTCTAATGACCAGTGATAATGAGCGTTTTTTTCATACGTTTGTTGGCCACATAAATGTCTTCTTTTGAGAAGTGTCTGTTCATATCCTTCACCCACTTTTTGATGGGGTTGTTTCTTTTTTTCTTGTCAATTTGTTTAAATTCCTTAAAGATTTTGGATATTAGCCCTTTGTCAGATGGATAGATTGCAAAAATTTTCTCGCATTCTGTAGGTTGCCTGTTAACTCTGATGGTAGTTTCTTTTGCTGTTCAGGAGCTCTTTAATTTAATTAAATCCTATTTTTCAATTTTGGCTTTGTTGCCATTGCCTTTGGTGTTTTAGTCATGAAGTCTTTGCCTATGCCTATGTCCTGAATGATATTGCCTAGGTTTTCTTCTAGGGTTTGTATGGTTTTAGGTCTTATGCTTAAGTTTTTAATTCATCTTGAGTTAATTTTTTTATAAAATATAAGGAAGGGGTTCAGTTTCAGTTTTCTGCATATGGCTAGCAAGTTTTCCCAACACCATTTATTAAGTAGGGAATCCTTTCCCCATTGCTTGTTGTTGTCAGGTTTGTCAAAGATCTGATGGCTGTAGAAGTGTGGCATTATTTCTGAGGCCTCTGTTCTGTTCCATTGGTCTACATATCTGTTTTGGTACCAGTACCATGCTGTTTTGGTTACTATAGCCTTGTAGTATAGATTGAAGTCAGGTAGCATGATGCCTCCAACTTTGTTCTTTTTGCTTAGGATCGTCTTGGCTATGTGGGCTCTTTCTTGGTTCCATATGAAATTTAAAGTAGTTTTTTTCTAATTCTGTGAAGAGAGTCAATGGTAGCTTGATGGGGATAGCATTGAATCTATAAATTACTTTGGGCAATATGGACATTTTCACAATATTGATTCTTCCTATCCATGAGCATGGAATGTTGTTCCATTTGTTTGTGGCCTCTCTTATTTCCTTGAGCAGTGGTTTTTAGTTCTCCTTGAAGAGGTTGTTTGGCCAGGCATGGTGGCTCACACCTGTAATCCCAGCACTTTGGGAGGCTGAGGTGGGCAGATCACAAGGTCAGGAGTTCAAGAACAGTCTGGGTAATATGATGAAACCCCATCTCTACTAAAAATACAAAAATTAGCCAGGTGTGGTGGCAGGCGCCTGTAATCCCAGCTCCTCACGAGGCTGAGGCAGAAGAAACACTTGAACCCAGGAGGCGGAGGTTGGAGTGAGCCAAGATTGCACCACTGCACTCCAGCCTGGGCAACAGAGTGAGACTCCATCCCAAAGAAAGAACAAGAAAAGAAGAGGTCCTTCACACCCCTTGTAAGTTGTATTCCTAGGTATTTTATTCTCTTTGTAGCAATTGTGAATGGAAGTTCACTCATGATTTGGCTCTCTGCTTGTCTATTATTGGTGTATAGGAATGCTTGTGATTTTTGCACGTTGATTTTGTATCCTGAGACTTTGCTAAAATTGCTTATCAGCTTAAGGAGATTTTGGGCTGAGACGATGGGGTTTTCTAAATATACAATCATGTCATCTGCAAACAGAGACAATTTGACTTCCTCTCTTCCTATTTGAATACCCTTTGTTTCTTTCTCTTGCCTGATTGCCCTGGCCAGAACTTCCAGTGCTGTGTTAACTAGGAGTGATGAGAGAGGGCATCCTTGTCTTCTGTTAGTTTTCAAAGTGAATGCTTTCCGCTTTTGCCCATTCAGTATATTGGCTGTGGGTTTGTCATAAATAGCTCTTATTATTTTGAGATATGTTCCATCAATACCCAGTTAATTGAGAGTTTTTTAGCATGAAGGGCTATTGAATTTTGTCAAAGGCCTTTTCTGCATCTATTGAGATAATCATGTGATTTTTGTCATTGGTTCTGTTTATGTGATGGATTACATTTATTGATTTGCGTATGTTGAACCAGCCTTCCATGCCAGGGATGAAGCTGACTTGATCATGGTGGATAAACTTTTTGATGTGCTGCTGGATTCGGTTTGCCAGTATGTTATTGAGGATTTTTGCATCACTATTCATCAGGGATATTGACCTGAACTTTTTTTATTGTTGTGTCTCTGCCAGGTTTTGGTATCCAGATGCTCCTGGCCTCATAAAATGAGTTACAGAGGAGTCCCTCTTTTTCTATTGTTTGGAATAGTTTCAGAAGGAATGGTACCAGCTCCTCTTTGTACCTCTGGTAGAATTGGGATGTGAATCTGTCTGGTCCTGGGCTTTTTTTGGTTAGTAGGCTATTAATTACTGCCTCAATTTCAGAACTTGTTATTGGTCTATTCAGGGATTTGACTTTTTCCTGGTTTAGTCTTGGGAGGGTGTATGTGTCCAGGAATTTATCCATTTTTACTAGATTTTCTAGTTTATTTACATAGAGGTGTTTATAGTATTATCTGATGGTAGTTTGTATTTCTGTGGGATCAGTGGTGATATCCCCTTTATCATTTTTTATTGTGTTTATTTGATTCTTCTCTCTTTTTTCTTTATCAGTCTGGCTAGCAGTTTGTCTATTTTGTTAATCTTTTCAAAAAACCAGCTCCTGGATTCAATGAGTTTTTGAAGGGTTTTTTGTGTCTCTACCTCCTTCAGTTCTGTTCTGATCTTAGTTATTTCTTGTCTTCTGCCAGCTTTTGAATGTGTTTGCTCTTGCTTCTCTAGTTTTTTAAATTGCCATGTTAGGGTGTCGATTTTAGATCTGTCCTGCTTTCTCTTATGGGCATTTAGTGCTATAAATTTCCCTCTAAACACGCCTTAGCTGTGTCCCAGAGATTCTGATATGTTGTGTCTTTGCTCTGATTGGTTTCAAAGAACTTATTTATTTCTGCCTTAATTTCATTATTTACCCATAGTCATTCAGGAGCAGGTTGTTCAGTTTCCATGTAGTTGTGTGGTTTTGAGTGAGTTTCTTAATCCCGTGTTCTAATTTGATTGCACTGTGGTCTGAGAGACTGTTTGTTATGATTTTCATTCTTTTGCATTTACTTCCAATTATGTGGTCAATTTTAGAATAAGTGCGATGTGGTGCTGAGAAGATCTGTTGATTTGGGGTGGAGAGTTCTGTAGATGTCTCTTAGGTCTGCTTAGTCCAGAACTGAGTTTAAGTCCCGAATATCCTTGTAAATTTTCTGTCTCATTGATCTGTATAACATTGACAGTGGGGTGTTAAAGTCTCCCACTATTACTGTGTGGGAGTCTAAGTCTCTTTGTAGATCTCTAAGGACTTTCTTTATGAATCTGGGTGCTCCTGTATTGGGTGCACATATATTTAGGATAGTTAGCTCTTCTTGTTGCATTGATCCCTTTACCATTATGTAATAACCTTCTTTGTCTTTTTTGATCTTTGTTGATTTAAAGTCTGTTTTATCAGAGACTAGGATAGCAAACCCTGCTTTTTTTTTGCTTTCTATTTGCTTGGTAAATATTCCTCCATCCCTTATTTTGAGCCTATGTGTGTCTTTGCACGTGAGATGGGTCTCCTGAATACAGCACACTAATGGGTCTTGACGCTTTATCCAATTTTCCAGTCTGTGTCTTTTAATTGGGGCATTAAGCCCGTTTACATTTAAGGTTAATATTGCTATGTGTGAATTTGATCCTGTCATTATGATGCTAGCTGGTTATTTTGCGCAATAGTTAATGCAGTTTCTTCATGGTATCAATGGTCTTTACAATTTGGTATGTTTTTGCAGAAGTTTTTCCTTTCCATGTTTAGTGCTTCCTTCAGGAGCTCTTGTAAGGCAGGCCTGGTGGTGACAAAATCTCTCAGCACTTACTTGTCTGTAAAGGATTTTATTTCTCCTTCACTTTTGAAGTTTAGTTTGACTGGATATTAAATTCTGGGTTGGACATTATTTTCTTTAAGAATATTGAATATTAGCCCCACTCTTCTGGCTTGTAGTGTTCTTGAAAAGAGATCTGCTGTTAGTCTGATGGGCTTCCCTTTGTGGGTAACCCAATCTTTCTCTCTGGCTGCCCTTAGCAATTTTTCCTTCATTTCAACCTTGGTGAATCTTACGATTATGTGTCTTGGGGCTACTCTTCTCAAGGAGTGTCTTTGTGGTGTTCCCTGTATTTCCTGAATTTGAATGTTGGCCTGCCTTGCTCTGTTGGGGAAGTTCTCCTGGATAATATCCTGCAGCGTGTTTTCCAACTTGGTTCCATTCTCCCTGTCCCTTTCATGTATACCAATCAAATGTAGGTTTGGTCTTTTCACACAGTCCAATATTTCTTGGAGGCTTTGTTTGTTCCTTTTCATTCTTTTTTCTCTAATCTTGTTTTCACACTTTATTTCATTGGGTTGATCTTAAATCTCTGATATCCTTTCTTCCACTTGATCAGTTCTGCTATTGATACTTGTGTATGCATCACGAAGTTCTTGTGCTGTGTTTTTCAGCTCCATCAGGTTATTTATGTTCTTCTCTAAAATGGTTTTTCTAGTTAGCAATTCGTCTAACCTTTTTTCAGGTTCTTAGCTTCCTTGCATTGGGTTAGAACATGCTCCTTTAGCTCAGAGGAGTTTGTTGTTACCTATCTTCTGAAGCCTACTCTGTCAATTCATCAAACTCATTCACCATCCAGTTTTGTTCCCTTGCTGGAGGGGAGTTGTGATCCTTTGGAGGAGAAGAGCCATTCTGGTTTTTGGAATTTTCAGCCTTTTTGCACTGTTTTTTCGTCATCTTCTGGATTTATCTACCTTTGGTCTTTGACGTTGGTGACCTTCGGATGGGGTTTCTGTGTGGACATCCTTTTTGTTGATGTTGATCCTATTCCTTTCTGTTTGTTAGTTTTCCTTCTAACAGTTAGGCCTCTCTACTACAGGTCTGCTGGAGTTTGCTGGAGGTCCATTCCAAACCCTGTTTGCCTGGGTATCACCAGCAGAGGCTACAGAACAGCACAGATTGCTGCTTGTTCCTTCCTCTGGAAGCTTCGTCCCATAGGGGCACCCACCAGATGCCAGCCAGAGATCTCCTGTATGAGGTTTCTGTTGACCCCTGCAGGAAGGTGTCTCCCAGTGACAAGGCATGGGGGTCAGGGACCCACTTGAGGAGGCAGTCTGTCTCTTAGCAGAGCTCAAGTGTTGTGCTGGGAGATTCCCTGCTCTCTTTAGAGCTGACAGGCAGGGAAGTTTAATTCTGCTGAAGTTGCACCCACAGCCACCCCTTCCCTCAGGTGCTCTGTCCCAGGGAAATGGGAGTTTTATCTATAAACCATGACTGGGGCTGCTGCCTTTCTTTCAGAGATGCCCTGCCCAGAGAGGAGGAATCTAGAGAGACAGTCTGGCTACAGTAGTTTTGCGGTGCTGTGGTGGGTTCCATCCAGTTCAAACTTCCCTGTGGCTTTGTTTACCCTGTTAGGGGAAAACCACCTACTCAAGCCTCAGTAATGGCGGACTTCCCTCCCGCCACCAAGCTGGAGTGTCCTAGGTCGACTTCAGACTGCTGTGCTGGTAGCAAGAATTTCAAGCCAGTGGATCTCAGCTCACTGGGCTCCATGGTGGTGGGATCCGCTGAGCTAGACCGCTTGGCTCCCTGGCTTCAGCCCCCTTCCCTGGGGGTTGTGAACAGTTCTGTCTCACTGGCGTTCTAGGCGCCACTAGGATATGAAAAAAAACCTCCTGTAGCTAGCTTGGTGTCTGTCCAAATGGCCGCCCAGTTTTGTGCTTTAAATGCAGGGCCCTGATGGCGTACACACTCGAGGGAATCTCCTGGTCTCTTGGTTGTGAAGACCGTGGGAAAAGCTTAGTATTTGGACTGGAATGCACCATTCCTCATGGCATAGTCCCTCAAGGCTTTCTTTGGCTAAGGGAGGGAGTTCCCCAACTCCTTGCACTTCCTGGGTGAGGCGACGCCCCACCTGGCTTGGCTCACCCACTGTGAGCTGTACCCACTGTCTAACCAGTCCCAATGAGATAAGCCAGGTACCTCAGTTGGAAATGCAGAAATCACCCACCTTCTGTGTTGAATCGCTGGGGGCTGCAGACAGGAGCTGTTCCTATTTGGCCATCTTTCCAGCCATCCCTTTGTTTTGTTTTCAAAGAAAAGCACTAAAGACAAATTCTTTATATTCCTATAGAGCTTTACATTTTATATTTGCACATATTTTGATAGTGTTTTTTTCTTAAATTCTGTTGCATGCTTCATAAAAACAGCTATATTGGGGTATGATTTACATACAATAGAACTCACCCAATTCAGGTGTACCTCAGACTGGCAAATATATACAATTGTATAACTACCAACATACTGAAGATACAGGACCAGTGCAGTGGCTCACGCCTGTAATCCTAGCACTTTGGGTGGCTGAGGCAGGTGGATCACCTGAGCTCAGGAGTTTGAGACTAGCCTGACCACTAGGACAAAACCCTGTCTCTACCAAAAATGCAAAAAATTAGTCCGGCATGGTGGTGTGAACCTTTAATCCCAGCTACTTGGGAGGCTGAGGTGGGAGTATCATTTGAAACTGGGAGGTGGAGATTGCAGTGAGCCATATTCATGCCACTGCACTCGATCCTGGGTGACAAAATGACAGCCTGTCTCAAAAATAAAATTGTTATACAAAATTAGAAGATGTATATATATGTAAAAGAAGAAGGAGACAAAAATCACCTGTTTCCTTTGCCCAGAAGAGACACTTGTTAAACAATTTTAAAAATATAACCTTTCAGGCTTTTGTCTGTGTATGTGTGTGTTCCTTCTTACAAGAGTGGGTTAAGGTTGTTGATCTTTTGTATTTTAATTGTCACGCTCAGTGATGAAGATAGTTTTCCTCACTTCTATCCTGGGGATCTTTTCACATCAATAAATAGGCACCAACAACATTCTTTATTACTTTTTTTAACTTTTAAGGTTAGGAGTACATGTGCAGGTTTATTGCATAGGTAAACTTGTGTTATGGGGGTTTGTTATACAGATTATCTTGTCACCCAAGTATTAAGCCTAGTACCCATTAGTTATTTTTCCTGATCCCCTCCCTCTTCCCACCTTCCACCCTCTGATAAGCCCCAGTGTTTATTGTTCTCCTTTATGTGTCCATGAGGCATTTTCATCATTTAGCTTCCACTTACATGTGAGAACATGAGTTATTTGGGTTTCTGTTCCTGTGTTAGTTTGCTAAGAATGATACCCTCCAGCTCCATCTGTGTACCTGCCAAGGACATGATCTCATTCTTTTTTTATAGCTGCATAGAATTCCATGGTGTGTATGTACCACATTTTTGTTTTTCTTTTCTTTGTCTTTTTTTGAGATGGAGTCTTGTTCTGTCACCCAGGCTGGAGTAAAGTGGCACAATCTTGGCTCACTGCAACCTCCACCTCCCAGGTTCAAGCTATTCTCCTGCCTCAGCCTCCTGAGTAGCTGGGATGACAGGCACGTACCACTAATTTTGTGTTTTTTTAGTAGAGATGGGGTTTCCATGTTGTACAAGTTGGTCTCAAACTCCTGACCTCAGGTGATAGACCTGCCTCAGCCTCCCAAAGTGCTGGGATCACAGGCATGAGCTACCGTGCCCAGCCCACATTTTCTTTATCCGATCTGTCATTGATGGGCATTTAGGTTGATTCCATGTCTTTGTTATTACGAACAGTGCTGCAATGAACTTATGTGTGTATATGTCTTTATGATACAGGAATTTATGTTTCTTTGGGTATATACCCAGTAATGGGATTCCTGAGTTGAATGATGGCTCTGTTTTTAGGTCTTCGAAACATAGTCACCTGGGTTTCCACTCTGGTGGAAACTAATTTATACTCCCACCAACAGTGTATAAGCATTCCTTTTTCTCTGCAACCTCATCAGCACTTGTTACTTTTTGACATTTTAGTATTAGCCATTCTGACTGGTGTGAGATGGTATCTCATTGTGGTTTTGATTTGCATTTCTCTAATGATCAGTGATACAATATTCTTGTAAATGGTTGCTGAATCTTTATTCGACTACTCAGAATCTTTATTTGATTCACGTTGATGGCACATGAGACTTAGATTATTTGCAATTTTATGATATTAGCGCTAGTCTTGTATTCATTTTTAAGAAATTTATTGTACCTCCACCTACTTCTAAACCATATTTTTGCATTTTGAGATGATCATTTGATTTTAAGATCTGCTATTCTTTAAAAGTGTAACATTGGTTTCTTTCCCAGGTACCCTAGAGATGTTGGGGAAGAAATTGGACCTGGTGCGTAGATGGAGAAATGAACTTCATCTAAGTGAAGAAATACATCTGTTATGCAAGATACTCAGGTGCTGGATTTTGCGTGTTTTCTCAAATATATTTTTTATCTGAATATGAAAAAAAACTCTCTTAGCCCACAAAAGAGGAAGTTTGAGTAAAACTTTGGTAGAAAAGTGTCTGAAAGGACAAGCTTCCTTTAGCAATACAACTCCAGAAGTTTCATTTCTCCCTCTTCCTCTTCTCTTTTCAAACTAGGAAACACTTAAAATACATGGACCCAGTTGAAAAGAGCTTCAATATTAGAGTGGGGGGTTGGGGGGTGGTAGAACTGATGAGCTGATGACAGGGAAAGAGCCAGTTCAGGAACTAGCCAAAATGACAATGGTGAAAATAATTCCTCTCCAAAAATATCCATTCCTGAATTGTATCTGTGCACTTATGTAGACTAAACTTACTCCCCTATTCTTTAAGTTCCCTTAAAGAATAACTGTTCTTGGCCAGGTGTGGTGGTTCATGCCTATAATCTCAGCACTTTGGGAGGCTGAGGTGCACAGATCTCTTGAGCCCAGGAGTTCAAGACAGCGTGGGCAACATAGTGAGACCTTGTCTCTACAAAAAATTTAAAAATTAGCCAGGCCTGGTGTTATATGTCTGTAGTCCCAGCTGCTTGGAAGGCTGAGGTGGGACGATTGCTTGAGCCTGAGAGGTTGAGGCTGCAGTGAGCTGTGATCAGGCCACTGCACTCCAGCCTGGGCAACAGAGCAAAACCCTGTCTCAAAAAACAAACAAACAAAACAAAACAAAAAAAAAAACAAAAAAAAAAAAAAAAGAAAAAGAAAAAGAAAAACAAAAGAAAGAAAAAAAGAAGAAAAATTGTTCTCAAAGTCTTTTTGACAAAGAAAATGATAGAAAAGTCAATGGTGGAGATGAATTCACACAAAATTATTTTCCACACCCACTTGTTCATTTTCTAAAAAGACTATTTTCAGAGATTTGAGACAAAAGGAAGTTTAGGTATCATTTAGTACAGACTTTTTTCTACATGAGGGAGTAGGTGGTGAATATATTGTTTGGATTTCATTCTAATCTTTGTTTTGTTTTTGCTGTAAAGGCTTGGCTCCTCAATTCTTGGTTTATATAACCATTTTTAAATTTTGTTTTATTTCTTGTAGAGACAGAGTCTCACTATGTTGCCCAGGCTAGTCTTGAACTCTTGGGGGCTCAAGTGATCCTCCCAGCATGTTGGAATCCCAGGTGTGAGCCACTGCACCTGGTCTAAACCATTTTTGAAAAGGGTTGTTTATCTAGTAACTAGTAGCTCTCTAATTCATAATGACTGAACTGAGTTTTTTAACAGGAAAGTATTTTCCCTTTCAAGAGATGAGGTTTAAACCCCTCAGGACTACTTCAACTTAAGGAGTGAACTGTTCAGCTTTCTCCACTTAATCGACTACATTTTTCTGTATGTTTACCCTTTCTTATTTCACTCCTTATTTTAGAGGAAGAAATAGCCTTGTTCCTTTGCAAAGGCAAACTTTTAATCTGTGTTTTCTTTTTTCCATTTGTTTCATAAAATCTTTTTGGAAAAGCAATCCATGCTGATTAAATACAAAGTAGAAAATAGTTAAGAAGTCAATATATAGCATTTCTTTATCTCATCAATAATTTTCTAGAAAATGTAAAAATAACATACAAACCGCCTTGGCAATAAAATGCCTAAAGTATTAGTAATTAACCTTATCAAGAATTCAGAGAACCTTTATGGCAAAAAATCTAAAACTTCATTAAGAATCATAAGAAAACATGAATATGCTGAGTTTATGGATGGCATGATTTAACATTTGTAAAGATGTCATTTCTTCTTGGGTCAATTGGGTCTGTCAAGAAAAATCCAATAAGAAAAGCTAATAGGATTTTTTGGGGTACTCAACAGATGACTCTGGAATTTTCATGGAAGTATAATGTATAAAATAGCTTTAAAAATTGTTTAAAAAGACCAAAGGCAGTGGAAGGGGTTGGACTCACTCTTTGTTAATATTGAAGTTTGTTACAAAGCCTTCGTGATAAATAATGAGATACTGGTGCAAGAACAAAGTCCAATGCCTTAGAATAAACAGCATAGGAAGCGCATACATCTCATACCTTTATCTACCTATCCAATATCCTTCATCGCATATGATCGACATAGCATCATATATCAATGAGGAAAAAATGGATTTTTAGCAGAAAGTAATGGGAAAACTATATTATTATATAGAAAAAATAAAGTTGGATTCCTACCTCTTACTATATACAAAGGTGAACTCCAGAGGAATTAATGACTAATTGGGAAAGCAAAACTAAGAAGTTAATAGAAAAACTATCGGCAAATATTATGGTAATCTTGCAGTGGGAAAGGATTTTGTTTTCTTTCTTCTTTTTAAAAAGAGAAGACACAAGTTCTTCTCTGTTGCCCAGGCTGGAGTACAGTAGCGTGATCGTGGCTCACTGCAGCCTTGACCTCCTGGGCTCAAGCAATCCTCCCACCTCAGTGTCCTGATTGGCTAGAAATACAGGTACTTGCCACCACACCTAGGTAATATTTTTTTAAAATTTTGTACAGAGAGGGTATTGCTGTGTTGCCCAGGCTGGTCTTGAACTTTTGAGCTCAAGTGATCCTCCTAGCTTGACCTCCCAAAGTGCTGATAACATGAGTGAGCCACTGCACCCAGCCAAGATTTCTTACACAAGATCCCCAAAGCAGAAGCCATAGGATAAAGATGGATGATTTCTAACATTAGTATATCAGTATTTAGGATTTCAGTTAAGTGAAGTATTCAACAGACAAATTTGACAGAGGGATGATGGAGTAGAAGAAATTACTTTTAATGTTCAGAGAAGACATTATACAGATACCCATGCAGAAATAGAGAGAAAGAGAAAGGAAATGAAGAAGAGAAAAGGAGGAAGAAGAGGAGGAGAAGAGGAAGAAAAATAGAAATATGGGCAAAAGTGTGAGAAGTCAATTTACTGAAGGGGAAACATAAACAGTTCACAAATATGTGAATAAATCATTAAACCCCCAAAATCATAAAAAAAAAAGAGAGAACAACAATAAAGTAATGCATTACATCCATCAGCTGGGCAAAAATTATAAAGAGATATACTAATGCTAGCCAGTACCTGGGTTATCAGAATTCTCATGTGTGGGGAGTTGGAGTCAAGCTGGCCAGTTTGCTCTGGAGAGAGATTTGATGGTATTTAGTGAAATCAAGTGTGTGGCTAGCCTATGATGTAAGAGTTCCCTTTCTGGATGCCTACTCTAATAAACTCTTTCTCAGGTCCATGCAGGGACATGTATGAGATTATTCAATGAAACCTTTTTTGTGTTAGTAGAAAGTTGGAGGTAACTTAGGTATCCCTCATTAACAGAATGGACGAATATAGGTAGGGTGTGGTGGCTCACACCTGTAATCCCAGCACAAGGTGGGCAGATTGCTTGAGGTCAGGAGTTTGAGACCAGCCTGACCATCACGGTGAAACCGCGTCTCCAATAAAAATACAAAAATTAACTGGGTACGGTGTCATGTACCTGTAATCCCAGCTACTCGGGGGGCTGAGGCGAGATAATCACTTGAACCTGGGAGGTAGAGGTTGCAGTGAGCCGACATTGCACCACTGCACTCCAGCCTGGGTGACAGAGCAAGACTCCATATAAAAAAAAAAAAAAAAAAAAAGGGTGAATAAAATAGGGCATATGTTCAAAGTAGTATTATATATTATGCAGCAATTAGGAGCTATAAGCTAAATATACATATGGTAACACAGTTAGATTTTACGATCATAGAGTTGGGTGGAAAAGGAAGCAGAAGGATAGCAAAATATTTTGTAATTTGAAAACATAATATTCAAATCAACACTGTGCATCTTTCAAGGACGCTTATATATCTAATGACATTGATCTAATACTTTAGCAAAAATTTGGAGTATGTATTGCGATATCAAGGAAAATCTGAGGAGGCTTAACAGACCCACGGTGACATTGTGCCTTAAAATGTATGATGAACTTAGTTCTACACCTGTGAGGAAAATACATGCATTCACTTACGCAAGGAAGATCTATTTATCTGACTATTACTTAGCACCTGCTGGAGTGAAAAAAACACACCACACAAATCCTACCACATAAAAATAATCATATTTGACATTTTGTACACCTGTGCTCTTTTCTCCACCTCCGTCTCCCATTTTGAATCCTAAAATAATTTTACTTTTCTGCTGAAATGCATCTGTTGACAGTTTCTGATCTTATCTTTTATTTACTTTTATTTTTTTACAGGTGCGCGCCACCATGCCCGGCTAATTTTTGTATTTTTAGTAAAGATGGGGTTTCTCCATGTTGGTCAGGCTGGTCTTGAACTCCTGACCCCGTGATCTGCCTGTCTCGGCTTCCTAAAGTGCTGGGATTACAAGCGTGAGCCACCGCGCCTGGCCAACAATGGTCATTTCTTCCACCCATCCCTTAAAGCTATTTTCTCAAAGGTCATCAATGGTTTCTAATTTTTAATCAAGTGGTCTTTTCTCTGTTGAGATTTATTTATTGGGTATATACCTTGATATATGATGGCAGGGTCTATGTTAAGTGCTGGGGCTATGAGATGATTCCAGTCCAGTTCCTGTGCTCCAGGAGATCACACTGTGGTTAGAAAATAGATATGAAGGCCAGGCATGGTGGTTCACGCCTGTAATCCTAGCACTTTGGGAAGCCAAAGTGGGTGGATCACAAGGTCAGAAGTTCTAGACCAGCCTGGCCAACATAGAGAAACCCTGTCTCTACTAAAAATGCAAAAATTAGCCAGGAGTAGTAGTGCACACCTGTAATCCCAGCTACTCGGGGAGAGTGAGGCAGAAGAATCGCTTGAACCTGGGAGGTGGAGGTTGCAGTGAGCTGAGATCGCACCACTGCACTCCAGCCTGGGCAACAGAGCAAGACTCCGTCTAAAAAAAAAAAAAAAAAAAAAAGATGTGAAAATGAATAATCTTAATATAATGTTCTAATTATAGAGATAAGGTGTGCCCAGGAGCTCCCACTGGAGCTCCAGTGGGAACTTGCATTTAAGAAGATGTGTTGGAGAAGATTCAGTCCAAGTTTTGAAGGGTGAACCAATTAAATAAGAGTAGGGAATTTTAGGCAGGTGGTTCTCAGGCCTAACTATACATTTAAGCTTAAAAAAATACTAATGCCTAAGCCCCAGCCCAGACCAATGAAGTCATGTCTAGGGGTGGAATCTGCACCCCTCTTGTGATTTTAAGATGTAACCAGATCTGAGAACCACACCTCTGGACTGAGAGAGGTATGGGAGCCAGGCACAAGGGTGCAGAATGGTTGAAGATGTAGCTAATGTCAGAACCTTTTAATTTTTTTTTAAATAATGAGATGGGTCTCGCTATGCTGCCTAGGCTGGCCTTGAACTCCTGAGCTCAAGCAATCTGCCTGCCTTGATCTCCCAAAGTTCTGGGATTACAGGCGTGGGCCACCACAGTCGGCCTAGTGTCAGTCTTTGATCCCAGACTGTCTCACTGCAAAGAATGTTCCTAACCACTTCTCATTACTGGTTCCACGTGACTGATGTATTAGTCAGGATACATAAGATTATGCTGTGGTTAAACAAACAATAATTTAGTGGTTTCGAATAACAAAGTTTGGGCCAGGCACAGTGGCTCACGCCTGTAATCCCAGCACTTTGGGAGGCCGAGGCAGGCGGATCATGAGATCATGAGATCATGAGATCGAGACCATCCTGGCCAACATGATGAAACCCTATCTCTACTAAAAATACAAAAATTAGCTGGGCATGGTGGCGTGTACCTGTAGTCCCAGCTACAGGCTGAGGCAGGAGAATCACTTGAACCCAGGAGGCAGAGGTTGCAGTGAGCTGAAATAGCGCCACTGCACTTCAGCCTGGCAACAGAGCGAGACTCCGTCTCAGGGAAAAAAAAAAAAGAATAACAAAGTTTGCATTTTATTTTTACATGTTTCCATTGAGGATCATAGGGATGGAGGGTGGGGCTCTACTTAACATCATTAATAATCAAAGACCCAGGCTTGGGGTCTTTCACTATTTGAAGCCAGGCAAAGGAAACATGTACACCAATTCTTTTAGGCTTCCACCTGCAAGTGGTCCATGACACTTTTGCTTACATGCACTTGCCAAATCCAGTCATGTGTCCATAATGAACATCATGGCGATGGGGCATGTTACTCTATTGTGTGCCTAGAAGATAACTAGAATATTTGTAAAAATAACTCTTACTAAGGTTGTGTGAAATCCAATTAAACTCAATTGCCAATGGCAGCCATTTATATTTGTCTGAGGTTCCACACTATGGCACCTGGAAGAAGTGACTTCACTATATTTGCACCAACCAGGATATTTCCAGGGGAGTTTAATGCTGTGCTTTTTCATTCTTACATACAATTCTCCCACTTTCAACTGCTTCCTTCCTTCCTTCCTTCCTTCCTTCCTTCCTTCCTTCCTTCCTTCCTCTCCTTCCTTCGTCCCTCCCTCCCTCCCTTTCTTCCTCTCCCTCCCTCCCTTTCTTCCTCTCCCTCCCTCTTTCTCTTTCTTTCTCTTTCTTTCTTTCTTTCTTTCTTTCTTTCTTTCTTTCTTTCTTTCTTTCTTTCTTTCTTTCTTTCTTTCTTCTTTCTTTCTTCTTTCTTTCTTTCTTTCTTTCTTTCTTTCTTTCTTTCTTTCTTTCTTTCTTTCTTTCTTTCTTTCTCCTTCCTTCCTTCCTTCCCTCCTTCCCTCCTTCCCTCCCTCTCTTTCTCTTTCTTTCTTTCTTTCTTTCTTTCTTTCTTTCTTTCTTTCCTTTCTTTCTTTCTTTCTTTCTTTCTTTCTTCTTTCTTTCTTTCTCTTTCTCCTTCCTTCCTTCCTTCCTTCCTTCCTTCCTTCCTTCCTTCCTTCCTTCCTTCCTTCCTTCCTTCCTTTTTTCTTCTCACTCTCTGTTTCTTTTTCTTTTTTTGAATGGGTCTTGCTCTGTCACCCAGGCTGGATAGCAGTGGTGCAATCATAGCTCGCTGCAGCCTCAACCTCTCAGACTCAAGCGATCCTCCCACCTCAGCCTCCATAAGTTGCTGAGATTATGGGCATAAGCCACCATGCATGGTCCACTTTCAATTTCTTAACAAAGGTCTGACCTTCCCCAGAAATAAAAGTTGGATTTCCAAGATTTCAGTACTTTCTGTATTTCTTTAGATGGAAACTTTCCTCTTCCGAGAGCAAAACTAATGTAATAATGACTTTTTGACCCAACTGCAACAAGTATCCACCCAAGCTCCATTTCTCCTTTTCTATTTGTGGATCCTCCCTATGTCAGGTTGATTTATGAGGCCAATTGACTCATGCCAGCTTCTTCCCGTCTTTTTTCCTTTGCTTATAAATTGAAAACTTTTTCCTATGTCTTTATGACCTCAAAGAACTTGCCCATAAGTAATCTTGTTTAATTCTCAAATAGACTCTACACTGAAGGCATTATTCAATCCCTTTTTACAAATAAAGAAAATAAATTTCAGAGGTGAAACAGGGTTTCATAAAGATTTCTGAAATATTTACCTCTTCTAACAGCTACCCTTACCTTCTTTCCACTTTGTATTATTTTCTCCTTTTAATGAGTCAAAATGTTCACTCATTCATTCACTCATCAGGTTTCCATTATCTATTAGAAGCCTGGCATTGAATCAGCCACAGGATTATATGTACTTGGTCTCTGTGCTCTGCCGTCCATTGCTCAGGCAATAGCCTTTTCTTCTTCTAATAGAACTCTAATTTTCTTCAGGGAACCAGCATGTTTCATCTCCTGATCTGAAGATCCCTGCCCCAGGCTGAAGGCATAGGACTGATTGGTCTAAATCAGTCATACCAAGAACCCAAAAGCAAATGCAATAAAAACAAAGATAAATAGCTGGGACTTAATTAAACTAAAGAGCTTTTGCATGGCAAAAAGAACAGTCAGCAGCATAAACAGACAACCCACAGAGCATGAGAAAATCTTCACAATCTATACATCTGACAAAGGACTAGATCCAGAAGGTACAACGAACTCAAACAAATCAGTAAGAAAAAATCCATCCCATCAAAAAAAGTGTCCTTAGACAATTCTCAAAAGAAGATACACAAATAAATGGCCAATAATCATATAAAAGATGCTCAGTGTCACTAATGATCAGGGAAATGCAAATCAAAACCGCAATGTGATACCACCTTACTGCTGTGAGAATGGCCATAATCAAAAAATCAAAAAACGGTAGATGTTGGCATGGATGTGGTCAACAGGGAACACTTCTACACTGCTGGTGGGAATGTAAACTACTACAGTCAGTATGGAAAACAGTGTGGAGATTCCTTAAAGAACTAAGAGTAGATCTACCATTTGATCCAGCAATCCTACTACTGGGTAGGATTTTACCCAGAGGAAAATAAGTCTTTACTTGAAAAGTACACTTGCACACGCATGTTTATAGCAACACAATTCACAATTGCAAAATCGTGGAACCAACCCAAATGCCCATCAATCAACGAGTGGATAAAGAAACTGTGGGGGGTGTGTGTGTGTGTATATAAAATATGTATATATATACACACACACCCCTCTCATCCAGTGACCTCTCATCCAGTGACCTCTCATCCACGTCACTGAAAATGCTGTTAATTCATTCCTTTTTATGGCTGCATAGTATTCCATATATATATATACACATACACACACACACATATACACACACTCTCACACATATTTATGGTATGGTATATATATATATATGGTGTGTATATATAGACATATATATATTTGTGTGTATATATATGGTGTATATTTATGGTGTATATGTATATATATATAAAACTGCAAATGCTGTTAATTCATTCCTTTTTATGGCTGCATACAATAGATTTGAGGGTAAGCTGGTGGCTTAGTTCTGGTTAAGTCAAGTCTGCTGAGAAGGGCTTCTCTTCCCAAATAAAAAGTCAAAGACTAACATTGTGAAAGCCTTTCTGTCTCCCCTTTGCCCTTCCCAAACACAAACTTGATGTCCAGAAGTACCTCAGCCCTCCTGTGACCAGGGTGTGACAAAGCAGCATGGAGGAACAGAAAGAGTCTGGGTGCTTGATGATATTTTTGATTCCCTGGGCTGTCTACATCCAGGCTTCTTTTTATGAGAGAAAAAACAAACCCCGTATATGTTTAGGCTTCTGTGAATTGGACTTTCTGTTCCTTCCAGCTGACTGGATTCCTAAGTGACTTAAATGATTGTTTTGGTGACAGACTCATAAAAAATGTCTATCCGTATTAGATTTGTTAGTCATTGCCTACCAAACCCAGCCACTTCTGAGCAACCATACTCCATCCACAGCCCAACTGCTGAAACTGCAAATGGAATGGTGGCATTCTGCACGGTGGGCTCTTTCTTCTCCAGGGTAAGGCTGATCTCAGGGTAGCCAGTCGCAGAGAGCAGCCAGTGGAAAACAATCTGAGGCCTACCTTGGAAAATGTGAACCAGAGTGGCTCAAGTTCTCCCTCAGGAATCTGACATTTAGAATTGAAAGAATGAGTGAGTGAGCTCAGAGAGCTGGGTTGAGGGTTACTTAGAGGATCTGGGGCTAGGGTGTATAATAAGGACCATGAGAAAGCTAGTCAGGGGAGAGGTTCGGAGAGGGACAGAAAGAGATACCTCAGAAACGAGCAGAGGAAGTAACACCTTGATGTTTCCTAATGAGGCGCTGATTCCAGACTGCATGTGCCCTTATCATGAGTAACCTCCTCCTTGGGGCAATTTGCGTGAACCTCTATTCTTGTCCTGAAATCAGCTCAAATATAGGCAATAAAAGCTGTATTTCGAGGTAAGTTTTCAATGATTTCTAGTCCCTCTTTCAGTGTACATATAGTGACAAATATAATATCTCCTTTGTGGGTTTGTTGCTGGGATTACATGTGAATAAGACCTAGCACAGTGCTTAGCACATAGCCACAGCTTAGTGAATGTTCATTTCTTTTCCATTTCCCTAGCGCCTAGGTTGTGAGCTTATTGAAGGCAAGAATGGCTCATCTGATATGACAGTCTCAGGCGTTAGCACAGTGCCTGCACATAGCATGAAGTCAATGGGTTGGCAAATGTTTTCTGTTAGGACTAGATAGCAAATATTGTTGGGTTTGTGGACCATATGGTATCTGTTGCAATCGTTCAACTCTTATTGTAGCCTGAAAGAAGCCATATGCTAAAAAATGGACGTGACCATGTTGTAATAAGTTTCTTTACAAAAATGGGTGTTGGGCTGTATATTTGGTCCATGGGCCATAGTTTGTTGACCCTTGCTACAGATGATGAACAACTGAATGAATAAAAATGAATGAATGGGATTTTATTTAATAATGCCATTCACCAGAAGCAAAGTATTGGTACTATAAAGGACTCTTTATCCAGAAAACCTGGATTCTATTTTCAGCCTATTACATAGTAGTCTTTTATCTTCTCCAGCGTCTTGCCTTTATTTGTAATGGGGCCTGATAATCCCTTCTTTGTTTAAAGATTTGGAACTGTCAGGTCTGTAAAGGTAAAATCTATGCCTCATTTGTCTTTATTCTCAGGGCCTAACAGAATTCTCACGACTAAGCATAATAGGTTGACAAGCACTTGCTGAATGATTAAAAGGTTGAGGTGAATCAGGTGTTGGTGAAGCACGTAGTTGGACCAGATAATAGTATAAACTCTTTTATTACTTATTCATGTATTTATTTTTTGAGACAGGATCTTGCTCTGTTGCCTAGGCTGGAGTGCAGTGGTATTATCTCGGCTCACTGCAACCTTTGCCTCCCGGGTTCAAGTGATTCTCATGCCTCAGCCTCCCAAGTAGCTTGGACTACAGGCACATGCCACCGCGCCTGGCTAATTGTTGTATTTTTTGTGGAAAGGAGGTTTCGCCATTTTGCCCAGGCTTGCTCATGAGCTCAAGCAATTCTCCCACCTCAGCCTCTCAAAGTGCTGGCATTACAGGTGAGAGCCATGGTGCCCAGTCCTAAACTCTTAAAATAGGAAAAACTTTAAAATCATCCAGCCAAATTCTCACTTTGCAGAGGGTTTTTTTTTTTTTTTCCAGATTTAAGATTCCAAATGACTGCAAGCCCAATGCAAATTGACTTAAACCCAAAAGGAAATGTATTGCCTCATTGATGTGCCTTGTTTCAGGGATTCCACTCATGTCATAGACCTAGACTTGCTTTATTTCCCTGCTTGCCTTCTGCTTGATTGATTCTTTTATGAGGTAGACTTTCCTCGTTGGTGGCAAGACCGCTGCCATTAGCTTCCAGCTCACTTCCTCACAGCTCAGACCAGAGGAAAATAGAGAGGGTCCTTATCTCTGAAAAGTCACAATAAACATCTCAAGATTGTGTATCCTTGACTTCATTTGAGTCAATTGCCTATCCTTGGCCAATTTCACCCAAGAATGAAATCCACGCCACCTGAACCGCATTGACTGAGAATGAGGGAAGTCTGGTTCTCCAGAGGCAAATCTCCAAATGCAGAGAATGAAGGTGGCAAAGACATGAAATACCCAGCACTGCTTTGGACTCTCTCAATAATATGCTTTAATAAAAACTGAGCATCAAATATTAGGATGTTTGTGAATATTCTGAAGCTTGATCTTGGACTCTAACTTAGGAAGAGACAACCAAGTTCAGTCTTTTTCCAGTGTTTGACTCCTCCAGATACTAGATTACTTTTAACATTTACATTCCTAAAACAAAGGAATGTGTGCATTTTTAAAAATGAATTTTATTTTAAAGTAGTTTTAGATTTACAGAAAAATCAAAGATAATACAACAGTGTTCTCATGTACCATACACCTGTTTCCCCTATTATTAACATCTTATATTAGTGTGATATATTTATTAAAATTAATGAACTGGCCCAGTGAAGTGGCTCATGCCTGTAATTCTAGCACTTTGAGAGGCCAAGGCGGGTGGATCGCTTGAGGTCAGGAGTTCAAGACCAGCCTGGCCAATGTGGTGAAACCCCGTCTCTACTAAAAATACAATTAGCTGGGCGTGGTGGTAGGTGCCTGTAATCCCAGCTACTCAGGAGACTGAGGCAGAAGAATTGCTTAAACCCAGGAGGCAGAGGTTGCAGTGAGCCGAGATCATGTCACTGCACTCCAGCCTGGGCAACAGAGTGAGACTCTGTCTCAAAAAATAATGATAATGATCAAATCAAATCAAATAAATGAATCAAGATTGGTACACTGTTATTAACTAAAATCAATATTTATATTTTCTTGCTTCTTAGCTAATGGCCTTTATCTGTTCCAAGATCCCACCTGGGATACTACATTACATTTATTATTTATTTATTTAATTTGACTTTTAAAAATAGAGACAGTGTCTCACTATGTTGGCCAAGCTGGTCTTGAACTCCTGAGCTCAAGTGATCCTCCCACCTCAGCCTCCCAAAGTGCTGGGATTACAGGTGTGAGCCACCTCACTTTGCCTGTTTTCTTCATGATTCAATGTCATGGGTTTTGAGGAGGAAGTCTACAGAGTTAAAGGGACCCTTATATTACATCATGTCAAGAGTACATATTATCAACTCAACTTATCGTTGATGTTGACCTTGATCGCCTGCCTGAGGTAGTATTTGTCAGTTTTCTCTACTGTAAAGCTACTCCTGCCCCGCCATTCCCCACTGTATTTTTTTTGAAAGAAGTCGCTAGGTCAAACCCACACTGAAAGAGTGGGGAGTTAGGCTTTATCTCCTTGAGTAGGGAGTATCTACATAAATTATTTATAATGCTTCTGGGCAGAAGATTTGTCTATTCTCCCCTACTTATTTATGAATTCAATAATTTACTTCCATCAGTATGGACTCAGATACTTACATTATACTTTGGATTATAATCCAGTGTTCTTTTATTTATTTTGTTGCTCAGGTTGTTCCAGCTTTGAGATGGAGCCAAAACTTTTTGGAAACTCTTTTGATAATCTCCTTTGCCCTTTAAAATAATCCCATCAATGTGAGATTTTCTTTTATTTTTTAAAATTTTATTTATTTATTTATTTATTATTATTTTTAGCACTTTCTTGTTTTTACTTACTGACATTGCAGGATGCTCTAGGCTCATTCTGTATGTTTTTTGCCTCAGTATTAGAATCAGCCATTTCTCCAAGAAGCCCTGGTTCTTTTCATGGGAGGATGGAATTAGGAATTAAGATGTGTGTGCTGGGTATGCTCAATATAACCATTTTATTTTATTTTATTATTAATTTATTTAATTTCGAGACGGTCTCCCTCTGTTGCCCAGGCTGGAGTGCAGTGGTGTGATCTCAGCTCACTGCAACCTCTACCTCCCAGGTTCAAGAGGTCCTCCTGTCTCAGTTTCCCGAGTAGCTGGGACTACAGGCTCACACCACCACACCCAGCTAATTTTTGTATTTTTAATAGAGACAGGGTTTTGCCATGTCGGCCAGGCTGGTCTCGAACTCCTGGCCCCAAGTGATCTGCGCACCTCGGCCTCCCAAAGTACTGGGATTACAGGCATGAGCCACCACACCCGGCCTCAATATATACGTTTTTAATAGTCAAGTTGTAAAAGGTTTATAACTAAAAATTAGTGAATTTATTTCCCACTTCTTTGCATTAAACTCTTTTGAGCTTGTTCTTCTGTTTTTTACCTTCATATGACTCATAGTGTGTTTATGCTGGTATTGTCTGACTGACCAATTTGAGACACTATTTGTTGACTCCCTGTCAAGATGAATAGACTTTGGCTTTCTTACACCCCAACCCCACTTCCTCTCTACTAATTTTTCCAGTGTAGTCAAATCAAAATTATGTGTTAAGTCGGGGCACAGTGGCTCATGCCTGTAATCCCAGCACTTTGGGAGGCTGAGGCAGGCAGACCACTTGAGGCCAGGAATTCAAGACCTGCCTGGCCAACATGGTGAAATCTCATCTCTACTAAAAACACAAAAATTAGCCTGGCGTTGTGGTGCGTGCCTGTCATCCCAGGTACTTGGGAGGCTGGGGCATGAATTGCTTGCACCCTGGAGGCAGAGGTTCGTCCCACGTATTCCATGAAGTGAGCCAAGATTGCACCACTGCACTCCAGTCTGGGCGACAGAGCGAGACCCTGTGTCAAAAAATAAATAAATAAATAAAAATAAAAATTGTGTATTAAGCCGGTAGCCAGATTTTACATTGTTATCAGTATGTAACTGTTAATATCTTTCACACTTAGCAAGTGCACCATAATTACATTTTTTTTCTCGTACAAAATTTTATCTTTCCTGGTTGGAATAATTATCTCATTTTTTGTTTGTTTGTTTGTTATTTTGAGATGAAGTCTTGCTCTGTCGCCCAAGTTGGAGTGCAGTAGTGCGATCTTGGTTCACTGCAACCACCACCTTCCCGGTTCAAGGGATTCTCCCACCTCAGCCTCCCGAGTAGCTGGGATTACAGGCATGCGCCACTGCACTCAGCAACTTTCTGTATTTTTAGTAGAGATGGGGTTTCTCCATGTTGGCCAGGCTGGTCTGGAACGCCTGACCTCACGTGATCCATCTGCCTCGGCCTCCCAAAGTGCTGGGATTACAGGCGTGAGCCACCACATCCGGCCTTCATTGTCTTTTTTTCTTAATTTCCCAAGTATCCATCAAAAATTCATCCCATGGCTGTGAGCAGTGGCTCATGCCTGTAATCCCGGCACTTTGGGAGACTGAGATGGGAGGATCACTTGAGACCAGGAGTTTGAGACCAGTCTGGGCAACATGGCAAAACAAAAATTTAAACAAATTAGCTGGGTGTGGAGGCATACACCTGTGGTTCCAGCTACTTGGGAGGCTGGGGCAACAGGATTGCTTGAGCCCAGAGGTTGAGGCTTTACTAAGCCATGTTCATACCAGTGCACTCCAGTCTGGGCAACAGAGCAAGATGCTGTCTCAAAAAAAAAAAAAAAAAATCCCAAATATTCCATCATATCTGCCAAACACCTATCAAATTTATTTTCAAAATACCTAAGTACATGAGCTCATTCGTAACACTCACTACCACCACCCCAAGGCTTATTCCTCTGCTCTTCTGCCCCAGCCTGAGTTGGTTACTAAAGTAATTATTCTCCAAAGATGCTTCCCCTACCACCCCAATGAACCACACGTCCTCGTATTCACATCCTTGTATTGCTCCTTCCACTTGAATTCTCTGGGATGGCTTTATAATTTGCCTTTTGACCAATAGAATACTGTAAAAATGATACTGAATGTCACCTAAGCCTGGGTCATGAGAACCTTTGTGGATTATTCCTGAGCATGTTGGAATGCTAATTTTTGAGAAAGCCAGATGCTATATAAAACATCCAACTACTCTGAGACTGCCATACTATAAGGAAGCCCAAGTTCCCATGTAGAAAGGTCATGTGGAGAGAGAGAGTTGTCATTCCAGCCCCTACCTCTTCTAGCCATTCTATTAATTTGCTAGACATATGAGTCTAGCTAAAAATGTCATTTTGGATGATCAGTCATGTGAGTGAGAAAGTTATCTTGGACACATAGTCCAATCTAGTTTTGAGATAGCTGCAGCTCTAGCCACTGTCACCAAGTGAGAGCCACCCAGCTGAACACTGTCATCCCAGGGAATCATGAAAAGTATATTGTTCAGGCACTAGGTTTTGGGGTGGTTTGTGATGCAGTGAAACAGTTCCCCTCTAGGACTGTTCTGCAGTTTTCTTTGTGAAATTTTTCTTCCCTGGAGTTAGATGTGTTTTCTGGACCTCATTACTTTCTCTTTCCTGGTTATTTCTCCTGTTTTGCTACAGATTTCCCTTCCATAACTTCCTGGGAAAGGAAGTATGGTAAGTAAATTTTGAATCTGTGTCCAAAAAGGCCTTTATTATGCTCTTACATTTGAGAAATAGATTGTCTGGGGGTAGGATTCTAGGTTGAAAATAAATCTCTCCTCTGGATTTTTTTTTTTTTTTTTTTTTTTTTTTTTTTTCAGACACAGGGTCTCTGTCTGTTTCCCAGGCTGGAGTGCAGTGGCCCAATCTCAACTCACTACAACCTCCACCTCCCGGGCTCAGGCAATCCTCCCACCTCAGCCTCTGGAGTAGTTGGGACCACAGGTGCGCATTGCCACACCCGGCCAATTTTTTGTATTTTTGGCAGATACAGATTTTCTTTTCTTTTTCTTTTTTTCTTTTTCTTTCTTTCTTTTTTTGGATGGAGTTTCATTCTGTCACCCAGGCTGGAGTGCAGTAGTGCGATCTCAGCTCACTGCAACATCTGCCTCCTGGGTTCAAGTGATTCTCCTGCCTCAGCCTCCCAAGTAGCTAGGATTACAGGCATGCACCACCATACCCAGCTAATTTTTGTATTTTTAGTAGAGACTGGGTTTTGCCATGTTGCCCGGGCTTGTCTTGAACTCCTGACCCAAATGATCTGCCCGTCTTGGTCTCCCAAAGTGCTGGGATTACAGGCGTGAGCGGCCGCGCCCAGCTGATACAGGTTTTTACCATGTTGCCCAGGCTAACCTGGAACTCCTGGACTCAAGTGATCCACTCACCTTGGCCTCTCAAAGTGCTGAGATTACAGATGTGAGCCACCACACTCAGCCTCTCCTCTGAATTTTGAAGGCATTCGTGCATTATTTTCTAGCTTTATTGTTTGGAACACCAATGCATTCTAATTCCAAATCCATTCAGTGCAATATGTTGTTCTTTATCTCTGGAGTCTTTTCGTGTCTTTTCTTTACATTTGATGTTCTCAAATTACATGATAATGTCTTGCTTTGTGGGGATATTTCTATTTATTGAGTTTAGCATTTGATTGACCTTCTCAATACTGAGAGTCATGTCCTTTAGTTATGAGAGTCTTTCTTTTATTATTTCTTTAGTAATTTCCTCTCCTCTGTTTTCTTTTTTGATGTTCTGAAACAATCCTAGTCCTTTGACTTTGTAGATGATTATACTTTCTAACAAATTTTCTTAACTTTATTTTTCATACCTTCCATAAAATTTGGGGGTAGGTATATTATTTTTAATTTCTAAGAGTTCTTTTCTATCCTCCGATTTTTCATTTTTATAATGTCTGTGTTCTTTTTCATAAATGTAAAATCTTTCTTTCTGAGAAAATATTAGTTCTTTAAAATTTTTTTGAAGTTCTCTTTAGCTCTCCCTGTTATTTTTGTCTCTTTTTTTATGTTAAGTGCTTTCCTCAAATGTCTGATGATCCCTGGTTATCTGTTCATATCTGAAAGTGACACTAAAAACTAATTAAAAGTTCTGCATGCATGGCTGAGGCTTATGCACTGATGAGCTTATTGAAGGAGGGTTGAGTGGTTTTGTTGGGGAACACTCAAAAATATAAATATCTGAAAATGTTTTATTGGGACCATTTAGTTTATCCAGAGATTAAATCCTCCAGTTTCCTGGGGATAGAATGGGGAAAGGATCCCTTGGTTCTGTGGGCATTCAGTGGGAAGATTCACTCTAAATCCCCTTATTTTCATCCCTGCCCATGTTAGTCTGGCTTCTCTGGGTCTAGAACCTCACCTGATATTTAGATTTTTCACTGATACCTTCAGTAGAAGCAAGGTTGAATGTTTGAGGTTTGTTGGCTGGTTACAATCAATTGAGGATTTTTAAAATTCTAGAATATTTGTGCATTCTTATATTTTCTCTCTGGTACTAAGTAGGAGCTAGCTACAGGTAGGCTTGGTCATATGGACACAGTACCCAAAGGGTCACAGGTCAAAGGACAATGTAGTGATTAACCATAATCTTTGGAATCAGGAAGTTCTGGGCTTCAGTGTCTTCCTAAAACTTAAAAAAAGAAATAAATTTTTTATTAAACATTTTTAAAAATAAAATATTAAGATGGGGTTTCACTATGTTGATCAGGCTGGTCTCAAACTTCTGGCATCAAGCAATCCTCTCATCTTGGCCTCCCTAAGTGCTAGGATTACAGATGTGCACCACTGTGCCTGTCCTCAATTTTCTTTCTCCATTATTAGGGCAAGGAGGCCAGGGGACAGGGTGAGGGAGAACCTAGAATGGGAATGGAGGTAACTTTCAGTCTAACTGTGCTTTGGCCCCATGAGGAATCTACATGTAAACACTTGCCAGTGTGGAGAGTCAATTGCATTTTGTGACAGGCTGTACAGCAGTTAGGACATCTGTGGCACGTGCATAGGTTATACAGGCATATTTGCACCAGCACCAGCACATGCAAGGATGCTCGTGCACATATAGGAAACCTGCTATACACATGGACAAAGAAGCACAAGGATGTCCATGCCATCCCTCCACACACACACTAGTCACCAGGAGAAAAGGGCTCAGCACATTTCATCATGCATCGCCAACTGGGGGAAGCCATGTAGGACAGGAGAAAGGGAAGATTATGAGGCAAAAAGAGAAATGAAACTAAAGAGTCCCACCCTGTCAGCATTAACTGGGATATAAGAGGTTGGGCTTTGGATAGATAGACAGACTCCTGGGTCCAGTCAACCATCAAAATGTCCAAAGAACCTCTCATTCTCTGGCTGATGATGGAGTTTTGGTGGCTTTATCTGAGTAAGTGTTCTGAAACCTTCTATATAGAAGTTATTGGAGGACTTGCTATTGTGTGATGGATTTCCATGCACTGGTTTGGGCCTCAGTAAAGCGGAAGCTCACTTCACTTCTGCATCCCTCCCCTCTCCCTACCAGGCTTCCTTCTGTGGAGGGCGTCTGTCCTGCCTTGTTATGCAGAGGTTTATATCCAGAGACTGGTCTGGGGGTTTTAGGCTGGGGTAATTTGGGCTTGTATTAGAAATGGCAACTGAAGAAGAGACACTGAAATAAGTGGTTAGATAAATTGGGGAAAAGAGATTTCCTCTATGGGTGTTATTCATATAATCAATAAGCCAGGAGAATTTGTTCTGGTGAGAGCTGTGATAATTCTTACCATTCCCTCTGTGTTTAGAAGTGTGTGTTTGCTTTTCGTTTTGTTTTGCTGGAGTGAGGCTTTATGGTAAGGTTTCTTTTCTGCACGTTGTTTTTGGGTTTTGGATGATACAAATGTACACACTCAGTTTTGGCCAGTGAAGTTCTTTGCATCCTGGTGGTATAGGGCCACGTGTTCTGGCCTGCACTGCAGCTGCGTCTTGGGCACTAACTGTTGACACTGGGAATACGTCTAAATTGCTCTGGCTCTCCCATATTTGAAATGAGATACCTGGCTTTTTAAATGACCAGTTGTCACAATCTATGCTTCTAGGACAAGATAATATTGAACGGCCCTTGCAGTTTTACAAAAGTCCATGTTTTTCTTTTTTTAAATGGATACATAATAACTATACATGTTTTATGGGCTACATGTGTGTTACTTTGATATATACATACAATGTACAATGATCAAATCAGGGTAATTGGGATATTCGTTTCTTGAAACATTTAAATTTCTTTGTGCTGAGAACATTTCAAATGTTCTCTTCTGGTTATTTTGAAATACACGAGAAATTATTAATAACGATAGGCACCCCACTGTGCTATCAAACACTAGGACTTATTCCTTCTATTTAATTGTATTTTTTCCCTTTTTCCACATGTTCTAACTAACTGTATTTTTGTACCCATTAACCTGCCTTTCTTCATACCCCTTCTCCCCTATCCTTTGTAGACTCCAGTGACTATCATTCTATTCTACACTTTCATGAGATCAACTTTTTTAGCTCTCATGTATGAGTGGGAACATGCAATATTTGTCTTTCTGTGCCTAGCTTATTTCACTTAATATTAATAAACTCTGTTTCCATTCATGTTGTTGCAAATGACAGAATTTCATTCTTTTTTTGTGGCTGAATATTCTACTGTGTTTATATACCACATTTTCTTTCCTTTTTTTTTTTTTTTCTTTTTTTGAGTCTGAGTCTTGCTCTGTTGCCAGGCTGGAGTGCAGTGGCACGATCTCAGCTTTACGTCAACCTCCATCTCCCAGGTTCAAGCATCTCCTGCCTCAGCCTCCCGAGTAGCTGAGACTACAGATACCAGCCACCATGGCTGGCTAATTTTTGTATTTTTAGTAAAGACGGGGTTTCACCATATTGGTCAGGCTGGTCTTGAACTCCTGACCTCAGGCGATCACCCGCCTCGGTCTCCCAAAGTGCTGGGATTACAGGCATGAGTAACTGCACCCAGCCGTATACTACATTTTCTTTATCCACTGATGGACACTTAGGTTGATTCTTTATCTTGGCTATCATGAATAGTGCTATAATAAACATCGGAGTTCAAATATCTCTTTAATTGATTCCCTTTCTTTGGGATATATCTCCAGTAGTGGGATTGTTGGATCATATGGTAGTTCTATTTTTGGTTTTCTAAGGAATCACCATACTGTTTCCCATAATGGCTGTAGTAATTTACAGTCCCACCAACAGTGTACGACAGTTCCTTTTTCTTTGTGTCCTCACCAGCAATGGTTGCTTTTTGTCTTTTTGATAGTAGCCATTTTATCAGAAATGAAGTGATATCTCATTGTGGTTTGGATTTGCATTTTCCCAGTGATTAGTGATGTTAAACACTTTTTCTTCTACGTTTTGACTCTTCGTATGTGCAGAAACCTTTCCAACATGGTGCATGAGAAAACACCCACATTTTAGGGAAAACAAACGTATTTCCTCACCTCTCAAACTCGTATTATCCTATTCTCTCTGCCTTTCTTTCCTTCATAGTGCCATGCATCCTCAGGTCCCTACTTAAGTCAGGCTTTTCCTGGCTACCCTGTAGCTTCTGGACTAGTTTAGGTGCTTCTGCTATGAGTTCTCATCCTCCTTGGAGTTCCCGCATCTGCAAACTTGTCACTCTATAGCAAATGCTCACTCACTTGCCTCTCTTCCCAGGTACTCTGTAGGCCCCATGAGCGGAGGCCAGGTCTGCTTTGTGGCTTGTTATTTTCCAGCACCTAGTTACACGCTTGATACATTATAGACACTGAAGAAGCAATCTACAGGCTGGGTGTGGTGGCTCATGCCTATAATCCTGGCATTTTGGGAGGCCGAGATGGGTGGATCACCTGAGGTCAGGAATTTGCGACTAGCCTGGCCAACATGGTGAAACCCTGTCTCTACTAAAAACACAAAAATTAACCGGGTGTGTTGACATGTGCCTGTAATCTCAGCTACTCGGGAGGCTGAGGCAGGAGAATCGCTTGAATTTGAGAGGCAGGGGTTGCAGTGAGCCGAGATCGCACCACTGCACTCCAGCCTGGGTGACAGAGTGAGACCCTATCTCAAAAAGAAAAAAAAAAAAGGAAGAAAAAAACAATCTGCAGAATGAAAGCAGTCCCTGTCACTTTCACACTTTTATTTTGGGTTTGGTATGGGTTTGTTTGGATGTAAGAAAACTACCATTTGCCTTTTCATCAATTTTTTTTTTTTACTGTCTTTGTCTTATCCTGGAAACTTGAGGTTTGGAGGGTTTTGTTAGGTTGAAAGTTGCAGGGGTCTATGTCTACATGTCCTGCTACTGGCAGGACACTGGTTGAGGGAGATTTTCTAATCCTGCTTGAAGGAGGTAGCACCTGGTGAGCTGTTTTTTTTTTTTTAATTTTGTTTTTTCATATGTGCCTTTTCTTTTTTCTTTTGTTTTTCAATTTTTTTTTTTTTTTTTTTTTTTTTTTTTTTTTTTTTTTGAGACAGAGTCTCACTCTACTGCCCAGGCTGGAGTGCAGTGGTGCAATCTCGGCTCATGGCAACTTCTGCCTCCCAGGCTCAAGCAATTCTCCTGCCTCAGCCTCCTAAGTAGCTGGGATTACAGGCACCTGCCACCACACCCGGTTAATTTTTTGTATTTTTTTTAGTAGAGACAGGATTTCACCATATTTGGCCAGGCTAGTCTTGAACTCCTGACCTAAAGTGATCCACCTGTATCAGCCTCCCAAAGTGCTGGGATTACAGGTGTGAGCCACCACACCGGGCCTATATGTGCCTTTTCTAAGATAACCAACTTAAAACAGAGTGACTGCTCAGAATCACCAAGGATCGGAGCTGGATGTACTCTTAAAAGATGCCCTTCACTCTGTAGATGGTGATTTTGAGACAGATTGGGGAAGGGCCAGCGTTGTTTAAGCTCACCAGCTAAGGAAGGAACCAAGCTGGCATAAAGACCTAACCACCATTCCAGGTAGCTCCACAGAAGTGAAACTGATTTGATATCAACAATTGCTTTACTCAGGGATACTTTTATAACAGACAGGAACCATTTTTTTGTCTTATTTCTACATTCTAATGTCCTTGGTTACACATATTAATACTTTGTTAATTTCACATGGCATTTGATATTCCTCTTCATGTGGACCTCAGAACCATTTCTGAGGTGAGTATTATCCCCTTTGCCTTGCGATAATAATGAGGTCAGGATTATCGTGGCTTTCCTCCAACAACACAAAAGCAGTAACTGGCAGAATGGGGTTTACAATGTGAGCTTAATGGTTGTTTTTCCTGCCATACTCAGTGTCTGCTTCCTTTTCTTATGTGAATTTTTAATAAGATGAGTAACACAGAAATACTCCTGGTGAAAAAATTAAAATGTTATAAAGCCGAATGCCCTTTGGACTGCTATCCCCAATTCCAATCCCTTTTCTCTGATCCTGGGGGTAACTGACACACTGAGTTTGGTGTCTATCCCACCAGACACTTTTCTGTGCATTTACTTTCAAATGTCTGAGCCCACAAAAACAAAGAAATTGGTTGATTTATTTATTTTATAAGAAGGGTTTTATATTTTATGTCTTGTTTTGAAATTTGCCCTCTTCATCATCAAATAGCTTGGAGTCTTCATGCCAATTCATGTAGGTCTATCTCTAATGCTATTAATCTACATAGAATTCCATGGAATAAATATGCCCAGTTTACCATTCCCCATATATACATTGTCCATTTCATTCACATATACATGGAGGCTGCAATAAACATTTGCAAATAAGCATCTTTGTCAACATGTGTTTTTCTAGGGTAGATAACAAACGTGAAATTGCTAAGGCATACTAGGACTCATGTATAGTGAATACTTAATAGAAACCATCAAATTTCCTCACAGTGTGGCTGTACCAATTTATACCCCCATTTCACTCTGGTTTGTCTCAGAAGGCTAAGTCCTTTCCTAAGTCCCTTCCCACAAGTGTCTTGGAGCCCTGTTTACTCACACCTTGACCAATATTCAATATTATCAGTGTTCTAAGTTTTTGCCAGTCTAATGGGCAAAATTTATTGGGTGCTCTTAGTTCCTTATCTATGAATTGTCTATTATGTTCTCTGCTAGTTTCTCTATTGGATCTTTTCTTTTTTCTTTCTTTCTTTTTCTCTGTTTTTGTTTTTCTTTTCTTTTTTTTTTTTTTTTTTGACAAGCTCCCTAGGTCATGCTAATGAGTAGCAGTGGTTAGGATACACTCATGCTTCATTTTAGAAAGGGAGAAACATTCCATCTCAAATAACTGATGCAGTAAACCTTACCCTTCAGTATTTTTTTTTTTTTTAATGGCACAGCTGCCATTTTAGATAATTCCTGTGGTTCCTTCTAGCACTAAAATTAACAAAAAAAATACATGATGCAAAGTGAAATAAGCAAGGCATAGAAAGACAAATACAAGATCTCACTTATACGCAGAATCTAAAAAAGTTAATCCCATAGACACAATAGAAAGGTGGTTACCAGAGGCTGGGGGGTGGGTGAGTGGGTGGGATAGGGAAAGGGAAGATGTTGATTAAAAGGTACACAGTTTCAGTTAGACTGAGGGACTAAGTTTTAGTGATCTATTGCACTGCATGGTGACCACAGTAATTAATGTGTTGTATATTTCTTTTCTTTTTTTTTTTTTTTTTTTTTTTTGAGACGGAGTCTTGCTCTGTCGCCCGGGCTGGAGTGCAGTGGCCGGATCTCAGCTCACTGCAAGCTCCGCCTCCCGGGTTTACGCCATTCTCCTGCCTCAGCCTCCCGAGTAGCTGGGACTACAGGCGCCCGCCACCTCGCCCGGCTAGTTTTTTGTGTTTTTAGTAGAGACGGGGTTTCACCGTGTTAGCCAGGATGGTCTCGATCTCCTGACCTCGTGATCCGCCCGTCTCGGCCTCCCAAAGTGCTGGGATTACAGGCTTGAGCCACCGCGCCCGGCCCAATGTGTTGTATATTTCAAAACTGCTAATAGATTTTTTATGTTCTTGCCACAAAAATGTGTTAAGTTGGTAAGGCAATGGCTATGTTAATTAACTTGATTGAATCTTTCTATGATGTATATGTATATTAGAACATCACATTGTACCCTATAAATATACACAATTAGTGGCTGGATGCGGTGGCTCACGCCTGTAATCCCAGCACTTTGGGAGGCCAAGGCCGGTGGATCACGAGGTCAGGAGATCGAGACCATCCTGACTAACACGATGAAACCCCGTCTCTACTAAAAATACAAGAAATCAGCTGGGTGTGGTGGTGGGCACCTGTAGTCCCAGTTACTCGGGAGGCTGAGGCAAGAGAACGGTGTGAACCTGGGAGGCGGAGCTTGCAGTGAGCCGAGATTGTGCCACTGCACTCCAGCCTGGGTGACAGAGCGAGACTCCATCTCAAAAAAAAAAATAAAAATATATATATATACACACACACACACACACACACACACACACTATTATTATTTGTCCATTAAAAATAAATAAATAGTCCATGAACTCCACCTAACTTCACATTATCTAACAGCAAACAAATAGTCCAAAGCAAGTGATTTCCAATTCTAGTTATTTCCACTGAAAGGAGAGAAGGAAATGGAATACAGTTTTACAGCCTATCTTTTTCTCATAGTACTCTCTGGATTAGGAGACCCATTTGAAGCTTTTAAGCCTGATGTCCACAATATCTACTTGTGGAAAACAGCCCACCTGATTATATGAATAAGTGAAATTGAGTTACAAGGTCAGGATTTTTCATGTGAGAGTTTACTGGTTAGTGAATGGAACTCAAATCGGAGTATTTAAATTAGCAAAAAGGTCTTGCCATGGTTAGAGATTGAAGTGGTCACCTGGCACCACTTGGGGGATAGAATCATGTGGAGTTAGGAGCACAGGAGAACAGCAAGGCACATCAAAACTTATGCTAAAGAACCACATAAGCCAGGCAACATGGGAAACCCTGTCTGTACAAAAAAACACAAAAATTAGCCAGGAAAGCTGCCATGCACCTGTGGTCCCAGCTACTCAGAAGGCTGAGGTGGGAGGATGGATTGAGTCTGGGAGGTCGAGGCTGTAGTAAGCCATGATTGCACCACTGCACTCCAGCCTAGGTGACAAAGCAAGACCCTGTATCACCAAAAAAAAAAAAAAAAAAAAAAAAAAAAAAAAAAAAAAAGAAGAAACAAAAAAAGAAAAGAAAAGAAACATAGACTATAAGTCTCTTCATCTTCCCGGAAGCATCTGTTAGCACAAAAACCGTGTAGCATATTTGAGAGATTTCAGTACTGCATCACCTAATTTTCGCATTTTTCCTTTGCAGCACCAGTCACTTCAGAGACTGTTGTGACGGAGGTTTTGGGTCACCGGGTGACTTTGCCCTGTCTGTACTCATCCTGGTCTCAGAACAGCAACAGCATGTGCTGGGGGAAAGACAAGTGCCCCTACTCCGGTTGCAAGGAGGCGCTCATCCACACTGATGGAACGAGGGTGACCTCAAGAAAGTCAGCAAAATATAGACTTCCGGGGACTATCCAGAGAGGCAATGTCTCCTTGACCATCTTGAACCCCAGTGAAGGTGACAGCGGTGTGTACTGCTGCCGCATAGAGGTGCCTGGCTGGTTCAACGATGTAAAGATAAACGTGCGCCTGAATCTGCAGAGAGGTAAGCACATGAAGGGCCTCATGTCTGCGGAAGGAGAGATTCAGTGGTTAATGGATAATGGGATCAGTGGCTGGTGGTGAAGAGGCTGGAGTTGCTTTCACAGTGAGTGGGAAGATTGAATTTGAAATAAGGTGCCGTGGCATGAAGTAGGCAAGTAAACACAAAAGCAGTCACAGAAATGAGTGGAAGGTGGAAAGGGAACTAGTGAATTGCAGGGTCAATCTGAAGAGGCAGCTACTACGTATCTAGGGCATTACCACCTTGCAGATATTTGGGTCCAGTATTTTCAGATCTATCAATTTTTGTGTGAACTCTGTTGAATTTTGCATGTTGCCAGATTTTAAAATAATAAAAAAACTGCATGAACTAAGTAAAATGTATTCAGGGGTCATCTTCAAGCAGTAAACCAACAGCTTGCCACTTCTGGTCAGGGGGAAAGGGCATGAGATTTGGACACAGAGCAGTTTTCAGGAGCTCTTTCTTCTGTTACAATCAGTTGCTTTGGATGAAATTTGGAATATGGTGTGACTTCAAAAATTTGAGCTGCATTGAGCCTATGGTTAAAAAATGCTAACAATAATTACCTTTAGTGCTCGTCCGGAATGGAGCTTCCCAAAGTGAGCTCTGTATTCCACCTGCATCCGTGTCACCTGGAGGATCCTTGGGCTCTATTCCTAAGTGGATGGGCACCTTGGAAGACAGGAGTCTAGACATCTATATTCCTTTTTTTTTTTTTTTTTTGAGACAGAGTTTTGCTCTTCTCACCCAGGCTGGAGTGCAGTGGCATGATTTCAGCTCACTGCAAACTCTACTTCCTGGTTCAAGCGATTCTCCTGCCTCAGCCTCCTGAGTAGCTGGGATTACAGGCACCTGGCACCACACCCAGCTAATTTTGTATTTTTAGTAGAGATGAGGTTTCACCATGTTGGTCAGGCTGGTTTCGAACTCCTGACCTCAAGTGATCCACCTCCTCGGCCTCCCAAAGTGCTGGGATTACAAGCATGAGCCACCGCGCCCGGCCTATATTCTTAAGTTTTCAGGTGACTCTAACGCACTCTAAAATTTGAGACCAACTGATGTAGATGCTTCTAGTTTAAGAACTTACATACATATTATTATGTCTTTCTCTTAAGGCAACATTGTGAGATAAAAGGTATTCCAATTTTGCGGAAGAGAGAAATGAGGTTTATTGAAGTTAGATGACTCCCACTCAAGTCTTCTCTTTTCAAGTTGGGTATAACCAGCTATTATTTTATAAAATACTTGACCTTAATATGTTATGAGGTCATTTCCAAGTTCACTTGGAACAAATGGTGTCTTTCTAGTCCATTAGAGTCACGGAAATTTGGCATATTCTAGGGAGGATGAGATTTGTAGCATAAACGGTGGCTAATGAAGCTCAAATCAGATGTTGAGGGAGTAAGTGGTGTCAGTTTGAATGAATCTTTACTGCCTGAAAGAGACTATATTCTCACTCTAGGTTGCATACTTTGAGCTCACTTTTGATGAACTCATTTACACATTCATGCAATGTTTTTGGAGCACCTACTATGTGCAAGACACTGTGATAGTTATCGGATTTGTAGCATAGAACAAAATAAATGTCAGATTTTCCCTCATGGTGCTTAAAGTTGAGTGGGATAAACAGACTTTAAACAATAGCAATGAAATAAATGTGCAGTCATGAAATGCAATAAAGGCTGTGGAGGTAAACCATGAGAGCATGTAATAAAAAAGCCTAATAATTATTGGAGAATCTGCATGGCCTCCTTGCAGAAGTAACCTTTTAGCTGAGACATGAGAGTGAAGCAGGAGTCAGCCTCGTGAAGAATAAGAATAGGAAGCAGGAGGTACAAAGGTTCCGTGCAGCGGGAAAGTCGCTGATGTATTCAAAGAGCTAAAGAAACACCAGTTGGGTGGGAAAAAGTGATAGCAGGGGGTGGAGATATGAGATTGGAAAGAAAGGCAAGATGGGGTCAAATGGAGGCTTGCAGCTTGCAGGCCAAGGTGCAGGACAGGGTTCTTTACCTTAAGGGCAAGGAGGACCCAGTAAAAGATTGAGGCAGGGGATGGACATAATTACATTTGACTTTTTTTTTTCTTTTTTTTTTTTTTTGAGATGGACTGTTACTCTGTTGCCCAGGCTGGAGTGTAGTGGCACTATCTCAGCTCACTGCAACCTCCGCCTCCCGGGTTCAAGTGATTCTCCTGCCTCAGCCTCCTGAGTAGCTGGGATTACAGCTGCACACCACCACGCCCAGCTAATTTTTGTATTTTCAGTAGAGACAGGATTTTACCATGTTGACTAGGCTGGTCTCGAACTCCTGACCTCAAGTGATCTGCCTGCCTCGGACTCCCAAAGTGCTGGGATTACAGGTGTGAAACACCACGTCTGGCCAACATTTTAAATGATTACTGTAGCCAACATGTGAAGAACAGATTGGAAGGAACGGGTCAGGGTGGGGGCAGGAAACACAATTTTATTGGGGATTACAATGGTCCAGGCCAGTGGACCAGGTGAGGGCAACAGAAATGGATGGGTCCCAGATGTACTTGCATTATATTCTTTTTCCTCCATCTCCACTTGGTGCCAGACATGTCTGTTGTTGGTTACAGCCTCGACAACCACACGCAGAACAAGAACAACGAGCCCCCCCACCACCCCACACGTGACAACAACCATAGCTGCACTTCCAACAACAGTCGTGACCACACCAGATCTCACAACCGAAACACCACTTCAGATGACAACCACTGCCGTCTTCACAACAGCAAACACGTGCCCTTCACCAACCCCAAGCACCCTTCCAGAGGCAGCCACAGGTCTTCTGACTCCTGAGCCTTCTAAGGAAGGGCCCATCCTCACTGCAGGTACGCAGATGTATCTTGGGTTTCTTAGAACAGAGCTGTCTCACTGAATGAGGGAGCCCAGTGACTTGCTCTCTCTCGGTGTGTGTGAGTGTGTGTGTGCACATGCGTATATTAGTTTGCTAGGCCTATCAAACCCCGCAGACTGGGTGGCTTAAACAACAGGAATTTATTTTCCCACTGCTCTGGGTTCTACAAGTCCGGGGTCAAGGTGTCAGCAGGGTTGGTTTCTTCTAAGTCATCTCTCCTTGGCTTGCGGGTGGCTGTCTTCCCTCTGTCTGTCCTTCTGTGTCCTAATGTCTTGTAAGAATACCAGTCGTATTGGTTTAGGGTCCATTGTTATGACCTCATTTTACCTTAACTATCTCTTTGAAGGCGCTATCTCACTATATATTTGCATCTGAGGTACTGAGGGTTAGCCCTTCAACATATGAATTTTGAGGGGACACAATTTACTCCTTAACAGTAGGCGTGTGTGTGTGTGTGTGTGTGTGTGTGTGTGTAAGGAGGTGTTTTCACCAAACTGTTTCTTTTCTTTTTTCATGGTTTCTCTTTTCTTCTGCCTTTTCCTTTGTGTTTTTGAAAAGTCAGCATTTTGGGTTCTCCAGTTGACCTCTAAGGAGTCTTGCAAGAGACGTTTATTGAAGAACCAGGAAAGGTCACTCCTGGTCAGACTCCAGTTCCATTCTTTCAGGGGTTAAGTCACTGCCTGAGCATTAGATATTGGTTGAGGAAAGACCTCCAGACGCTTTAAAATATCCCCTGATGGTGAGCTAGTTCTAGCCTTGTTTCTTTTTTTTTCCCCCTGGAATTCTTGACCCTGCAACTTGTACCTCTCACTGAGTGACTTGCTCCATTGCTTAGGGGGGCTTGTCAGGGCTGTCACTGTGTGTCAGACTCTGATTCTTCAGTAAGAATTAGGAAAGCAATCATGAGATAGCTTGAAGGCTTTCTTAGACATTTCAGCTGCCTCAAGAAGTCTTGGATAATTCAAATAGCTTTACGAAATTGAATTGGCTAATTCTATTATACTCTGAATAGTCACCTAAAATCCATGAACCCTGAACCAATCAATTCTTGTATGTATTTTTTTATTCCTTTGGGCTTTAAAATAAATAACTACCTTAAAACACAACATTTGTAGTTTCTATTCCTTGATTCTAAAAATTACTTGCAATCTTTGAAGAAAACTTGAAATATATAAAGAAGCACCAAGACAGCCATAAAAATACCCTGGAACATGGTTATGTGAGCCTGTAATCCCAACTACTTGGGAGGTTGAGGCAGGAGGATCCCTTGAGCCCAAGAGGTCAATTCCAGCCTGGACAACATAGTGAGACTGTCTTTAAAAAATTAGATAAATTAGAAAAAAAAAGTGTCCGGATGCAGGGGCTCATGCCTGTAACCCCAGCACTTTGGAAGACCAAGGCAGGCGGATCACTTGAGGTCAGGGGCTCAAACCATCCCAGTCAACATGGTGAAACCCCATCCCTTACTAAAAATACAAAATTAGCCAGGTGTGGTGGCGGGTACCTGTAATCCCAGCTACTCGGGAGGCTGAAAGCAGGAGAATCGCTTGAATCTCGGAGGTGGAGACTGCAGTGAGCCGAGATTGTGCCACTGCACTCCAGCCTGGGTGACAGAGCAAGATTCTGTTTCAAAAAATTAATTAATTAATTTAAAACATTTGAAAAGATACTCTCAAATCCCACCACCCACCACAAACACAGTAACACTATTATTTTTTAACTGCCTTTTATCCAACCTTTTTCTCTTCCAGAATCAAAAGCTGTCCTCCCCAGTGACTCCTGGAGTAGTGCTGAGTCTCCTGCAGACACTGTCCTGCTGACATCCAGAGGTGTGCAGACACTCACCCTCTCTGTCCTCCCTCACCCCTTGGACTGAGGAGTAGGAAATTACTAAAAGTCTTACTGAATCAGATGACTGACAACCTCTTTGGGTCTTTTGTGCCATAAAATCCCCCTGCGGCAAATTGGCCTCAGGGCAGCCTTTGTAGTTTGTTCCTTCTTGTGGCTAAGACAGACAGACAGACAGACAGACAGAGAGAGAAAGAAGAAGGAGGAGGAGGAGGAGGAGGAAGAGGAGGAGGGAGGGAAAAGGAAGGCCCTTCTTGATTGGTGCAATTCTCTGCAGTAGCTCATGGTACATCTCTAGGATGTTTGCTTTTAGACTCTAGGATAAGTAGCACTTAGATGTCTCATTCTAATTTCCTACATCTCTAGGATGTTTGCTTTTCGACTCTAGGCTAAGTAGCACTTAGATGTCTCATTCTAATGTCATGCACACAAATCTTCTTTGTTGAGACTGCTGAGGGGTTTACTCATTCAACGCATTGGCTTTTTAGAGTGGAGGGAGACTCAGTCACTCTTTCATTATTTATCTTGTCATCTACCCATCAAAACTTCTTTAGGTAGTTACTGGGGCCTGGGACGGAGTATACCCTGAAATAAGACATGATTGGCATCCTTGGGGGTGCTAGAGAGGACCATTTGGGGTTGACTCCCCAGTTCTGTTACTTTTTGCTGGGATCCCTGGCCTCAGTTTATTCCTAGGTTTGTTGTAGAGTTGTATAACTTCATGCATGTAAGGACTTAGAAGAGTGCCTGGCACGTTTGTAAGCACTCACATGGGAGGTGTTACCGTAATGGAGCTAATAATCTAGCAAAGGAAACCACACATCTGTAAGGTAAGTAAATCAGTGTTTGTCATAGTACAACACACGGATGTGATAGAGTGATTTATGCGGGCGCTCTTGCTTCACTCTGCCGAAGTACAAATCCTGCATTTTTCCTGCTTGTGTGATTTTAGCTAAGCTACCTAATCTCTCTGGGTCTTAGTTTCCTCACTGGTAAAATGGGAATAACACCTATCCTGTGGCTCTTTCCAAGGATTAAATGACAGAATCCATGTAGTCACTTAGGACAGTGTTTAGCACATACTTTTTTTTTTTTTTTTTTTAATGACAGAAGTCAGTATAGGGACAGTTGAGTACCAAAAGCAGGAAGACAAGCATTTACCTAAGTCTGTTTTCTGTTTTCCTTTGTTTTTCCAAAGAGTCCAAAGTTTGGGATCTCCCACCAACATCCCACGTGTCGATGTGGAAAACGAGTGATTCAGTGTCTTCTCCTCAGCCTGGAGGTAAGGGGGCTGTGATTTTTTGTTTTATTTTGTTTTACTTCATTAATTTCTCTTTCTTTCTTTGTTTCTTTTCTTTTTTCTTTTTTTTTTTTTTGTAGAGATGAGGCCTCACCATGTTGCCCAGGCTGGTCTCAAACCTCTTGGCCTCAAGTGATCCTCCTGCCTTGGCCTCCCAAAGTGCTAGAGCCACCTGCCTGGCCTGGGGCTGTGTTCTTATGAGTGGCTTGTCTTTGGATGTGGAAACAATCTGTCATCTGTCTGGTTGTCTTGGGATTCAACTATTCTGGCTCCTTTGTGACCACGTACCACATCCTCCTGCCACCTGGGGTGAAAGCAAAACATGCTGCAAGGATCAGTTCTGGCTTCTCCTCTCCTCTGCTCATCTCTGAAGCCCCTCTGTTGAAATCTTCTTTCTTCCTTAGCAACTGCTGACCTGACGCCAGGAATGATAGTAGGAAAACCACCTATTCATTTTTCAAATTTTTATTTTAAATTACACAAATATCACACTAATGCATTTTTGTTAGGGGTGCGTAAAAACAGATAGAAATAAAATTCTCTTTCACTCCTTGTCCTCAATCCCAGCCCCCTGCCATGAGATAATAACTGTTATTAGTTGAAGATGACCATTCTAGGTCTTTTTTCCATTCCCTTCTGTGTCTACATAGATATCAAAATATATAGTCCAGTTTTGTGCATGTTTTTAAACAGTGTTATCATACTATATGCAGCATTCTGAATTTTGTTTTATTCACTTATTGTTATATATTGGTCCACTTTCTTCTTTAATCTATGTAGATATGTATCATTATGTCAAATTGCTGTGTAGTATTTCATATTATGAGTACTCACAGTATTTCTTTTCTATTGAGGGGCATTTAGATTGTTTCAATGTTTCCTTTTTATAAACAGTGCGGCAGGGAACATCCTGGGACATGCGTGCCTCCCTAAACATTCATGCAAGTGTTTCTGTAGTTAGGATGGGGACCAAAAAGTAAAAATTACTGGTTAAAAGAAATGTGCACCTTTAAATTTAATAGCTTGTAGAAAAATGTTCTCAGAAAAGGCTGTGCCAATTTATTTTTCCACCCACAGAGTATCTGCTTTCCCATATCCTCCCTACACTTGATATGACCATTTGTGTAACTTTTTCAATCTTATGAGAAGAAAATGTCATCTTGTTCTTTTTTTTTTTTTTTTTTTTTTGAGACAGAGCCTCACTCTGTAGCCCAAGTTAGAGTGCAATGGTGCGATCTCCGCTCATTGCAACCTCCGCCTCCTGGGCTCAAGCGATTCTTGTGCCTTAGCCTCCCGAGTAGCTGGGACTACAGGTGCATGCCACCATGCCTGACTAATTTTTTGTATTTTAGTAGAGATGGGGTTTCACCACGTTGCCCTGGGTGGTCTTGAACTTCTAAGTTCAGGCGATCCACCTGCCTCGGCCTCCCAAAGTGCTGGGGTTACAGGCATGAGCCACCTTGCCCGGCCCATCTTGTTCATTTCTTATCCTGATTAATGGAGAGTTTGAGTTCCTTTCTATATGTCTATTAGCCAGGAAATAGGCATCCTTTAATTCTGTGAAGGAAACAATGTAACATCACTCTCAAAAGTCCAGGCATGGTGACTCACGCCTGTAATCCCAGCTTTTTAGGAGGCCGAGGCGGGCGGATCATGAGGTCAGGCGATCGAGACCATCCTATCTAACAGGGTGAAACCCCGTCTCCACTAAAAAAAAAAAAAAAAAAAAAAAAAAAAAAAAATTAGCCGGACATGATGGCGGGCACCTGTAGTCCCAGCTACTCTACTCAGGAGGCTGAGGCAGAAGAATGGCGTGAACCTGGGAGGTGGAGCTTGCAGTGAGCCGAGATAGCGCCACTGCACACCAGCCTGGGTGACAGAGTGATACTCTGTCTAAAAAAAAAGAAAAAGCTCAGAAGACAGAATTGGAGGAAACAGACAAGAGTGAATGGAAGGGGACAGGTTTTGAAGTAAGACTGTAACTCAGGATGAAATGCAAGGGGGACCAGATATTAAGACGCTTTGGCCTGCACTAACTCATACAGTGGGAAAACAGAAAATCTGGACTAGGAGTTGATAATTTAGGGGAAATGGGGTGCCAAAGATCCAAACCCTCTTTGTTTATGGGATGGGGTAAGGGTGGGGGACTATTTTCTGACAAAGAAAGAAAAGGCAGTGACTAGAAAGGTGATGGAAAGTAGGGAGAGCATTCTAACACCATCATCCTTTATTCCATTTAAATCTTGAACTATTTTACATTGAATTACAAGGGAACAAGAGGTCGTGTGATTTTTACCTTCCATAAGCTTCTTGATAGTTTTCATTTCTCTCCTCCTTGACCAAATGCCAGAAGAGAGAACCCTTGCTGCTGGCTTGAAGAGGAGGTTGGTGTAAGAAGGCCAGTCAGTCTCTATGGAACATGTAGTCATTAGGGATGAAAAGCAGGGTTTATTGAGCACGTATTATGTGCTAGGTCAGTGTCAAGTTGTCTTCCTGGGCCACTTCATTTAATCTCTCTTTAGCAAATGCTCATATTTTTGTTTTATCTAAATCTCCCAAGGCCACACAACTCTCAGGTGTCCGGTCCGGGATGTCTAGCTCTGATTCTACACTCTTTAGATATCATTTTATTTTATCTGCCTTTCTAATCTGAAATTAAAAGTCATATTCTTTTAACCACTATTCATTTATTTTAAATCACACAAACATTATACTCTTGCTTTTTGTTAGGGATACATAAAAACAGATAGAAATAAAATTCTTTCACTCCTTACTTCCTCTCTTCCCACTGTTCTTTTGGTAATGAAACATTCATAGTGATAATTGTGGTTAATATCCCCTGAGGACTTATCTATGCATTAGGTACTGTGATCAGCGTTTTTGCATTAATTTTCTTATTTGAATCTCACAATAACCTCCTAGGCAACTATAGATATTATCCTCATTTTATAGGTAAAGAAATGGAGGGTCAGATACTTTATTAGGGAAGCTAACACCTATCATTGTAGGTCTGCCATTGTTTTAACATCATACACGTTACATGTGTTATCTCTTTTGATTGTCCACAAATTCCTAAGAAATGGGTACCAGTATCACCTCCATTTTAGAACCCTTAAAGATTAAAAACTTGCCCAGTAAATGGCCGACCTGGATCTAACCCATGTCTTTTCAACTCTAAATCACTCTAGCACCATGCTGCTCTGCTTCCTCCTGGTCTCCCCTCTGGTGCCTCTTACAGAATAAGACTACATCTTCATTCACATGAAAACCCTTTCAACCCACTTCAGAGGGCCTGCAGGCTTCTATGGATTTTTCTTTCTCTGGCTAACAATCCTCAATTCCCTCTCCATTTTTTCACGTAATTTTCGGATGGCAAAACTTCCGTGGTTGCGGGCTGATTTAATTCCTTAAAGAGGGTCTTGTCAATCATTGTTCTCTAAAATTAGCATGACCCAGGGTAGCAATTTCTTGCCTCCACTTTAAGGCTGCCTAGAATGCAGCTCAGAGATGTAGAGTGACTTGTCTTAAGATCACACAGCTGAACAGCGGGAGAGCTGGGAGTCATACCCAGTTTTTAGAGATTTTAAACTGTGCCTATGGATTCCTG
The DNA here is from genome assembly GCF_047675955.1 of Chlorocebus sabaeus. NCBI lineage: Eukaryota > Metazoa > Chordata > Mammalia > Primates > Cercopithecidae > Chlorocebus > Chlorocebus sabaeus. Next base: position 25,286,468 of record NC_132926.1, read on the forward strand.
GATGGGGGATATCTGTAGATGAGCTTCTTGCGGGAAGGGCATGACCCTCCTGAAATTATATGCATAATTGTGTGTATGTATGCACACATATTTTTCTGGGGCGAAGTCCAGGACTTTCATTCAATTCTCTAAATATTCTACAAAGCCCTAAATGGCTAAGAACTACAATTCAGTAAAAAATACAAGCACAAACAGACAAAACAACGGTAACAACTCACGTGAAAACATGACATAGGTCCCACTCCCCCCAAATCTGTTAGAGTAATACAAACTCACACCTCCATACCTAGGAACTCTGATCATACCTTTTCGCCTATGGGATTAATTTTATTTCTTTTTTCTTTTCTTTCTTTCTTTTTTTTTCTTTTTTTGAGGCAGAGTCTTACCTCTGTCACCCAGGCTGGAGTGCAGTGGCATAATCTTGGCTCACTGCAACCTCTGCCTCCTGGGTTCAAGTGATTCTCCTGCCTCAGCCTCCTAAGGAGCCACGACTACAGGCATCCACCACCACCCCTGGCTAATTTTTGTGTGTGTGTATTTTTAGTAGAGTTGGGGTTTCACCGTATTGACCAGACTATACATGAACTCTTGAGCTTGTGATCCACCCACCTCGGCCTCCCAAAGTGCTGGGATTACAGGCGTGAGCCACTGCGCCCAGCCGGGATTTATTTTATTTCTTGCTTGGTAGCAGGAATGTGTGAAATGGCCCCCAGTTGCTCCCAAAAGGCCCCATCTCTACTGGGTAGGGACTCCGAAGCCAGGACATAAAAAGCCACATAACTATGCCATTTCCTAAATAAAATCAGGTGGCCTGGGATTAAGTTCCCTACTGATTGTATCTCAGGCTTATGTTCACTGCCTCTATAACATCTCAAATTCCTATCCTTTCTTTTTTATACTTTGTTCTCGTAGCCTGTTGGGTAGCATTAGGTGGGAGTTGAACGAGTTGAGTCAGGGAGCCCAAAGGCTCCTGATTATATCCTACCTCTGCCACTTTGTGAGATTTTTGTTTTTCTTGTAGAATCTCAGGTGAGTTATTTCTTCTATCCTTTTCTGAATCTCAGTTTCCTCAAAATGTAAAATGGGGATAACAGTAGTGCTTATTGTGTAGGGCTGTTAAGTGACAACGTGCATGAGAAAAATGCCTAGTACATAATTATTGGCTTGTAAATAATAGTCATTAGGAGGGACTTCCATTTTTTTCTTTTCTTTACATCTCTGCTGCTATTCCAGATCACAAACTTTCATTTTCAGGCAGTCCACAGGGTAACAAGAGGCCACCTCTGCCAGCTCCCAACTGACTGGCCGTTCCTGATAAGTACATACATACTTTTTGGTTTTACGATTTTTTAAACTACTAATCACACTAGGGAAACAGCTGAGGAATAACAAAATCACAAACCCTGAGAAGTTATAAAAGCTTTTATAATCTCATAGTAGTAATTCTCAGTATTAGAATAAATCTGAGATTCTGAAAGCTTTTCACTGACCTCTGTTTAGATGGTTCTGTAGAACTCTCAATTACTGGTTTTATTCCTGTGGGTGAACGTCTTTAATTTTCAACTGCCTCTCAGTTGTTTTGTTCTCACATTGCTCAGTCTATTGAGGCTCCAGTCTATAATTTAGGCTTGAGAATCAAGTTACAGCTGAAAAAGAGCTGCGGTCCAGTTTGCCATCCAAATGCTTCCAGGTTTGTGTTATTTATTTTACAAAGCAACTCCATGTACATACCTTGTAGCTCAATGCTCTCCTCCAATTTTTAGGTGGCTGGTCTGCAGATATCAACCAAAGAAGACCTACTTAGTGTGGCAAATTCTAACGTCCACTCTCTGGATGCCAGATATAGGGCTCAGAGATGTAGAATGATTTACCCAAGGTCACACAGCTAGACAGAGGGAGAACTGGGACTCACACTCACATTTCAGGGATTTTAAACTTGTGTCTATGAACTTCTGGGGGATGTTGGGGGCGGAGGGCGGGGCGGAAGTCTTGTCTGTGGAATACTAGGAAACTAAGAAGATGGGAAATTGAGACCTAGAGAAGGCCAAGGAATTGAGAGAAGCCTTGTAGTGAGTTAGGAAGAGAGCTAAGGCAAGAGGCCAGTGGTCCTGATCCCGTGTAGAACTGGTCTTTGCTCCCAGACTGGCAGTTACTGTTTCTCAGCAGAGCTTTCTTGAAGGCAGGGTTCCTTACGTACTCCTAAAATATGAGGTTTCACTTTTTCTTGTGCCCCAAATGAATCATTGTATCTATAATCAGCAGGAAGTCAAAACTGTAGGACAAATTCAAATTGAAAGCACCAAAAAACACAAGAGGACTTTGCTGTCAATATTCAAATTGGGAAAAATGAAGATTGCTCTGACAATAACAACATTTTTCTTTCATTGTGATACTTAACGGTAGTTATTTCTTGGTCCCGGGGACAAGAATAGGGGGAGTGGGTTAGGGATGAGTTTAGAAATATTTTTTTTCTATGACTATATATTTTTATTTTGCAAAGCCAGTCAAAGCTTCAAGGTCCAAAACAAGCTGGCCTTTCCATGGAAGCATGCTCAGAGGGAAATGTGGTTGGACCTGGAATTTTAAATCTGTACTTTGTAACTGTGGCATTTGGTTTGGATATATGACAATAGGTAATATATTTGCTTGCTACTTTATGTGGCATAGGACATGTAAAAATGAGTAAGTCATGGCCTTCATCTTTAAAGTGATCACACTTTAGTGGGATGGACAGGCTTGTGAATAACAAACCATCCTTTAGTGAGCTCTGCTTTGAGATAGAGGTAAGAAAAGGTACACTGGGGCCCAAGATGGAAGAGGTGCAAATGAAAATGAGGGCCAGGGTCAGGGCTGATTTTACTCATTGACCTTTGAATTGGTTCTTCAAGGAGAAAATGCTATTAAGGAGGGAAGAGCCAACAGGATGGAAGAACAGCATGAGCAAAGACAGGCAAATGTAATACAAGCATGATGTCTTTGGTGATTATTTAACAGTCTGGTTTAATCCAAAAATAGGGATAGGAAGCTGGTAATGGTCTAGGTTCTTGAGGGACTTGTATGATCGACTAAAGAATTTATCTTTTATTTCAGAGTCATGAGGAATCGTTCACGTTTTTTGAGTAGGGAGTGACATTTTTAGTTGTTTTAGGAAAAATTGCTCTGGCAAGGATATGGAAGATGGATTAGATGGGAGCAAGGCTGGAGGCTCCTGCAATACTTCAGGTGAAGCATGAGTGTCTAGATTAGAATGATAGCAGCAGTAACAATAGAGAGGGGACAGAGTAACAGCCATTTAGCAATTAGGAGTCAGAGGACTTGGTGGCTTAAGTGGAGAATGAAGGACGGCTAATTCTCTGCAGTTGGGAGAATGGGTCAATGTGTGGGTTAACTGGTAAAGGAGCTCCGTGAGGAAGAGTTAAGTTTGTGTGTGAGATCTTGAGTTTGAAATGCCTCTGAGAAGTGTCTAACAGGCAGTTGGAAGTGTGGGTCTGGGCTGACTCATGGATTCCTGGGTGGGTGTCTTTGCTAATTGGCACTTATATCTGATCAAAATAATTACTACAATGATTCACATTATAAGTGCTAAATAAAGACTTGCCAGTACACCAATACTTTCATGCATATTCTCTCAAAAGGGATAGTACAAGACTAAGGATATAATTTGGGAGGTCATTGCTCATAAATGGCACTTATTGAGTACTTATTATATGCCAAGGCTTGGCTCAATGTGTCCAGTGCATTGTCTCATTGTGAGCAATTGTCTGAATCTGCGAGGAAGATTCTATTATAAGGTCCACGATAAAGGAGAAAAACTAAGGTTTGAAGAGGTTAAAAAATTGGCCAGAATTTGAATCCCAGGTCTCTTTGGTGCTTGAACCTGAGCTCTTACACATTTTATTATCTTGCCTCATTAGCGGAGGAGGGATAATGGAAGTTCCTGTATAATCACCTAAAGATATTGTGTGAGATGAAGAGAGAAATGAAGAGGTGCAAAGGAAGACTATCTCCCCACAAAGAAGCAGTACGCTGGGGGAGCTTGTGGTGGAGGAAGAAAAGCCAGCTAAGGAGCTACTCCTAAGTCAGCTAAAGAGCTAGACAAGGAGATACCAAAAGTAGAATGGGATGCATAAGCGCACAAGGGCAGAGGAAGCTGGGCTGTCAAAGCCTAGGGAGGGTGTAGTTAAAGATTAGGAAATTCTAGGAGGAGGCATTTAGAGAGGTGACCGTGTACTGCAGCAGGGTCACCATGAAGTGGACAGAGAGTGTGAGCTCTGTGGGCGGACTTCATGAAATCCCGAAATGAGCAATTGCTAGAGGATGAATGTTTGATGTTCTTTCAAGAAATTTAGAGGGAAGGCAGGGTAGAGAAGGAAGGAGCCGTTGAATGAGCAAGGTGTATTCTGGCATGGCATAGGAGGATGCAGTCAAATGTGGCAGAGGTAGGTTGATCTAGACCTGGAGATAAGAGAGAAGAGGGTGAGGAGAGAATAAATGAAGGTGTGAGAACAATCAGATCTCATGTTGACCTCAAGGAGGTAGGAGAAGACTGGGGAACCAGGACCTTGAACTTGGAGGTCATCTAATCCATGAATACCAGACCTGATCATGCGTTGGAATCACAGGGAACTCAGTAAAAATATAGGTCTCCTTAGTGTACCCAAGACTTGCAGACGAGAACCTCTGGCAGTGGGGTCAAGAAATCGTATGTTTGACAAACCTCAGACGAGTCTTTTGAAGCCACAGCCCTGGTCCCAAGAAGGCAGTTAGGAATTACTAGTATAGTACACTCTCCTTATTTTACAAATAAGGAAATTGAGGCACAGAGACATTTAAAAAGTGTAAAGAGGAGTGAGCACTCATCCTTAGGTAGGAGTCTCTTCTGGCTCCCAAATTAGAGCTCATTGCCCTACGTTGCACTATTTTAATAAAGTAAAGATAAAATTGAGCCCTGTCAGAACCTGACACTTTTCTGAGCCTTTTGCTGATCAAGGGCATGGAAAAGTTGTAGGAGGAATTGCCACTCTCAGTGCAAGTTCAGCAGAAGGAACAGAGAAAGGCAGAGGAATGAAGCAAACCACATTTGTACTCATCAATGCCATTGTTAGGAAGAAATAAATTGGATGCACTTGATTTCAAAGTCAACATCTTTCATGAGGTATTAACAGATTTGTTTTATCTCTCATGCCCAGTGCTGTTCACAGGCTTGAATCAGTTGGTAACCCGGCTGGGGGATAAAGGAAAAGGACAAAAGTGGATTCTTATTATTTTTTCTCACAATAGCATTTTAGTCTACCAACTGTACAATTTTTTTATTAATAACACTGGAATTGAACCCATGTAATTCTAGCATCTAACAACTCACCTTCAGAAATGTCAACCAAATAAGATCAAATAAAATTGCCAAGTTTTAAAAGAGGTATATCCATGTAAGAGAAACAAAGAGTGAAAAAGAAATAAGGGGTGACCTGTTGAAACACAACACAAAGCCAGCCCCAAGATAGGTCCTCACTGATGGCTAACAAACTGAGCTGGGTGGCCCCCCTCTGTAGGTCAAAACGTCTCTCTGACGCAGAGCTGGAGAGGGGTTTCTAGGCACTGGAGAGGTCTCTGATTTCACAGCGGATAGAATAAATGAGTAAACATCAGTGAGTTCTGCAGTGTGGTCTCTCTGTTTTTTGCCCTGTAAACAAGTCAACAAATAAAGGTACAAATGCCCTTTGGCAAGATCTACCATCTGTAATTGGGGACTGTTGAATCCTGTGATACTCAACAGTACAATGGAGGGGAAAAGAAGTGGAACCTGGAATCAGATGTCATTGCCCTACCATTCACTAGCTCTCATTATTACCAATGCAACCTTGGGCAAGATATGGACCCCTCAGAGCTTTCATTTCCTCCTCTTTCTCTTTCTCTCTCTCTCCCCCCCTTTTTTTTTTTTTTTTTTTTTTGAGACGGAGTCTTGCTCTGTCGCCCAGGCTGGAGTGCAGTGGCATGATCTCGGCTCACTGCAAGCTCCCCCTCCCGGTTTCACGCCATTCTCCTGCCTCAGCCTCCCGAGTAGCTGGGACTACAGGCACCCGCCACCACACCTGGATAATTTTTTGTATTTTTAGTAGAGATGGGATTTCACCGTATTAGCCAGAATGGTCTCGATCTGCTGACCTCGTGACCCGCCTCAGCCTCCCAAAGTGCTGGGATTACAGGCGTGAGCCACCGCGCCTGGCCTTTCCTCCTCTTTCAATAAGTCTGCCCAAGTTTGCTTAGCTCATAGACTCATATTAAAGCTCCAATAAGATAATGTATGTGAAAGTGCTTTGTGCACTTTCAGATGCTTACGTTGTACTCGCAATAATAATCATCGATAATAATGATTATTATAATCTCTTTTCCAAAAACGGTACCCATCCAGGTGGTGTAGGACTGGGGTTTCATTTCTTTTCTTTCTTTCTTTTTTTTTTTTTGAGATGGAGTCTCACTCTCTCACCCAGGCTGGAGGGCAATGGCGCCATCTCAGCTCACTGCAACCTCTGCCTCCTGTGTTCAAGTGATTCCCCTGCCTCAGCCTCCTGAGTAGCTGGGATTACAGGCACACACCATCATGCCCAGCTAATGTTTTTTTCTTTTTCTTTTTCTTTTTTTGTATATTTGTAGAGACAAGGTTTCACTATGTTGGCCAGGCTGGTTTTGAACTTTTGACCTCAGGTGATCTGCCCACCTCGGCCTCCCAAAGTGCTGGGATTATAGGCGTGAACCACTGTTCCCATTGTATTCAGTCTCCAGCACTCATCTTGCCATGTTTTCCAAAGTCCGTAGAGCCCAGGGGATAAGAGCTTGGGCTCCGAAGGTAGATGATCCTGGCTCCGAGATTTGCTCTGTCCCTTCCTACTATGCAACTTGAGCAAGTTGCCTGACTTCTCTAGGCCACAAGTTTCCCACTGTGAGATGAGGACAATAATGGTAACTACTGCCGAGCATCTTCTGAGAATCAACTAAGAACACGAGAAGTACTTCACATTGCACTTGGCATGCAGTAAGTGCTCAGTATATGGTAGCCATTTATTATTATTGTTGTTGTTATCAATAATTCTGAGGCTTTTAGGTCAAATGCAGATATTCCCAGCTCCCTCAATCAAGATTTATTTATTTTTGTTTTCAAGATAGGGTCTCGTTCTGCAGCTCAGGCTGGAGTGCAGTGGTGTGATCATGGCTCATTGCAGCCTTGATCTCTTGGGCCCAAGGGATCCTCCTGCCACAGCCTCCTGAGTAGCTGGAACTACAGGCATGTGCCACCACGCCCAGCTAATTTTTTTTATTTTGTAGAGATGGTGTCTCCCTATGTTGCCCAGGCTGGTCTTGAACTCCTGCGTTCAAGCGATCTGGCCACCTAGGCCTCCCAAAGTGCTGGATTACAAGCATGAGCTACTGCGCTTGGCCTCAGTGAAGATTTATTGATCAGCTAGTGTGGGCAAAGCACAGTGCTAGACATTGCCCTCCAGAGGAGAGTCCAGTGATGAACGATTAGGAATGAGGTCTTATCTGTGCTCTACTGAGACCCTCGGCTATTGTCACACGAGAACAGAAGCCTAAGGAGGTGACTCTAGGCTCTCACAGGGTTGACAAGATTTTGTTGCTAGGGTGTCTCAAGAGCAGTGGAAGGTTGAGGCCAAGGTTCAGAACCAAGGTGCCTCTTGAACAATGGTGTTCTAGAATCTCTGGTTTTCTTCTATCTACCTAATGTGCGTGAAATGTGACAGTATCTCACCATTTCTTCCTCTTTCTGAAACACATTGGGTGCGAACAGAACTTGCTCTCTGTTCTTTTTCATAATTACCAACATGGACCCCACCCAATTCTTCCCTTTGACCTAAGGAACGCCTGGATGTATGTAATGCTCTGTTGATTTATTCATTTAAGTGTATATATTCATTTAAGTGTATAAAAACATGTAGAGGCCTTCAGAATTTAAAGCAAGTATGCGAATTCAATAAATGTGTGCTTCCACTTTCAACAGGGGTTTTGAAATTCTAGATCTGTGTTAGTGCTGCTGAGAAAGGTCAGAAAATATGAATTCTGAATAGAGGTCAGCAAAATAGGTAGTCCCTTCCTTTGTTATTTATGTAAAATCCTGTGCAAATGAACATTTCTCTCTAGATTTCAGCTTCCCTCTTGACAAATTAAAAAAAAAAAGAAATTGGAGGAGACAATTTCAAATCCTTCCCAACTCTTAAACATTCAGATTGTGATTTTTGGATTCTTTTGCTGTCTTTTGGATATATTAAGACCGTATCGCCCATGATCCACAGGGGGCAGCGTAAGCCCGAGGCTACCCATGAAAGAAAAGAAACTTCTCTGAAGGCTTGCACTTGTCACTTCTAAAATTCCAGGATTGCGTTAAAATTGTATCTTTGAGTTGACTTATTTCAGAACTAATTTTGTTTTAAACATAGGACAGATGAGTCCCAGCATCTATGAATTCAGTGATGAGTCAACATATGTGATATCTGTTTTAAAATGCACCCACTGAGAAGACAGAGTGCTCTTCTTTTCAGTTGATTTCTGGCTTGAAGCTCACTCGTTAGAGAATTTGTGTTTTCAAGTAGGATTATAATTTGCTTTTTTTCTTTTCTGTCAGACTCATTAAAAACATTTTTTTTTTTTTGAGTCATTCAGAGTTGGGTTCAAATCTCCTTTAATTGTTTGTGTCACCTTGGGCAATCAATGTAACTTCTTTTAGCCTCAGTTTACCATCTGTAAAATGGGTTTATGAGCATTAAATGTGATAATTTGGCTGGGAGTGGTAGCTCATGCTTGTAATCTCAGCACTTTGGGAAAACGAGGTGGGAGGATCACTTGAGTCCAGGAGTTTGAGACCAGCCTGGACAACATAGCAAAACTCCATCTCTACCAAAAAAACCAAAACCAAAACCAAAAACAACAACAACAAAAAAACCACTAGCTAGGTGTGGTGGCATACACCTGTAGTCCCAGCTATTTGGGAAGCAGAGGTGAGGTGGGAGCATACCCTGAGCCTGGGAGGTTGAGGCTGCAGTGAGCCCTGATTGAACACTGCACTCAAGCCTAGGCAACAGAGCAAGACCCTGCCTCAAGTTTTTAAAAAAACTATGATTTATATGAAGTGCTTATAACTGTACATGACACATAGTAAGCACTCAATAAATGTATTCAAAGAGAAAGTCTCTGCTAATTTTAAAGCAAGTTTCTATGAATAGGATGGGAACGGGGATATTAAAAGTGGATTCTTAAAATATCTTCTTGTCTAAAAGTGTAATGCCACTTCAGAACTGCACATAGCACAGTTCTAATTGAGTGACAGAGCAGGTTCTGGTGTACCACGGTAAGCACAGCCATGTTGAAAAGGAAGTCTATCATCACCCTAAGTTCTGAAGGCTCTTACAATTAAATTTAATTCCTTGAAACCATGGGGGTTATTTTTGCACCAGTAGACCAGTAGGGATCTGCAAACTTTTTCTGTAAAGGGCCAGAAAGGGCCGGGCGCGGTGGCTCACACCTGTAATCCCAGCACTTTAGGAGGCCAAGGTGGGCAGATCACAGCTCCTCAAGGTCAGGAGTTCAAGACCAGCCTGGCCAACATGATGAAATCCTATCTCTACTAAAAATACAAAAATTAGCCAGGCCTGTAATCCCAGCTACTCAGGAGACTGAGGCAGGATAATCGCTTGAACCTGGAGTGCCACTGTAGTGCCAACAGATAAAGAGATTACCACTGTTACAGGTTGGACTATATCCTTTTTTCAGATTTTTTTTTGGAGGGGGGAGGGGACAAGATCTCACTCTGTTGCCCAAGCTGTAGTACAGTGGCCCAATCATAGCTCACTGCAGCCTAGAATGCCTGGCTAATCTGTTAAAAAAAATTTTTGTAGAGAGAGCATCTTGATATGTTTCCCAGGCTCGCCTCAAAGTTGTGGCCTCAAATGATCCTTCCACCTTGGCCTCCCAAAGTGCTAGAATTACAGGCGTGATCCTTGCTCAGTCTTTTTAATTTTCCTCATAACAATAGATTATTGTTTTTCATAAAAACTTTCAATTTTTTCTTTTCAAAATCATTCTATGTTCTTTTAAACTCACTTTAAATTTCATTAAACAGTTTCATTCAAGAAATCTTTGCCACAAAGCTGCTATATACCATTCATATATTCGATAGAATACTGTGAAATGGCTGATATTTAAACCATTTTCTTTTCTTTCTTTCTTTCTTTTTTTTTTTTTTTTTGAGACAGAGTCTCACTCAGTTGCCCAGGCTGGAGTGCAGTGGCATGATATTGGCTCACTGCAACCTTTGCCTCCCAGGCTCAAGCCATTCTCCTGCCTCAACCTCCAGAGTAGATGGGATTACAGGCGCCCACCACCACGCCCAACTAATTTTTGCATTTTTAGTAGAGACAGGGTTTCACCATGTTGGCCAGGCGGGTCGTGAACTGACCTCAGGTGATCCATCTTCCTCGGCCTCCCAAAGTGCTGGGATTACAGGTTTGAGCCACTGCACCCGGCCCTTAAACCATTTTCTTTAAAGCTTGTTTTCAAATAATTTTAGGCTCACGAGAACTTGCAAAAATAGTACAGTGAGGTTCTCCTATATTCCTCCAGTGTCCCCCAGTGATCACATCTTACATAATGATAGCACATTGTCCAAACCAGGAAACTGACGCTGGCACAATACAATTAACTAGTGTATTAACCCTAGCAGGCCTTTGTTGGGTTTTATGTGTACTTACTGTTAAAAATTCTTTGGACATATAAAAACAAGCAGTATATATCTATTGGGCAGCTTGCTTTCCATGTCAGTACTTTTAGATCTGGAGGGCGTCCCTTTTTAATAGCATCATTCTCACCCTTTTTTGGCTGTGGGTTACTGGGTTTCTAACACCTGTCTTCAAGGTTTCACATAGAAGGTCGCTTTGACGCTGCTTCGGGGAAATGACACACACCCCAAGAATTTGCTCTTGCCTCAAGCATCGTGGAGTTTCCAGTGATTAACACATGATACAAAGAAAATTTACCATTAAAAAATCACATTTGAGAAAATTTAGAAATTAGACAAAATTAAAATGGTACTGGGAAGAATAATTATAATTCTCTTGGTATTTCTACTTGAAAGCAGATGTATTCAGTCTTTATGTGTCTTTTTAGTTTTCTTTGGGGAATGAGTATACAAATATTTAAAAATACACAATTGTATTTCTGTATGTATTTTAAGTATTTGCATACTCATTTCCTATACTAAGTGTAGTTTTATATCCTTTTAAAAGAGTATTGTGTAATGATAATTTTTCTCAGTAAAATTCTTTGTAAAAAGATATCCAGAATTAGAAAGGTTAAAAAGGACATAGGAGATCAATTGGTGAAATATTAATATTTTCAGATGAATAAACTATGGCTCAGAGAAGGAAAGTATCTTAGCCAAGGTCACACAGCCAGAAAAGTTGAGATAAATACTTAGTGATGGCAGAGAGTCCCAGGATGCCACAGTGAAAACGGTTGAGGTGCAAGCACTTGGCAATACTCCAAGATCTAAAGTTAGATGTTACGGGAATTTCATTTTACCAAAGTGCCCATGTCTACCAAGAACTCAAGAGACCAAAATACAAGCTAGAAAGCCAATATACTAACAGTTAGAATTCTAGCTGCCAAGAGACCTAACCTGTAATCCTCCTGAAAACACATTCTCATCCTGTAGAAAAATCTAATATTAACCAGAAGGTTTGGTGGATCCATGTACCTAGGAAAAGTGGAGTTAATGTTAAGATTGTTTTGTTATTGCTTAAATTTTAATTAATTTAAGATACATTATACACACACGCGGAAAAAGTACAAAGCATACAAAAAATGTTAACGTGAAAAGTCAATCTTCCTTTCATCTCTTGTGCCTGTCCCAGAGCCACTGTTCTTTTGGAAGGTCTTAGGGACCACTGTCTCTGTATTAGTTTCTTGTTGCTGCTGTAACAAATGACCTCACACTTACTGGCTTAACACACAAATTTATTATCTCACAGTTGTGAGGGTAGAAGCTCTAAAATCAAGGTGTTGGCAGGGCTATATTCATACTGGATTTGTTAGGGGATAATTTGTTTCTTTGCTTTTTCTAGCTCCTAGAGGCATTCCTTGGCTTGTGACCCCTTCCTTCATCTTGAAAGTCAGCAGCATAGCATCTTCAAATCTCTCTCTCTCTGTAAGCTCTTCTTCTTTTATCACACATCCTCTGACTTCTCTAATGTTCTTGCCGCCTCCTCATAAGGACCCTTGTAATTACATTAGACCCACCAGATAATCCAGGATAATCTTCTCATTGCAAGATCCTTAACTTAATGACATTGCAAAATCTCTTTTGCCATGTAAGAGAACATATTCACAGTTTCTGAAGATTAGGACATGGACATATTTGGGTGTCATTATTTTGCTGACCACAGTCTCCAAACTACGTTTGAGAGACGAATGACTCCTTCTTCTCTAGACCAGACTAATAATGTGTTCTGATGACAAATAACGTATTCTTATTATTAAGATGCTTATTTATATTTGTTTACCAATTTGTTCTGTACACTGTGAAATATATCCTTCTGGAAAATGTTTAAAAGATAAAGTATAAGTAAATATAAATAGAAGATATCATTTCCCCCACAGCCAGTGGATTGCCTACTACACTTATGGTAAGTACCAAGCCCTCTTTAGAGAACACTGTCCTAAACTATCCTTTTGCTTCATACAGTGCAAATTGCTGTCCTGAACATTCCTTTCTTCTGTCAGTAGGACATGCTATTTACATGGTACAAGGCACTTGAGCTCCAGCATCATGAGGTTGTTAACAGTATAGGTATTTATGTCAGTCAGACAGTTCAAATACCAGCTCTACAGCTACTACCTGTCCAACTTCCATCACATTGCTCAACCCCACGGGCCTCAGTTTTTTCACTGGCAATATGGCATAATGTCTGCCTCATAGGGTTGCTTGTGAGGATTAAATATTCAGTGTGAGGCCGGGTGCAGTGATTCACGCCTGTTATCCCAGCACTTTGGAGGTCGAGACGTGCGGATCATTTGAGGCCAGGAGTTTGAGACTGGTCTGGCCAACATAGCAAGACCCCATCTCTACCAAAAACACAAGAAATTGGCGGTACACACCTGTAATCCCAGCTACTTGGGAGGCTGAGGCATGAGAATCGCTTGAACCTGGGAGGCGGAGGTTGCAGCGAGCCAAGATCGTGCCACTGCACTCCAGCCTGGGCAACTGAGCGAGACTCAGTCTCCACAATAAATAAATAAATAAATAAAGTTCAATGGAATTTTAATAATAATATGACATTAGATTTATACTCTTTGGAGTTTAATACTAGGATCTTTCATTGGATTTAGTCTTCTTACCTGTGCTCAGCACCCACTTCCTGAATTTTTTTTAGGCTAGTTACCCCCATTTAAGGTTGCTTTCAATCTTTGTGTGTTGATTCCTTTGAATTTATTTCCTGGGGCTGCTGTAACACAAAGTACCACAAACTTAAAACAACAGAACTTTTTATTCTCTCTCGGTTCTGGAAGGCAGAAGTCTGAAATCAAGAGGTTGGCACGGCCATGCTCTCCTTGGAGGCTCTAAAGGAGAACCCTTCCTTGCCTCTTCCTAGCTTCTGATACTCCGGGGATTCCCTGGCTTATGACAGCATCACTCCAATCTCTCCCTTCTTCACATGACCTTCTCTGTGTGTGTCTCTCTGTGACCCCTTCTCTTGAGGACACCCATCGTTGGATTTAGGGCCTACCCTAAATGTAGAATGATTTCCCCTCAAGAGCTTAACTAATTACATCTGCAAAGACACTATTTCTAAACGATGTCACAGTCTGAGTTTCTGGGTGGATGTGATTTGGTGGGGAGAGGGGGGAGTGATACTATGCTACTCATTGTACTTCCCTCTTGCAGAATTGCTTTACTACCAAGTTCTGGGAGGCTCCTGCCTTTGTCTCAGTGCACATGTGTCAGAGCTCAAGGACTTGAGAATCTAAGGGCTGGGGGAACACAGACAACCTGGAAATCAGTAGTTTTGCCATTTCTAACCCCCATCCCCTCACCACTGGCATGGCAACTTTTCACAAGGAAGAAAAATCACCATCAACTTGTTCTCAGCATTACCATTCTGTGTATGACACTATAGCCCTTGAGTGCTTCCCATTTGGGCTTTCAGCATCTTCAGAAGAAGAAGAAGGAAAAATGTGCTGTTTGGTATCATGCAGCAGCATTTGTGTTTACAAAATGTCTCTCCCATTGGACGATTCCAATTTAAAATACAGATTAGCTCTGACAAAACTGACCCAGGCTGGCTTTTCCCTTTGATGGTTTCAATTTCAGGCTTATTCATCGTAAATGATTGTAATACAACAGGATTTTGACAGAACAGGGCTAGGAGTTTTGAATTCTTACCTACAATTTTCAGCTCTAGGGGATAATTGTAGAGAGAAAAACAACAACAATAACTTAGTTCTAGGATATGAAAACGGGCTGAATCTCTCCTTTGTTCCTAGGCATTTAACAAGTCACTTTCCTGATGAACAGATCAGCTCTCGATACCAAATTCTGAGCCATACAAAATCTCCCACATTTATCCTTTTGCCTTAAGTACAAAGGAAGCTCTGGGGAAACAATGATCAATTTCATTAATTATTAGCTTAGGTATTTATTATATCCAGGACCTCTCCCTGTGTGTTTTATTTAAGTTCTGTTTGTATTTTAAGATTTTACTGTACATATGACTTTACATCCCTCCTGGATGGTTTCCTCCTGGCCCCGGCTTCTGATACTGCTCTTACTTTCTGATCTCTCTGACCATTTCTTCTCTTTTTTTTCTCTCCTCCACCTCCTCTGCCTACTTTTTAATGCTGATGTTTTCCAGGATCCCTGCTCTTCTCTTTGAACATGCAGCCCATGGATTTATTTATTTATTTATTTATTATTTATTTATTTATTTATTTATTTCTCTATCTCTCTCTCCTTTCTTTCCTTTCTTTTCTTTTCTTTTCTTTTCTTCTTTTTTTTTTTTTTGTTGAGACAGAGTCTTGCTCTGTCACCCAGGCTGGAGTGCTGTGGCTGGATCTCAGCTCACTGCAAGCTCCGCCTCCCAGGTTTGCGCCATTCTCCTGCCTCAGCCTCCCAAGTAGCTGGGACTACAGGGACCCGCCACCTCGCCCAGCTAGCTTTTTGTATTTTTTTAGTAGAGACGGGGTTTCACTGTGTTCGCCAGGATGGTCTTGATCTCCTGACCTCGTGATCCGCCCGTCTTGGCCTCCCAAAGTGCTGGGATTACAGGCTTGAGCCACCGCGCCCGGCCTCTTTCCTTTTTTTCTTTCCTTTCTAGATGGAGTCTCTCTCTGTTGCCAGTTTGGAGTGCACTGGGGCAATCTCGGCTCACTGCAGTCTCCCCCTCCTGGATTCAAGTGATTCTCCTGCTTCAGCCTCCCAATTATCTGGGACTACAGGTGCACGCCACCACGCCCAGCTACTTTTTGTATTTTTAGTAGAGACGCGGTTTCACTGTATTAGCCAGGGTGATCTTGATCTCTTGACCTCTTGATCCCCCCACCTCAGCCTCCCAAAGTGCTGGGATTACAGGCGTGAGTCACTGTGCCCAGGCCGGATTTCTTATATACTCTGAGGAGGTCAACTGCTCCCTGGATATTGACAGCTCCCAAGTCAGTATTTCCAACTGCACCCTTTTCCTGAGTTTGATTTAGATTCAAATGCATCAGGGGCTTGTTAGGCGACTTCTGCTTGCATGTGCCCCACAGTCACTCAGTGACTGTAAATGTGAACTCATCACCTTTCTCCCCTAGACTTACCCTTCTCCACTCCTGCCCCTGTTCTCAGTCTTAGTGGACAGCTCAGGCCATGGCCAGGTGTCTCAAGTAGGAACTGGTGAGGTAACAAAGACTTTTCTGTCTTTCTCACTCCCCCATTCAACATCCATATCCTGTTGTTCTCCCCTCTAAGCATTTCTGAAATGTCTCTCTCTCTTCAGTTTTACTAGCTCAGAATTTCAGACCTGGAATTAGATGGTAACTGTCATCTTGGCTGTTCCCTTATCCTCCTAACTGGACCATATCATGATTAAACATTTCTGTGGTTTTCCATTGCCTACAGAATCCAACGGAGACTTACCATCAGGAAACAAAGGCAAGAGCCCTGATTGGCTCTTGCTCACCTGTCTCATATCCTGCAGCTACCACCCCTCATTTCACCTCTTCATGGCCGCTTGCCGTCTGACGTGGGCACCACGCTCTTTCTTGTTTCCACAGCTTTGCTGATGCTGTTCTGTCCACCTGAAACACCGTTGCCACCATTCTTTGCCTGGCTAATTCTTACATGACCTTAACTCAGAAGTGTTATTCAACAAACATTTATTGAGCACCAAGTATATGCCAGGTGGTATCAGAGTCCCATTGGTGAACAAGCAGACAGGGACTCTGTCCTCATGAACCTTTATTCTAATAAAACTTTCAGTGAACTACAATGTTGAGCTGAATGCCTCTCCCTCGACCTGCCCTTCCAGCAGCCTGTGTGTGCTCCATCACTACCTTTGGCCTGTTAGGCTGAAATCATCTTTCGGTCTCTCTTCTCTAATGGACTGTAAATTTCTTGAGGGTAGGGGCCTTGCTGCAGTCTCACAGTATTCTTAGTGCGTGGAACAGTGCTTAGCATTTGGTAGATTCTCAGTATGGTTCCCTTGTAACTCAACTATAGATTATGAATACATGACTCTACCTCTCAGCATAAACTCCCATTATCAAGGAAGTTTTCGTCGACCCTCCAGAACAAGTCTGGCAACCTCATGATATGTCCCTATAACCACTCATACTGGTTTTTTTTTTCCCCAGAATTTTGCACTTGTAACTAATTATGTTTTCAACTATTTACATTACATTTTTACATTTGGTTTTCTGCACTAAGTTGTAAATTCTGTGAGGTCCAAGGCATAGCTATCACATTGCATGGCCTATAATAGGTGCTCAGTAAATATTTGTTAACTAGAAAACTGACACATTTTCTTGTTGGATAAAAATCCTGAATGAATTGCTGAGGCCTACAGAAAAATTAGAGCCAATCGCCTGCTGGCCCAATGCCTGACTCTACCCATCTGTAAAATGGAGATGTTCCTGGGGGATAATGTTGTATAGCAGATAAACTTTACATTAAAACCATATCAAAACAAATATGCATAAATAGATTATACAAAAAAAACGGGATTAAATAATTAAACACATCAGCTGCAGTTCCAGATGGGCTCTTAATTACCTATTTCAGGATGTGATGTTTTATTCCCCCACCAGACATATAACCATTTTCTTCCCTTTTCCTTCCCAGCATCCGATACTGCAGTTCCTGAGCAAAACAAAACAACAAAAACAGGACAGGTAAACAATCTGTGAAGTATTTGAAGTATATCACTTAAATCGTAAAAATCCACAGCAGTGGCCAGGCACAGTGGCTCATGCCTATAATCCCAGCACTTTGGGAGGCCAAGGTGGGCAGATCACTCTCTGCCAGAAATTCGAGATCACCCTGGCCAGCATGGCAAAACCCCATCTCTATCAAAAATGCAAAAATCAGCCGGGCTTGGTGGCACATACCTGTAGTCCCAGCTACCCAGAAGGCTGAGGCATGAGAATTGTTTGAACCCAGGAGGCGGAGGTTGCAGTGAGCCGAGATGGCGCCATTGCACTCCAGCCTGGTGACAGAGGGAGACTCTGTCTCTTAAAACAAAACAAAAAACAAACAAACAAACAAAAAATCCACAGAGTTTTGTAGAGGTGAACTAGGAAAAGCAGGATATTGACAACTAGAAAAATTCATTGCAAAGATTATGAAACAGCCCAAGAATTTATAGACTTGTACTCTTGGCAGAAATAACCTTGATTGTTACTTCTGTATGTGCCAATGCTTTGAAAAGCAAAAACAAAAAGCAAAAAACATGCAAGATCATTGTGTGTTCCTTCTGTGTGACCCAGAATTCATGACATACTGCAGAATCAACACCTGCCATCAATATTTCTCTTATTTTCTGAGGGTACTATTTTTATTATTACAAAAGTGATTCAAGCCATTTTAAGTGAAAGCTTTCAGGCAGTACAGAAGTCTGTAAAGGATAAATAAAATTTCCCCATCCCCTCCTTCTTCTTCCCCATCTCTCTGTCAGACACTGTCTGTTGTCCTGTCCTGGTTGCTGTGCCCACTGTCTCTGGGATTCTGTGTGTTAGAGAGTGTAACAGGAAGAGGGGGAGAGAGCATAGCTTGGTCAATGGAGATGGCATAGCCCCAGCAAGATGCCTCAATGCCTGCCTACAGAGCAGCACCTCTCAATTTTTTTGATGTCAGGGTCCCTTTATGCTCCTTTTTTTTTTTTTTTTTTTTGAGACAAAGTCTCAGTCTTTTGCCCAAGCTAGAGTGCAGTGGTGCAATCTTGACTCAGTGCGCCCTCTGCCTCCTGGGTTCAAGTGATTGTCCTGCCTCAGCCTCCTGAGTAGCTGGGATTACAGGCACATGCCACCATGCCCAGTTAATTTTTTGTATTTTTAATAGAGATGGGGTTTCAACACGTTGGCTGGTCTTGAGTTCCTAGCCTCAAGTGATCCACCCGCCTTGGCCTCCCAAAGTGCCAGGATTACAGGCGTGAGGCAACATGCCTGGACTATATTCTTTTTTTTTTTTAACTTGGATTTTAATCATGTATGTGAATAGCAACATGAGTACAGGGAGTTCCAAGGCTTGTGCCTTATCTCTAAGTGAAAGGATTTCAGATTCATTTGCTTGTAGGATGGCATCACCCAAGATAACAGAGGCCTTGTATAGTTTTTCCTGAAGAAGAATGCCAGTTTAATATAGTTGATACTGACTTTTCTGCCATTTTTCTGTAAAATTACTGATTGACCATATGAAGTTTCTGTTGCTTACCTATAACTGATTAAAATGTGTAGAGCATGGAATTTTCTACTTATTTTCGGATGAATTCCTCACATTTCCTGGCTTTAGAAAGTTCTCCTTCCAAAAATCTTGCCCAACTATGTATCCTTGTAAACCCCATTTATATAATCTCTCCTTTCTGACCTGTACGAACTCGATGTCTTGTTGTGGATAGTGGATAGAGGCTGCTAATCCCATGAAACCAGATAGAAATACCTGCTTCTTTATTTTTGAACCTCTAGCCAAAAGAAGTCCAACAAGGCCAGCAAAACCAATCACACCTAGTCATGGAAAAAATCCAGCAGGTGCATTTTAGAGATATTCATAGCTGTCTCACCCCCCATTGAACCAAACTCTACATCTTGGGCTTCATTTAGGAGTACCTTTCCTGACACCAACTTGTATATAGCTCATGATGATGTCAAAGCTGAGAGATGCTTTCCTAAGCTGGATCCTTGACTCCTCCGCATGTTTAGGTTGGCCCTCGAGAACTTAGTAGAGGAAAAGCTCATAAACCTTCACGGGATTTTGGGGAGGGGAGTCCTTTTTTGGTGCCACATAGACTTTGAAGGTGAGTAGGCTCAGGCTGGACAGCCCCATGGACCTCTAAACCACCTTGAACATGTTACTGGCAGTGGGGGCTCTCGCAGGGTCTTTTTATACTCTTGAAACTCAGTTTCTAGCCTGGGCAACATTAAAAAAAAAAAAAAAAGAAGAAGAAGCCAGATATGGTATCATGTACCTGTAATCCCAGCTACTTTGGGAGGCTGGGGTGGGAGGATCACTTGAGTCCAGGAGGTTGAGGCTGCAGTGAGCCTTGTTTGTGCCACTGCACTACAGCCTAGGCAACAGAGAGAGGCCCTGTCTCAAAAAAATAAAAAATATAAAAAAAATAACAGCCTGGGTCTTGCGACACACTCCTGTAATCCCACATTGGGAAGCCGAGGCAGGAGGATTGCTTGAGCCCAGGAGTTCAAGACCAGCCTGGGCAAAATAGTGAGACTCTGTCTCTACAAAATATTTAAAAAATAAAAATAAAAAAATGCCAGGCATTGTGATGCATGCCTATAGTCCCAGCTACTCAGGAGGCTGAGGTGGGAGGATTGCTTGAACCCAGGAATTCAAGGTTGCAGTGAGCTGTAATCATTGCCACTGCACTCTAGCCTGGGCAAAAGCGAGACTTTGTCTCTACAAAAGAAAAAAAATCAGTTTCTTAAAACTGAGACTTTGTTTTTTATTCTCTAGACTGCTCAGCAGAAAAAACTGAGACATTTCTACAATTAAAAAAAATGTTTTAGGCCAGGTGCAGTGGCTCACGCCTGTAATTCCAGCACTTTGGGAGGCTGAGTAGGCAGATTACTTGAGGTCAGGAGTTCGAGACCAGCCTAGCCAACATGATGGAAAAAACACACTCTACTAAAAACACAAAACTTATCCGGGCTTGGATGTGCGTGCCTGTAACCCCAGCTACGTGGGAGGTTGAGGCAGGAGAATTGCTTGAACTCGGGAGGCAGAGGTTGCAGTGAGCTGAGATCGCACCACTGCACTCCAGCCCAGGTGAAGGACTGAGACTCTGTCTCAAAAAAAAAAAAAAAAGAAAAAAAAATTTAATCCCAGCACTTTGGAAGGCCATGGTAAGAGCTTGAGCCCAGCCTGGGCAACATAGTGAGATATCATCTCATTTTTAAAATTAAAAAAAAAAAGTTTAAACTTTTCCTTTAGGTTCAGGGGTACATGTGCAAGTTTGTCATACAGGTGTCCGTATTTTAAACATTTAAAAAAAATCAATTTATTTAAAAGTAACAACAAACTCGCTTTTTGCTAACATAATATGTTTTATGGCAACTAACTCTATTTTGAAAAACATGAGTGAGAAAAATGAATGAAAAAATTAGTGAGAAAAAGGCATGGTTTTACGTTTTTTGCAAATCTCATTAATATCTGGCTTAATAGGAGACAGAGGGATTCTCATCTCTGTTTCCACATTCTGTATAAGTAAGAGCAATGACATCACACACCACATAGCCTCTGGGAAAGTATACTGTACATCTCATGACAGAATGATAGTGAAAATGGCAAAAAATGTCCCATGGAAATCATTTTGATCTCATGGGCTTCCCATCTAGACTTTGAGAGCCACTGCTGTAGAATATGTGAAATTAAGTTTCATTTTCTCTTTAATCCTGTTTTCTCTAGTAGCCTAAGTCAGCCATGAAAAGAGTGGTACAGGGCTAGGGAGAGCTCAAAGGATTTGAGCAGTGGCCAGGAAAGAGATTTGACCGTGGAAAACACAGCTCACAACAGTTACTTTTTATTCTCAGACCCCTAAGCCCCACAGTTCCTTATGTCTGATGTCTAACACTTTGGAAAATGTTGGGATATGGGTCACGTGTTTTAGGTTTTCAGAGATTTTTGGCAAAAGGTGGTGAAATGTAGTGAAACTGCTGGTGGTTATAAGGTACTATTGGGCTGGGATGTCATCCCGTGAGGGTGGTGTCTAGCAGTGACTGGGCCCATCTCCTTGCCTGTGTCCCATCAGATGGATGGAATGCCCATGCCCATGAAGAATGAAATGCCCATCTCCCAACTACTGATGATCCTCACCCCCTCCTTGGGATTTGTGCTCTTGGCGTTGCTCATGGCATTTCTCCTGAGAGGTAAGGAGGGAGGGCCAGGTGGTGCAGCACATCAGAACCCTGGCGACTGCAGGAGGATCTGGAGTTGTCTCCACTTCCTTCCCCTTTATCCCTCCCCAAAGAGACTCAGTTCTGTCATTGTTCCCATCCCAGTCAGGGACGTAACAGGTAAGCTCATTCTCCACAAGTTGCTAATGGCTCTGTGTATTAACCTCCTGGTAGAGTTTACATTTTGGAAAAGGAAAAAAAGCAGAAGAAGAGCACCTTCATTTACTGGACATTTTTGTGCCAGTCCTGATGGTATATTCTTGACGTGCCTAATTCATTTTATCCCTATTGCTGCCTTAAGAGGAAAGTACTATTCTTTGTTCACTTTCTTCACTTCCTTTGTTCTTTGATTGAGAAAACCCTAGCTCGTCGCTTCTTTTGGCTAGGATTGTTGCAGGACAAAGACCATGAACAGTCCTGGTTTTCTTCTTCTTCTTCTTCTTCTTCTTTTTTTTTTTTTTTTTGAGATGGAGAGTCACTCTGTTGCCCCGGCTGGAGTGCAGTGGTGCAATCTCAGCCCACTGCAACCTCCGCCTCCTGGGTTCAAGTAATTCTCCTGCCTCAGCCTCCCGAGTAGCTGAGACTACAGGTTCGTGCCATCACGGGGGCTAATTTTAGTATTTTTAGTAGAGAGGGGGTTTCGCCATGTGGGCTAGGCTGGTCTCAAACTCCTGACCTCAGGTGATCCACCCACTTTGGCCTGCCAAATCTCTGGGATTACAGGCATGAGCCACCACTCCTGGCCTGATTCTGATTTTCTTACATGTTCCCTGAAAGCAAAGAGGCCACAGATGGACTTCAAGGGTAATGTGAATCCTTTGAAATCATGTGCAAAAGTGTTTATGTGTTCATGCCTGCATTTTTCAGGGGACAAGGTCTATAGTTTTCATTAAATTCGCAAGCTGCTCCATGACCTTGCACCTCCATCCCATCCCCACCCCACCCCACCCCCGGAAGTTTTAAAACACTACAAAAATGAGCCATGAAACAGAGCTTATGGTTTTCATACAAATTATAGGCACATGGCACCTGGTACCGTTGTAAAATGGGGATAAATTGTTCTGTACTCATTAACAAAAGCTGTTTCAGGGCAGTATGGCAGGAGATGAGACTAGTAACCATCTCAGCTGATTTGAATAATAGTGAAACTTGTATATTTCAACACCTGCCCCAGGTGCAAAAAGAAATTTAAAATTTACTGGAATCCTGCTGTTAGTCTTCCTACAAAGGCATGGTTACGGTTTCGGAAAATTCTGAGTATGTCTCATAAAGAAGTGTTTTAAAACCCAAGTGAGTACTTGAATTCTGGATAGACAGATGACTCAAAATGAAATAGCTTAATACCATTGCCCAGAATGTTGGAACAACTGTGTAATTGATGAGCACTGACTGTGGTCTAAAATAGCAAATGTTTGACCTGGGAAAGGGAATGGCTTTTTCTGCCAAAGCCAGCCACTGGTTCTCACCTTTGGCCTATGTCTGCCTATGTCTGCGTGTTCTATGCACTGCAGCCCCTCTGCTCACGCTTTGGCCTTGTCTTTTCAGGGAAACTCATGGAAACCAGTTGTTTGCAGAAACACACAAGGTAATTGATCTTGCATGAATGGGTGTTGTAATGATTTTACAAGCTGTTACAAATGATTAGCTACTACTCAGTGGTTTAATGACTTGAGCTTGTGCTCTGATTAGAGTTGGAAAAATGTGATATTAGAATGAAAAAGTTGTGCAGATTTAGCTCACATTAACCTGTGTCTTGGTTAACACTGTGTCTGAACAAAATGCCAGTACCAAGGCAGGTGGGATTAATAGAAGTATAGCATGCAAAAGAAAGAAGGTGATATGGCCCTCTACTCTGAAATTTTTTATTCACCTATGGGTAAATTAGTTTAAGAGGCCATTGTTAAACTGGAGTTTATTGAGGAGAGTTGGCAATATGGAAAGTGAAAAAAGCATGTAGAATATTATTCTTGGGAGTTGGTTCCTCTGCCCCATTAGACCATAGGAGCAGCTTGTTTTGGGGCCTTTTTAAAAATGGTGTTTGAAGATTCTCTGTAAGGGATTTTAGCTATCTGCCCATATTCTTTAGCTTTTGGAAAAGAAATGTAAAAACTTGATGTAAATCATTAATGAAGGCCTTGCCTTCATTAATTAATTGCATTAATACCACAATATGTATTAACAAGAAGGAAAATTGATGCCCAGCAGGGTGACCTTTCAAGGTCATACTTAGAGACCTTTTGGTAAATAAATGTATTGAAATCATGATTTTATATTTTGCTAAGAATTTTTTTTATCTCCTTATTATAATGGATTGGCAGAAACTCTTTGCCCCCTGCAGCCTCAGTTTTCCCATCTATAAAATGTGGAGCTTAGACTGAATGAACTGTGAGCCCTTTGAACTTTAAGGGTAATTGCATTGTAACTTAGCGGCATCTGTCTTTTGTTTTGTTTTCCAGTCTTGTGTTTCCCATTATCAGCCCCTCTTTTCTGTTTACAGGCTAGAGTGCATTGGAGATAGTAAAAATGTCCTCAGTGACATGCGGCATGGAAGGGAAGACGAAGATGGACTTTTTACCCTCTAACAATGCAGTAGCATGTTAGATTGAGGATGGCGGCATGACAATCAAGTGTCAAAATAAGTCTTAGGAGGTTTCTTTGTTTCATAAAAAGGATTCACTTATTCCATGGATGTCATTGATCCAGTCTTGCTTTAGTTTCATGAATGAAAGGTACTTTAGAGACCACACCTTCTCTGTCCGTGCTCTAATCATCTCTGTAGAATCACTGCTAAGTGATCTTGCACACTACACTTGAACACTTTCAGTGAGGGTGAACTCCTTACCACACCCAAGGGAGTCCATTCAATCTCAGAGCAGTTCTGAGATTAAGAAATACTTAAAGCAAAATCTGTCTCCAGATGACATTAGCCTATAGGTCCTAGTTGAGCTCCTTGTGCCTATACAGAACATCTCTTCTTTACTAACTGCTGGATCAGTGTTGTGTGAACTAACAGGACAAAAAAATCTATAGGCTCCATCAGTCAATAAGACTGACTTTTTTTTCTCTCTCTCTTAAAGGTAATGTCAAGAGAGTAGAAATCCAAAAGATGGTTACCTTTGGAGAAACATGTGCTTATTCCATTAACGTTGCTATTGCTCTAAGCATGCTGGGAAGTACTGGAGAGCTGTTAACTCTTCAGGTATTGGAAGGAAAATCTCATGTTTCTCCAAATTTCCTTGCTTCTGGGATACAATTTCTGGCTCTTTTATTACCCTAATTGCCTTCATCTCGTATATATTTGTAGCTCTCCTTTTATGCCTAGCTTTAAGAGTTCATCGTCTCGCTGCAGGTATGATATGAGCAGCACAGAGCCTATGGTTCATTAACATTGCAGGAAATGACATAGAATCACACCATAACTGTGACTCACTTCTTTAT
Organism: Chlorocebus sabaeus; assembly: GCF_047675955.1. Classification (NCBI taxonomy): domain Eukaryota; kingdom Metazoa; phylum Chordata; class Mammalia; order Primates; family Cercopithecidae; genus Chlorocebus; species Chlorocebus sabaeus. The sequence goes on from NC_132926.1 coordinate 25,311,563, forward strand.
TTTTTTTTTCTTGAGACGGAGTCTCGCTCTATTGCCCAGGCTGGAGTGCAATGGACAATCTCGGCTCACTGAAACCTCCGCCTCCCGGGTTCAAGTGATTCTCCTGCCTCAGCCTCCTGAGTAGTTGGGCCTACAGGTGCGTGCCACCATGCCCAGCTAATTTTTGTATTTTTAGTAGAGACGGAGTTTCACTGTATTGGCCAGGTGGGTCTCCAGCTCCTGACCTCAGGTAATCTGCCCGCCTCGGCCTCCCAAATTGCTGGGATTACAGGCTTGAGCCACTGCACTTGGCCAACATTGACTCATCTCTAAAACTCCTAAATTTTCTATAATTTTATTTTCACATTTGAGTGTCTTTAAAGATGACCATAGTGTCACATGCTAATTCTTGCCTGGGGAATTTAATTTTGGAAACAGGAAAGAGTCCGTGGGAGTAAAATGTGGTGAATGACAGGGATATTCACCCAGGGGCAGTGCTTAGATGCGAAAGCAAGGCAATCCAAGTAAGTTTCTCTAAAAATAATGCATGGACATATGTTCCTCAGTAACAACAGGTTTATTTTAATAACTACTAACACGAGGAGCCCTGGGAGAGAGATGAAAGCAAACAGTTGTTGAAAGAATGAATAAAAAACATGTGTGCCTGAGTGAGAGGGGCTTCTGGCTGGGTAGAAGTGTGGAAAGTCAACTAGATCTGAAAGACATTTCTGTGAAGGACTTCCCAGCATGTTTAGAGCAATAGCAACATTCATGGAATAAGTACGTGGTTCTCTGAAGGTAGCCATCTTTTGGATTTCAACGCTCTTGACATTACATTTAAGAGAGAAAAAAGTCAGTCTTTTTACTTGACTGGTGAAGACTATAGATGTTTTTGCCCTATTAGTTCACACAACATTGATCCAGCAGTTAGTAAAAATCCCCCTCACCTGGGCACTTGGAAAAATTGGCCCAGGGCAGCCCGACTTCTGACTTGTTTAGTTGTAGTTGGGCAGAATGATTGGCCCCAGTGATGAAAACAATGAGCAGCAGATTGACAGCTGTTTTTTTTCTTTTCTTTTTTTTTGAGATGGAGTTTTGCTCTTGTTGCCTAGGCTAGAGTGCAATGGCACGATCTTGGCTCACTCAACCTCTGCCTGGTGGGTTCAAACGATGCTCCTGCCTCAACCTCCCAAGCAGCTGGGATTACAGGTGCCCACCACCACACCTGGCTGATTTTTTGTATTTTTAATAGAGATGAGGTTTTGCCATGTTGGCCAGGCTGGTCTCAAACTCTTGACCTTAGGTGATCTGCCTGCCTCGGCCTCCCAAAGTGCTGGGATGACAGGTATGAACCTCCATGGCTGGCCTCTTTTTTTTTTTTTTTTAGGTCAACATGGTTTTGATGTTAGCTTAAGATACTTGAAATGACTTTGTCTAGTGTGCTAAACTCAAACATTTATTTAAAAACATGGGGGAAGTGGATCTAGAGTCAGGTTCAGGTCCTGAATTTCCCCATCTGGAAAATAGAGTGGGTCTAGATGGCTTTGTGTATGTAGTCAGGTTATAATATCTTGTGAGTTAATGATATACCCAACCCTAACTTAGCTCATGCTTCCTATCCACCTTCCAAAACCACCACCATTATCAATGTCACTACCAACTTGGGTCTAACTAGAAAAAGAAGACAGCAGATACTTCCTAAACAGAACATTTAAACTCAATGAATATTATTTTTCTGTTTTGCAAAGGGCTATTTTCAATCGATTCCCAAATATAATTCTGAAACTCCTTGTAAGGACTAAGAAACATTGACATGAGCAATCATAGTATTTTAGAGCTGGTAATGGCCTCTAGGAGCCTCTGTCCTAGTAGTTCTCAATGTTAGCTGAACAATCAACTGGGGAGATTTTTCAATGCCAATTCCTGAGTCCTACCCTTTAAGAGATTCTTTTTGTAATTGGTCCAGAGTATGACCTGGGCATCTGAATTTTTGAAAAATGTCCCAAAGTGGTTCTAATGTCGAACCAAGGTCTAGCCTGGTGGCTCTCAAACTATGCACTTCAGACCAGCAGCCTCAGCATCACTGGTACTTGATAGAAACGCAAATTCATGTCCTTCACCCCATACCTCCAGAATCAGAAACTGGAGGTAGAGCTCAGCAAACTGTGTTTTCACAAACCATCCAGATGATTCTGATGCACATTAGAGTTTGAGAAGTGTTGCACTGTAGTAATTTCTAACAGATGGATTGAGAGTTCAAGAAAAGAATCTCTCTTTACCAGGGCTGTGTCGTGGTGGGCTTGGCCAGACAGAGGGTCAGGAGCTTCCAGCACCAGGGGCAAAGGTCCTGCTGCTTCACCTCCTTTAAGCTGACATCACTTTCTGCCTGCATTCCTGCAGTATCTTCCTAATTATAATCTCCGACTTTACTCATTTTCCTCTCTGTTCTCCATGCTTTGGCAGAGATACCCTCTTTCAATACAGGTATGAGATTCCTGCCTCCTGACTTCTAGCCCTTTTCATCCTTGGCCCCTAGACCTACCTAGAAGCAGCACACTTAGCTCTGCTTGGGGCAGGGGTGGCAAACTCTGATGACTTCAGAGGCCAGGCAGCTGATACAGTTGAGGGAGTCAATGGAGATGACGTGGCCCATGATAAATTGGAGTGTGTATATGTCTACTTAAGGGCATTAACATTTAAAATTAATTAAAATAATTTCCTGGGCAAGCAAAGCATGGCTGTGGGCTAAAACAAGGTAGCCAGTTTGAGACTAGGGGTAAGGGGTGGATTTTAGTAAAAGATGAATTAAAATAAATATGTAATTCTTATACTGAGACTCCTTGATCAGAGAAGGCTGGGACGTAGTTGTTCCTCTCATTCCCTCTTTGTGTAATCAGGATGAATTGTTAGCATCTATAAATAGCTTTTTGGTATCTATTGTATGTGGGGCCCAGGAGAGAGAACTGCTTCTTTTAAGGAGCTTCACATCTGAATGAGACAGAACACACATGGGAATTGCAATAGAACAGTCCGGGTGTGGTGGCTCACACCTGTAATCCCAGCACTTTGGGAGACCAAGGTGGCACATCACTTGAGGCCAGGAGTTTGAGACCAGCCTGGCCAACATGGTGAAACCCTGTCTCTACCCAAAATACAAAAATTAGCTAAGCCTGGTGGCGGGTGCCTGTAGTTCGAGCTACTCGGGAGGCTGAGGCAGGAGAATTGGTTGAACCTGGGAGGAGGAGGTTGCAGGGAGCCGAGATCCTACCATTGTGCTCCAGCCTGAGAAATGGATTAAGACTCTGTCTCAAAAACAAACAACAAAAAAAGGTAATGCAATAGAATGGCATCAATGTTGTTTTTCCATTTCCATAAGGAAGGAATTTGATGCAGTATATGGTTCTTACAGCTAATGATTATATGGTGGATCCACGATCAAACCTCACAATTTAAAGTGGAGGTTTCCAGTCTGTTGGCTTCCCTGGGTCACACTAGAAGAAGAATTATCTCAGGCCACACATAAAATACACTAACACTAATTATAACTAATGAGCTAAAAAAAATCGCAGAAAAGTCTCATAATGTTTAAGAAAGTTTACCACTTTGTGTCGGGCCGCATTCAAAGCCATCCTGGGCTGCATGCAAGCTCAATTTAAAGCAATGGAATTCCTTACCATGGCCTTGCTAGGCTAAATAAAAGAGATACTATCAATTTGTAACGAGCACCTACTATATTCTAACTCTGTTAACTGTTTCAACGCAATTATCTCATCAACTCCTGACAGCAGCTCAACAAAGCAGGTATACTATTTTGGCTTTGGAGCTAAGAAAACAGAAGCAGAGGCAGGTGAAGGAACTTGCTCGAGGTCACGTCGTCCAATCTCCTGTAGCAGAGCCGGGTTTTGAACCAGGCTTGAAGGACTCCACACTCTAACCACTACCCTGTACTTCACAGTGAGGGCTCCAATTCCAGACTTCATGCATATGGCTCTGTAACACTGACCTGCATTGGACTCAAATGGATTTCAGTGTCCTCAGATCCACAGCAACCTGAGTATATCAATGGCTTTCCAATTCCAACCCCATTATAGCTCAATCTTCCCTTGTCCCCATATTATTTACTCAGAATCTGATTTGCATTTGCAGAGGAAGCTGTAAAGGGAGAGTCTGGGAGGAATCTTAATGAAGCCAGGTGGGACACATTTAAATGGGAATGTGTTGAACTAACTCATGAAGAGCCGAAGCCAGCTGTCAGCAGGCTTAATGAAAGGTTAACAGGAATTCAGCAATGGGTGGCTGGGGAGACTCTTTGTCTCTCTAAAGAAAACAGGAAGTTGAGAAGTGGGCTGCCTGAGTGGAGGTGAGAGCAGAAGGGGGAAGCCACTCAAAACCAAAAGACTGGGTCTGGAAATAGAGTTTCATTTAGATTTGTAAATATGTTACAGCCCTAAAAAAAAAAAAAAAAAAAAAAAAAGCACTGTGAGTTCTCAGCTCTGTGAGCATCAAAGAACAGTGAAGGGAAGTGTTCCCGAATAAGATGAATGCTAATGCTATCCAGAGGGAGTTTGGGGAGCACTGGAAATGGCTGCTCACAAAACAGAAAGTAGATTTGCTGCTTGTGCTGAGAAGGTGCTGTTGTGCAGTTATATGCATTTTCCATATTGTATGTGAAATAATGGGGTGGGAGCACAGGAAAGACCTGCACATATCTGTCAGTTTCACTCCCATTTTCAGCCAAGGAAACTGAGGCTCACAAAGGGGGCATGAGTTGCCCAGTCCCCACAGTAAACCAGTGCTAGAGCAAAACACTAACTTGTGTTTTCTAGACTTTGTCTCTGTGGCTAAGATTCTGGGGTTTTCACAGAATCTGCCCTGTTATTGCCCTTCTGGAGTCATGTAATTAAGTTCTTGTTGGTGTGGCCATGCAATTCAGCGTTTCTTTTCCGTGAGCCATCTCTCTTAGCACACCCCTGACTTTAGAGTGCGCTGCTGCCCCCAGGAAGAGGAATCCGAATGCTAAAAGCACACAGCTTGGCTGCTCTGTTGCTATCCTAGCAGCACCATAACTATGGTGACCAACTTGTCTCAGTGTGCTCTGGGCTTTCCTGGTTTTAAAACTCAAAGTCCCACATGCCAGGAACCCTCAGTCCTGAGCAAACTAGTGTAATCACCCAATAGGTTCCTCCTGTGCCCTTTGCACAGACAAAACCAGTTCACTGAGACCACGGCATTGCAGTAGAGAAAGAGTTTAATGGACATGACGCCAGTCACATGGAAAATAGAGTTATTATTCAAATCAGTCTCCCCAAAGACTTGAAGGTTAGGGTTTTTTATGGACAGTTTGGAGAGCAGGAGGCTAGGGAAAGGGTGCTGCTGATTAGTTGGGGATGAAATCATAGGGGTGTGGGAAAACTTCTTTGTGTGCTGAGTCCACCTCTGGGTGGGGCCACAGGACCAGGTGAATCATGAGTCACAAGTCTGGGTGGGATCAGTCTGAAAAAATATTTCAAAAATCTAATCTTAGGTTTTACAATAGTGATATTACCTATATGAGCAACTGAGGAAGTCACAAATCTTGTGATCTCTGGCCATGTAACTCCTGAGCAGTAAGGGACTGTAGAAACTATGGGGTCAAAATATGTCAGCTATACAAAATGGAGTCAACTGTGTCAGATTTCTCTCGTCGTTATAATTTTGCAAAGATGGCTTCATTGGGATGGTTGGTCAACCTAAGTCCATAAACTAGAGATCAAAAACAACCATCCTCTCAGTTCTCTCACAGCCCCTGCTCTTGACTTTATTGCAGTGATCACTTTTCCTGTGACTTCGCGGTTGGACCCAAATGGAATTTAGTTTGTTCAGATCCGCTGTTAGAATAGACTACTACTAGATCTACATTTTATATCTAGACTCTTGCTATTCAAAGTGTGGGATTCAGACCAGCAGTTCTGTCATCACTTGGGAGCATGTTAGAAATGCAGAATCTCAGGCCCTACCCTAGACCCTCCGAATCAAAATTCACCTTGTAAAATCTAGGATCTCTAGGTCACTCATGTGCACATTAAAGTTTGAGAAGTCCTGGTCTAAAGCACTGATTTTTCAAACTCAGCTGCACATTGGAATCACATGGGGAAACTTAAAAAATACTTATGCCTGATCCATAGATCAAAACATCACCTTGTACCCCATAAATACACACAATTATTGTCAACTAAAAATAAATTTAGGCAAAGTGCCATGGCCCACGCCTGTAATCCCAGCACTTTGGAAGGCTGAGGCAGGCAGATCACCTGAGGTCAGAAGTTTGAGACCAGCCTGGCCAACATGGTGAAACCTCATCTCTACTAAAAATACAAAGATTAGCTGCGCATGGTTGTAGGCATCTGGAATCCCAGGTACTCGGGAGGATGTGGAGGTTGCAGTGAACCAGGATCACATCATTGCACTGCAGCCTGGGTGACAAGAGCAAAACTCCATCTCAAAAAATAAAATAATAAAATAAATAAATAAATAAATAAAAATTTTAAAATACTGATGCCTGGCTTCCATCTGAGGTCCTGATTTGGTTCACAATGAGGAAACATGGGTATCAGTTTTTAAAGCACTTCAGGTGATTTGAATATACAGCAATGGTTGCAAACTTCAGCCCTAAAGAGGTAGCTTTGCACCAGAAAGTAATGTTTCTAATTAATCAGAACAAAACTTGGCCTAAGTTTATGTGGTTCTACTACCCCCACGTGATTTTGCATACAGAAATCATCAATATTGCTCAAGAAGATCTGAGGCATAAAGATAATGACCAGTTACTATGGAAGAGGCCCATTAAAGTAATTACAAACCAAGATGTAATATTTAGTCTATGGAAAGTGATAATAAGACAAAAGATAATCAGAGAAGGAATGTCCTAGGGTCAGGGTGGCACTATGAATCTCTTCAGAAGACATCGGAAAGATGGCTTGACACCAAGATTGTAAGAGAAATGTGGGAGATTGGTTAAGTGGTAATCTTCGTTGCACAATAAGGAACTTGGTAAAAAGGCAACTACCTTTTCTTTTGTACTTAGGTATAATGGGAGATCTTCTGTAGGGAACAAGCAGTCATTCATTGTCTCAGTAAGATTGTATTTTTTTACAAGTAAGAGAATACAAAAAAATAATGATTTAATTACCAAAGACTGAATCATCTCTCGTAACTAGAGTTGGGACTTAGGACTGTTGTAGGGTTGGTTCAGCAGCTTCATGAGAATGAGGTATTAGTCAGGTCTCTGTGTCTTCATTGGCGCTTCCCTCATGGTTGCAGGATGGCTGCCACAGCTCTGATATGCCCTCCCACAAAAGCATCCCAAGTAGAAAGAAAGAGTTTAATGGACATGACGCCAGTCACATGGAAAATAGAGTTATTATTCAAATCAGTCTCCCCAAAGACTTGAAGGTTAGGGTTTTTTATGGACAGTTTGGAGAGCAGGAGGCTAGGGAAAGGGTGCTGCTGATTAGTTGGGGATGAAATCATAGGGGTGTGGGAAAACTTCTTTGTGTGCTGAGTCCACCTCTGGGTGGGGCCACAGGACCAGGTGAATCATGAGTCACAAGTCTGGGTGGGATCAGTCTGAAAAAATATTTCAAAAATCCAATCTTAGGTTTTACAATAGCCCTGGCAACATAGCAAGATCCCATCTCTACAAAAAAATTAAAAAATAAAATTAGCTTTGGGTGGTGGCATGTATCTGCTCACTTAGCTACTCAGGAGGCTAAGGCAGAAGGATTCCTTGAGCCCAGGATTTCAAGGCCGCATTGAGCTGATTGCACCACTGCACTCCAGCCTGGGAAACAGAGCAAGATCCTGTCAAAAAGAAAAAAAAAAGCCAAGTAGGAAGAAAGGAAGTAGGTGAAGTAGGTGGCAAATGGGACTTTTCCTCTAATATGATGCTTTATCAAAAAGGGACATCTTTCACAGACATTACTAGAAGACTTTCCTATGTTTGATTGTCCAAACTGGGTCACATACCCAGACCTTGGCAAAGGGGAATGCAATTGCTAAGATGATTTATACTAATCAATCATTATTCATTCTCTAGGCTATGCATATTGACTAGGATCCGTTAGCATGGGTGAAACTGGAAATGGCTGTGGGGTGGATAGTCTTGATTTCTGCCATAGCTACTCATCCACCACAACGTTACTGGTTGTCTCCTATGTGCCAAAGGGCCCAGTGGGGAGCTGGGGCATTGTGAGGGACAAGAGGGTCCCAGTCCCTGATCCTAGGCAGCTTACAGTCTACAAAGCCATTTCTATCTTTATTGTCCATTTCATGATTCCAAATATTTGGATCATATCTGATGTGCCTGAGAAACAAAAAGAGTGAAGGGATAATATGCTTAGAAATTCTGTGTATATATAGATATGTTCTTGAACTTGTGGACCTGTACCTTTGCTGTAAGGGTCACCAGTCAATGGAGGAAGGGGCTGAAACATTGAGACCTAGGTGGTGAAGGCAAATTAGAGCGAGAATTCTTAGCTATGGCAGAACTTTCTTAGCTTGGCAGAAGATAGCTGGCTTTATCACAGATGCGAGAGTAATAGAAATAAATCTCACCTTATATTTCTATGCTGCTTCATAGTTTTCTAGGCATTTTCAAACATTGGTGCTCTGTGTCAGAGGGACAGTGTATCCCCATTTCATAGAGGAGCAAAATGGAGGCACAGAGAAGCAAAGTGACTGTGTTCCCACCGTGGTTAGTGAGACAGGATTAGAGTCAAGTGTCCTGATTCCTCCTCAAATCAACGGATCCATGCCATCTTCTTGGAATGCTCACCATGTGCCCCTGGCTTTGTGCTCGGAATTCGTAACAGGGCCAGTCATCATCACTAATATTATTTGAGCACGTGCAGTAAACCAGACACTGCCCTAAGCACTTTAAATACGCTTTTAAATTTAATCATGACAATCACCCTTTGAGGTAGTTGTCAGTTTTATCTGTTTGACAGATGAGGAAACGGAAGCTCAGTCAGATAAAGAGGCTAGTCGGCTGGGATTCTAACTAGGAAAAACCTCCACGGTCCAGGGCGTTAACCCATGCGCCCTGGCCCTTCCAGGTATATAAAAGCACTTTTTTGATCTCTTAATGATTACATACATGTGGAAGGTGGAAAGAACTATTCAGCTGTGACTTTTAGGTTGTCCCCATTTTCCCTCTAATCACCATAGTAAGATGATGCTGGAGCGGCTACGTTGCCTGGGGTATATACCCTGGGGTTCCTTGCAGCCCACCAGGAAAATTTACAACACAGAGACACACTGGGAGTTTAGGAGCAGAGGTTTAATAGGTAGAGGAGAAGAGAAAGTGAAACAGCTTCCTCTATAGAGGAAGGGGTCTCCCAGTGGAAAAGACTCGCTGGTGGTGAATGTGTGGAAGTTTATAGTCCGGTTTGAGGAGGCGGTGTCTGATTTACATAGGGCTCATAGATTGGTTTGATGAGGTATGATGTTTACATGGCGCACGAGGAAGGCTGGTCGCCCCACCCTAATCTTCTTATGCAAATGGACTTTCCAGTTGATTGTGACCATCTTGTCTGCTTCTTACTGTATACGTGGCTGGCAGAGAAGGGACGATGGAGCTGTCATCTTGAACATGTCTAGTCCCTAGTTCTGCCGGCATTCACCCATGCAAGCTCCCAGCTTGCAGGCTGCTCTTTGTTAGAAAATGATTTGGGACTGCTCTTCATTAAAAAGAAAAGCCTTACTGAGGAGTTCCATACCCTTGCTATCTGCGTGAGTGATTTCTTCTTAACACCTGTATCAACGTGATCTCCATCCCTAGCCTGTCTTAATGCCACCAATATGGAGATGGGTGGTGAGTGAAGAGCATGGAGCTAGAAAGTTCTTTGGGTCTGGGTCTTACATTGTTTGTTTTGAGACAGGGTCTCACTCTGTCACCCAGGCTGGAGTGCAGTGGCGTGATCCTCCCAGGCTCAAGTGATCCTCCCACCTCAGCCTCCTGAGTAGCTGGGTCTACAGGCACAAGCCACCACACCTGGCTAATTTTTGTGTTTCTTTTTTTTTTCCTTTGGTAAAGATAGAGTTTTGCCATGTTGCCCAGGCTGGTCTCGAACTTCTGGGCTCAAGTGATTCTCTGGCCTCAGCCTCCCAAAGAGCTGGGATTACAGGCATGAGCCAGCCGCACCTGGCTAAATTTGAAGAGACTCAAATTTAGACACAGATCTCCAAATGAGGTCATATATTAAAGCACAGAGATTAAATGATCAGGTTCAAACATAATTATACTAGAAATTTTGCCACCTCTCATTTTTTAAAGAATACACGAAAAGACTTAAAAAAGAGAGAGAAAGAAAGAAAAAAGGAGATGGCCTAGGTTCCACTCTCCTTTAGAGAAGCCTGGTCTCACCATCCTCCTCCCTTGCCTTGCCCTTGTTCCACCTCTTATGTCCATTCTCCACCCTGTTTATCTTGTTCCCTCTGTTCTAGCTCTTTCTTTCCCCTTCTCTCCTCCCTCTCAGATGAGGTTGGTGTCTTATCTCCCTTCAGCAGCTCCACCAACACAGTGCTATCATTTTTTCCCTCTAGATTCAGAACGTCTCTGCATCATTTTAATCTGTTCCTATGAGCTTTGATTTTTCAATCTCCCAAACTGAATCTCAGACCCTTCTTTCCTGAGATGAAAAAAAGGCCTGAACGACATTACAAATGCTGACAATACCTTTTGCTCAGGGATCAAGATGATTAGAAAAGACAGCACAGGCTTGCTTCACCATAATGTCCTGGGTATCCCGGGGTAAATAAAGTTTCTTAATTAGCCAAGGCCTTATCATCAGCTGATGATGCTGTGACCTCCACCACCCTTTGTTACCTATTGTTGAAAAACGTTGCCACCTGTCGGCAAATGGAAAGGGCACAGTGGGTCTTGGAGTCACATTGGCCTAGAACATGAAGCTGCTATAGCCCAGCTGGGTGGCCCAGGACAAGTTGCTCAGTTTCTTTCAGTCTCAGTTTTGTAATCTATAAATTGAGAAAAATAATGGTACCCTCCTCCTAAGTAAGCATTAAATGTGTTAATGTCAGTAAAACAATCAGCACAGTACTTGGCACAGACAGGTGCCCTATGATTAGCAGGTGCTGCTGCTGCTGCTCTTCACTCTCTGGGCCCAGCAAGTTCAGAGTTATAAGTGTGTGTTTGTGGATATTTGCTGGCAGGACCTGCACAGTTTCCCAGTGAGGATGCATTTGGTATACTTGCAAAACCAGAATGTCAAACCTGGGGGTTCCTGCTCTGTTTCAAAAGCTGAGTATGTGTCTCCTGGCCTGCAGTTCTCATCCTTTAAAGAGCGTAAGAATGATCCAGGGACACGCTAAAATGCACATATCTGGGCCCGACCCTCAGAGATGCTGATTCTGCGATGCTGGACGGGGCCCTGTAATTCCACCTCGCCCGCTGGGATTCTGAAGCAGGGGGACAAAGGATCATGCTCTGAGAGTGTGGTTCAGAGACTCACATTCAAACAGGGCTGATATCAGCCATCTCAATTCCTAGCCACTCTGGTCTTGCCATGCTTTTCTGAACTCTCACTCATCTTTATTTATCTTTGTCTTTTGACCCTGTGCATAGGTCTTATTTTATTCTCTTTCTCAGTCCACTGCAGTTAACCCCAGGACAGTGCCCGTTTTTTCTCTAGTTCTAGTACCCTCAGCCATTGCTCCTGTTTCACAGCTGAGTTTCTTGAACACTCCTATCTGACTGAGGCTGTCATGGCCCTCTGTTTCCATTGCTTGGCAGTATCTGACCTGCACTCTTTTCTTTTTTTTCTTTTACTTTTGTGTGTGTGTGTGTGTGTGTGTGTGTGTGTGTGTGTATGTGAGATGGAGTCTCACTGTGTCACCCAGGCTGGATTGCAGTGGTGCAATTTTGGCTCACTGCAGCCAGCCTCTGCCTCCCGGGTTCAGGTGATTCTCCTGCCTCAGCCTCCTGAGTAGCTGGGATTACAGGCACCCTCCACCACACCTGGCTAATTTTTGTATTTTAGTAGAGACAGGAGTTTAACCATGTTGGCCAGTCAGGTCTTGAACTCCTCGTCTCATGCAGTCCACCTGCCTCGGCCTCCCAAAGTGCTGGGATTACAGGCATGAGCCACTGCACCCGGCCTCACTATGTTTTCAAATATTCTTTGAATGAATGAAGGTAGATCTATTTCTCTTCCCATGTGTTGGTCTGTTTTACAACACCTCTGACAAATAGGTAGCCAGATTTTCTTGAATCCCTCCAGGGATTAGAAACTCACTATCTCCTGTTTAATTTTTATGTGACTCTAACTGGTAAAAACATATTTTCATAAGTAAGGAAAAATAGGCCTCTCCATGGCTTCTGTCTCATGATCCCTCTTCCCATCTGGAATAAAATAGAAGGCTTTTGTTCTCTCTTTCACATGACAGCCCTTCAGACCCTTGAAGACAATGGTCATGTTTCTCTCTGCCTCCACGTATTCTTTCTTCTAGCTCCTAATAGGACTTTTACTTTCGTCTTAGTCTTTGTCTGAATGTGCTCTGCTTTATCACTGTTCCCTCTTAAGATGGGGTTACTAATAAGAAAATGAATAAGCCAATTTTAAAAGGGGCCTACGATTTGAATAGAAATTTCTCCGGCCAGATAATATGAATGGCTGTTAAGGACATGAGATGCTCAACATCAATAGTCACTTGAGAAAATACAAATCAAAACCACAATGAGATACCACGTCACACCCACTAGGATGGCTGTAATAATTTTAAAAAAAGACAATAACAAGTGCTAAGAAGGATGTGGAGAAATTGGAACCTTCATGCGTTGTTGAGGAGAATGTAAAATGGTGCTGCCGCTTTGGATAATAGTTGGCAGTTTCACAAAATGTTAGACATAGTTACTATATGATACAGCAAAGACTTGTAGATAAATGCTCATAGTAGTATTACTTATAGTAGCCCCAAAGTAGAAACAACACAAATACTTATAAACAAAATGTGGAATGTACAATGGAATTCTATTTGGCAGTGAAAATATACGGGCCAGGTGCGGTGGCTGACACCTGTAATCCCAGCACTTTAGGAGGCCGAGGTGGGCAGATGACCTGAGGTCAGGAGTTCGACACCAGCCTGACTAACATGGTGAAACCCCCGTCTCTACTAAAAATACAAAAATTAGCTGGGCGTGGTGGCGGGTGCCTGTAATCCCAGCTACTCGGGAGGCTGAGGCAGGAGAATCGCTTGAACCCAGGCAGCAGAGGTTGCAGTGAGCCAAGATTACACCACTGCACTACAGCCTGGGTGACCAAGTGAGACTCTGTCTCAAAAAAAAAAAAAAGAAGTACTGATTCATGTAACATGGATAAACTTCAAAAACATTATGATAAAGAAGCCAGATACAAAAGACTACATATTGTATGATTTCACTTACGTAAAATTTCTAGAATAGGCGAATCCGTAGAGATTAGTGCTTATGGCCAGGCAAGACGACTCACTCCTGTAATCCCAGTAGTTAGGGAGGCTGAGGGAAGAGGATCGTTTGAGCCCAAGAGACCAAGGCTGCAGTGAGCTCTGATCATGCCCACTGCACTCCGTCCTGGGTGACAGAGTGAAACCCTATCTCAAAAAAAAAAAAAAAAAAAAAAAAAAAGAAAAAGTTTTCAGTTATGTGTGGCTGAGGATGCAAAAATGAGGAGTGACCCTAATGGGTGCTAGATTTCTTTTAGGGGCGATGAAAATCTTTTAACATTAAATTATAGCTATAGTAGCATACCTCTGTAAATATGTTAAAAACCATTGAATTGTACACTTAAGACAGGTGAATTTATGATATGTAATTTATATTTTAATAAGGCTCTTAAAAGTGATGTTGCTTGTTTTATTTATTTATTTATTTCAATTGAGATGGAGCATTGCTATGTTGCCCAGGCTGGTCTCAAACTCCTGGACCCAAGTGGTCCCCCTGCCTCGGTATCCCACAGTGCTGGGATTATAGGCATGAATCATCAAGCTGGCCAAGTGTTGCTTGAAATGAATGCAGGGGCCTGGCCGCCATACAAGAGAATAAAGCCATCGCATTATTCCACAATGCAACCTAAGACCACATCATTTTTAAAACATCAGTATCTCACCTAGTTACTTCATACTGAATTTGTGGTGAGTAAAGTTTGCCTGGCAGCTGGGCATGGTGGTTCACACCTGTAATCTCAGCACTTCAGGAGGCCGAGGCAGGAGAATAGCTTGAGCCCCAGGGTTTAAGACCAACTTGGGCAACTTAGTGAGACCTCGTCTCTACTGAAGAAGAAAAAAAAATTAGCAGGGCACGATGGTGAACATCGGTAGTCTCAGCTATTTGGGAAGCTAAGGTGGGAGGGTCACTTGAGCCCAGGAAGCAGAGGTTGCAGTGAGCCAAGATCATGCCACTGCACTCCAGACCTTGTCTGCAAAAAAAAAAGAAAAAGAAAAAGAAAGTTTCTCTGGCCTATGTTGTTATAAGTATGAACGCTACCTAAGTGTTCAGGGTGATTCTCCTGCCTCAGCCTCCCGAGTAGCTGGGATTCTGGCATGGTCTGGAGGAAGAAGACTTTTGTGGATGATGTGTATGAGAGAGAGAGAGAGAGAGAGAGAGAGAGAGAGAGTGTGTGTGTGTGTGTGTGTGTGTGTTATAGGCAGAAAGGGAAAATGAAAAGGCAAAGGTGATGCTCCAGTCAAATAGGAGACAGCTTTATTTATTATTATTTTTTCTTGAGACAGAGTCTTGCTTTGTTGCCCAGGCTGGAGTGCAGTGGTGTGATCTCAGCAGCCTCCACCTTCTGGGTTCAAGCGATTCTCCTGCCTCAGCCTCCTCAATACTTGGGACTACAGGTATGCACCACCACGTCTGGCTAATTTTTCTTTTGTATTTTTAGTGGACAGGGTTTTGCCATGTTGGCCAGGTTGGTCTTGAACTCCTGACCTCAAGTGATCTGCCTGCCTTGGCCTCCCAAAGTGCTGGGATTACAGGCCTGAGCCACCGTGCTTGGCCAGGAGACAGCTTTAAATTGCAAAACTCCTTACTGTGACAAAAGAAAAATTTTAAATCATTTTTGTATTAGTTATTTTATTATATAAAAGTTGTACACACAATTTAAATATTTTATCTCTTTCCCTTCCTCCTGCCATCTGCAGTCTCCGTCTCTGGGGAAACCACCATTGCCTGTTTTGGGCATGTGTTTGTGTGTTCTTCCTAGATGCTTTATTCATGAACAAGCAAAATGTATATATTAATATATTCTATTCTACAGAAAGGATTATACCCTACAGATTGCTTGACATCTTATTCTTTTCTACTTTGTAGTACAGCTTGGATATCGTTTTCTATCAGCACATAAAAATATACTTCATTCTTTTTTTATTGTTGAAGAATGTGCCATTATATAGATTATGACGATGTAACTAGGTTCCTGTTGGTAAGTAGTTACAAGAAGACCGGTCCTCTGCTGTTATAGACTGCACTGCGATAACAGTCTCACATGTTCATCTTTGTGCAATAAGAGCAAAACTGGATGGTAAATTGAAATAAGTGCAATTGCTGGCTCGAACGGTACTTTGAAGTCTTGGTAGTTCGTTCATTGAAAATATCTTCGAAGCGTCCAAAGTACTATCCCGATTTATACTTCCATTAACTTTATTATGAAATGCCTGTTTTCCTCATAAACAACACACAATTAGATGTGCTTCTCAGTTTGACAATCTTTACCTTTTAATTGGAACAATTTATTTATATTTAAGTGAATTACTGATAAAATTTAGGTTTCAATCTACGATGTTATTTTATGTTATTTGTGCTGCTTTGGATTGATTTTTTAAAAATTTCCCATTATTTTTCTCCATTAGGTTGAAAATTATACACTGTATTTCTATTTTTTAGTGTTTGCTCTACAACTGATAACATACATCTTTATCTTATCAAAGTCTAATGCCAATCAACACCATTAACTTCCTGGACCATTGAGGACCTTAAAATATTTTCTTTTCACTTAATCCTCTCTTGATATATGCTATTGTCTTGCATTTTAAGTATACGTAAATTTATTAATTCAACATGATATTATTGTTGTGGTTTCATATAGTCAACATTTACTTTGTTTTTACCACTTTCTGTGATCTTTATTCCTTTCTGAATATCTGACTTTCCATCTGATATTCTTTTTCTTTTTCTTCTCCCTAAAATACAGTCTTTAGTATTTCTTTTTTTTTGAGACAGCATCTTGCTCTGTCATCTAGGCTGGAGTGCAGTGGTGTGATCTTGGTTCACTTTAACTGCTGCCTCCCAGACTCAAGCACTCCTCCCACCTCAGCTTCCTGAGTAGCTGGGACTACAGGTGTGCACCTGTGCACCACCATGCCCAGCTGATTTTTAATTTTTTTGTAGAAATGGGGTCTCCCTATATTGCCTAGGCTGGTCTTGGACTCCTAGGCTCAAGTCATCCTCCCACCTTGGCTTCCCAAAGTACTAGGAGTGCAGGTATGAGCCGTTGCACCCATGCTAGCATTTTCTTTTTGCAAATTAATTTGTAGTCATCTCTGATAGTTTTGTTTATCTTAAAATGTCTTTATTTGACTTTCATTCTAGAAAGAATATTTTCCCTGGGTTTAGAATCCTAGTTTGGCAGTTAATTTCTTTCAGACTTTTGATGATAATGCAGTACTCTTCTGGTTTGATTATCTCTGCAGAGAAGACAACGTCAGTCTAACACTTGCTCTCTTGAAGTTAAATCATCTTTTTATTTTGGACTGTTTAAACACTTTTTCCTGTCATTGATTTTCTGCAATTTTATATGTATTTGGTTGCTTTTAAAATCTGCTCCATCATTTTTATAGTTCCCAGTTCCCTGTCAACATTTTTAAATTTTTCATAGAATTTGCCGTTTTAACCATTTTAGTGCACGATGCAATGGCACTAAATATATTCATAATATTGCACAACCGTCATCACTACCTATGTTCAAAACATTTTTATAACCCCAAACAGAAACTCTGTAAGCATTAAACAGTAAGTCTTCATTCCTCTCTTTCTTTCAGGTCCTGGCAACCATCCTTCTACTTTCTGTCTCTATGGATTTGCCTATTCTAGCTATTTTATGTAAGTGGAATCATGCAATGTTTGTCCTTTTGTATATGACTTATTTCACATAACAAAATAATTTCAAGGTTCATCTCTATTTTAGCATGTATAAGAATTTTATTCCTTTTTAATAATATTCCTGAATAATATTCCATTGTGTATATGTACCACATTTTGTTTATTCATCCATCTGTTGATAGATACTTTGGTTGTTTTCACCCTTTGGCTATTGTGAATAATAATGCAATACACTGGCATACAAGTATCTGTTTGAGTCTCTGTTTTGAATTTTTTTGGATATACACATAAGAATGGAACCATGGGGTCATATGGCAATTCTATGCTTAGCTTTTTGAGGAACCACCATACTGTTTTCCATAGTGGCTGTATCATTTTACTGTCTCACCGGCAATGTATGAATGTTCCAATTTTTCTACATACTTGCCAACACTTGGTATTTTTCCTTTTTTTTTTTTTTTTACAGACACTGTTGCTCTGTTGTCCAGGCTGGAGTGCAGTGGCATGATCTCAGCTCATTGCAACCTCTGCCTCCCAAGTTCAAGCAATTCTTCTACCTCAGCACCCTGAGTAGCTGGGATTACAGACGTCTGCCACCACGCCTGGCTAGTTTTTATATCTTTGGAAGAGATGAGGTTTCACCATGTTGGCCAGGCTGGTCTTGAACTCCTGGCTTCAAATGATCCACCTGCCTTGGCCTCCCAAAGTGCTGGGATTACGGGTGTGAGCCATCGCACCCAGGACGCTATTTTCCTTTAAAAAAAAAAAATCATAGTCCTTCTAATAGGTGTGAAGTGGTATCTCATGGCTTTGATTTGCATTTGTCAAATGAGTAATGATGTTCACCATCTTTTTGTATCCTTGTTGGACATTCATATATCTTCTTTGGAGAAGGATCTATTCACATCCCTTTTCCATTTTATTTTGTGTATTTATTTTTTCCTGCCTCCCTCCAACTGCTTGCCCAATTTTAAATCAGGTTGTTTATCTGTTTGCTGTTGAGTTGCAGGAGTTCCCCATGTATTCTAAATCTTAATATCCTATCAGATATATTATTTGCAAATAATTTTTCCCATTCTGTAGGTTATCTTTTCACTTTCTTGATAATGTCCTTCAATGCACAAAGGACATTATCAAGAAATGTTAATTGTCATTGCTCATGCCCTCATTATCCTATCAAAGAATTCATTGCCAAATCCAAGGTCATGAAGATTTACCCAGTGTTTCCTTTTAAGAGTGCTTTGGTTTAGTCTTAAATTTAGATCCTTGATTCATTTTGAGGTTTTAAAAATATGTTGACTAGGCATGGTAGCTCATGCCTGTAATCCCAGCACTTTGGGAGGCCAAGGTGGGCAGATCACCTGAGGTCAGGAGTTCAAGACCAGCCTTGCCAACATGGTGGAACCCGGTCTCTACTAAAAATACAAAAATTAGCCAGGCATGCCTGTAATCCAAGCTATTCCGGAGGCTGAGGCAGGAGAATCACTTGAACCCGAGAGGCAGAGTTTGCAGTGAGCCAAGATTGCACCACTGAACTCCAGCCTGGGTGACAGAGCGAGATTCGTCTCAAAAAAATTTTTAAAAAATTACACACACACACACACACACACACACACACACACACACAAGTAGGAGTCCAACTGCATTCATTTGCAGGTAGAAATCCACATGTTCCAGCACCATTTGTAACCTGGTTCTAGGTCATCTAAGAAATTCATGAAACTTAAAGCCTTGAACTTGGATTAAGAGGTGGGGCAAAAAGATGCCTGACAGAAGCAAATGCAAGTTTTCCGAAGAACACATTATTCCAAGCCTCAAATTATTCCTGTAAAAAAATTTCCCTCCACTAAATGGACTTGGACCCCAAAGTTAACTTTATTCATTTGAAGATACTAAGGATACTTGTCTGGTATTTCACCATTTGAGGTCATTGTCTCTGCTGACTCTTACTCGTGTGTCTTAATTTCTTGTGTGCCTGGTCTTTGATTGTATGGAGTTTATTGCAATGGAAATTTTTTTGTAGGAATAATTTGAGGCTGCTAATAATGTGGTCTTCTGCAGAAACTTACATTTGCTTCTATCAGGCACCTTTTTGTGTCATACCTTAATTCAAATTCAAGACTTTAAGTTCAATTAATTACTTAGATGACCTGGAACCAGGTTACAAGCCCATCTGAGAATAGAGTTACTACTGGTTTACCCTCACTCTAAGGGTGTGGCCTTTTTTGTCTTAGCTTATAATGGTAGTGGTTGATCAAGGCCCCTAAACTTTGGTGAGTCCTCTGCCTGGACACTTTTCTCTAGCTACATGAGGCAGCCAGAACCTCAGCTCAATTTTGCTGATATTCATTCCAGATTGGAAAATGATTCCAAGGCAAAAGCAACTTTGAGCTCATGTGGATTCGCATATTCTTTAGTTTGAATTTTATTCATTTTGAATTTTATTAACTTTTTGATATTTTAAAAATATTTAAATGTATTTTGTTCATCTTTTGTATGTCTAATGTAGGATGGTTGGTCCAAATGACCAAATCAGCATTACCAGAACTGATTCTCCTTGATAATGTTTATTTCCCCAATAGCCTTGCCAATGCTTATCATTATCACATTTATTATTATTATATTATTATTTTCTTCAAGATGAAGATAAAAATAATACAAACTAACATTATACTTCATTTCCACATAAAGACACTGATGTCAGGCTAGGCACAGCAGCTCATGCCTGTAATCCCAACACTTTGGGAGGTTGAGGAGGGTGGATTGCTTGAGCCCAGGAGTTGACAACCAGCCTGGGCAACATGGTGAAGCCTTATCTCTACAGAATATACAAAAATTAGCTGGGCGCAGTGGCATGTGCCTGTGGGAGGCTGAGGTGGGAGGATCTCTTGAGCCCAGGAGGCAGAGGTGGCAGTAAATTGAGATTGTGCCACTGCAGTTCAGCCTGGGTGACAGAGTGAGACCCTGTTTCCAAATAAAATTAAATAAATAAAAATTAAAAAAATAATTTAAAAAATCAACTCTGGTGTCTACCCAATAGGACGCATTGATTTATTTTCAGTCCAAAAAGTCTACCGCCTTGTATGCAATATGTTTAACTGGGAGGACAGTAGACTGAGTTCGATTTGATCTCTATCTACAAAGAGTTGAAGGACTGTCATCAGGAAGAGGAAGTAGCCTTGTTCAATGTGATTCCAGAAGATAAATTTAGGACTAGAAATTGAAATACCAGAAAATAATTTCTATTTCACTAAAATACATTACTAGAATAATTTACAGTGGTGAATGTTGTTGTGAAGAGGAGGATTTTGATAATAACGTAGGATTCACTTGTTCAATTTTTCCATTTGGCTTTTTTTTTGAGACAGAGTCTGGCTCTGTCACCCAGGCTGGAGTGCAGTGGCGTGATCGTGGCTCGCTGTAACCTCTATCTCCTGGGTTCAAGTAATTCTCCTGCCTCAACCTCCAGAGTAGCTGGGATGACAGGCATGCGCCACCAAGCCCGGCTAATTTTTGTATTTTTAGTGGAGATGGGGTTTTACCATGTTGGCCAGGCTGGTCTTGAACTCCTGACCTCAAGTGATCCACCCGCCTCAGCCTCCCAAAGTGCTGGGATAACAAGACTGAGCCCCATGCTTGCTCATTTGGATTTCTTTGATACCTCCTTTCTGTCCTTTTATTATTCGTAGTTCCCTTGAAAGTGACTCATCCCCATCCATCTGACAGCTGAGCTTGGCAAATCAGAGTATTGTATAACCCACCATAACCCTGACAATAGTGACTGGATACTGTAACACCCAAGTTAGGCCGATTAGGACCAAAAGATACAATCCTAAGACTTTTGTTTGAGTTATTTATGATGCTGATGTTTTCCTGCTCACCCTGAAGAAGAGAATGGGAAGCTACAGCTGCTGTTTTGCTATCATGCGGAGAGAGCCTATTTGAGAAGTGGAGCTCAGATATGGGAATGAAAACCAGTCCTTGGTGATGTTGGCTGAGTCTTGATCATGCCAAGACTGAAATTATGATCCTAGAAGATTCATGGTCTGTGATATGAGGAAATACATTTCCATTTTGCTTAATCCAGTTTGGACTGGGTTTTCTGCCATTTGAAGTGAAAAGAGTTTTAACTAAAATGGGTAGTGAACACTGCATTCACAGTAGTTTCCACACAGAGGAGATGACCAGCCTTCACAGTAGGGATGGAAGGGTTGGCTTTGAGGACTTCCAACTCTAAATTCTTGGCTCCTCCAAAACTTGATTTTGCTTGTGTTCTGCCCAGTGGACTTGGTAACTTCAAAGAGACTCCAAGAACACTGGATTGGCCATCACTTAGGGCCAAGCGATATAGGCTCTTATTGCCCAGGCTGGAGTGCAATGGAGCAATCTCAGCTCACTGCAAACTCTGCTTCCTGGGTTCAAGCGATTCTCCTGCCTCAGCTTCCCAAGTAGCTGGGATTACAGGCATGTACCACCATGCCTTGCTAATTTAATATTTTTAGTAGAGACGGGTTTTCTCCATGTTGGTCAGGCTGGTCTCGAACTCCTAACTTCAGGCTATCCACCCGCCTCAGCTTCCAGGCATGAGCCACCTCGCCCGACCGATGTAGAGGTTAATACACGTCCAAGTCTGGGATGCATATTAAATGGAGGAATCTATAATGTTTAATTCTGGAATGAATGATTTTTTAGAGAGCTGGATTATTCACTTTGTACTAAATTATCTTTTATTTTTTTTTAGTCAAAACAAGGCTTCTTGACGGGATTTGCATTATAACCTTGGCTGAGTAATGAGTTTATTTGCTGGGGTGAATAATTAATTAGACCTTTTTATCTTCGGCCCAGGAGATGAAAGAAAACTGTTTAATTTTAAAGATGTCATATCCAGGCCAGGCACAGTGGCTCACACCTGTAATCCCAGCACTTTGGGAGGCTGAGGCAGGTGGATCACTTGAGGCCAGGAGTTTGAGACCAGTCTGGCCATCATAGCAAAAACCTTGTTTCCACTAATCATATAAAAATTAACCAGGCATGGTGGCGCATGTCTGTAATCCCGGCTACTCACGAGGCTGAAGCATGAGAATCACTTGAACCTGGGAGGCGGAGGTTGCAGTGAGCCGAGATCATGCTGCTGCATTCCAGCCTGGGCTATAGCATGTCTCAAAAAAAAAAAAAAGAAAGAAAGATGTTCACATTCAGACATATATGCACAAAAAAACTTTTGAGTACTATACTTGAACTCTATCATTTAATCATCCCATGAATATTTATGGAAGTCGGATCTGAGTTATATCACAGTGTTGGGTCATTTTTAGACCAATATAAGTAACATTACCCATCTGTGGATTTAAATATTTTCTCTCCTTTTGTTGTTATAATTATATATGTTTTAGGTCCAGATGTTTATTTTGAAAAATGAGAAAATTTCAAATCAACTGGAATAGTAAGTGCTTAATAATGATGACTTACATTTGTGTGATGTGCTTAATTTTGCAAAATGTTTTCACCTCAATTTCCTCGATGTATAATAGTTAATTATTACTTAGTGTGTAGCAAGTACTTTGCTAAGAACATTATATGGATATTATTTAATTCTCACAAAACCCTGCAAACTAGCTACTGATATTATCCCCATTTTATAGATGAAGGAGCTGAAGTGTTGCGAGGGTAACTAGCCTTTCCAGAGCCACACAGAGACTCACAGAGCCAGGGTTTAAACACAGGTGCTCTGGCCTGGAGTCTAAGCTTTGAACCCATATCCTAAACAAATCCTATGGTTAGTGAAAATTTAACATGTCCATTTGCATGGGAATGCAGAATTCTACCAGTAATTTTATGTATTGCATTTTTACTTCTGTTTATTAGAGGAGGGAAATAAGATAAAGAGATTTAAAATGACGTGGCAAGGTGTCACATTGCTTTATATTAGGTGACAATTCCTGTCGTCACCAAGAAAAATCAAAGTACTAACTATCTCCAGATTAGACAGTACTTTCATTGAGACAGGAAGCCTTTCCTTTGAGTCCCTTCACAATACTTTACACAGTTATAATGGAAATACAATTTAAACGGTAAGTGCAAGTATAAAAAATTAAAGTATTTCATTTCCTCTAAATCAGACCTTAAACCTACAGAAGGGCTGTAAGAAAAGTAGCCTACAGTGATTTTTGGAGGCTCCCCTCCCCTTTGCAGGGGTCACATCCAAGTTTTGGAGATGTAAGTTGTGGCCAGAAAATGGTGGAAAGGCTCCTTCATTTTCAATCCATTATGGCCTCTTCATTACCAAGCCTGAGGTGCAGTAGGTGGGGTCTCTTGGAGAGAAATGTTTCAGTTGCTTTTCTTGCCAAGCTTAGGTGGAATCTCTAATGACTACAGCCCGGCCTCCCTAGTTTCCCCAGACAGCCATTCTCCTATCCAACATCGTTCACATCTCTTAAGTACCACACTTGCAAAGGTTTCCAGTACCCTGTGGATCACCTTCATCTCCTTCCATTCTTGGGCCATCTGTTCTTTGTTCTCTTGCTTCAAAGGCATTGCTGTCTCTCCTTGCCATCCCTCAAGTTTGCCAAGGTGTAGAAGATCCTGGGAAATCAAAGTCAAGTATGCTAGTGTTGGGAGAACAGCATAGCTCTTGACTTTGCAACACAAACCTCCCCTGAGGTATGGGAGCACAAAGGTCTCACTAATTGGTCTAGGTGGCATGGTGTGATGAACAAGAAGAACAAAACATTAACTAGTATCTCCGTAAATCATCCTGCCACATAATAGTTTCAGTTCCTTTGCAAAGAAGAGAATGAGCAAAACACTCATGATTGGGTTCTGCTCTTTTCTATCCCTGAAATACTGATTTCAAGTCCAGGTGCTACTCTTTAAAAGTGATGTGAACCTACTAAAGAGAGTTTAAACAATGATGGAAGAACTGGGATGCTTAACGGGAGAACAATAACTAGAGAACAATAACTGGATGGCTCCTCTGAAGAAGAGGGTGTGCTGAGGCTTTGTGAGGAAGAACCAGTCCCAGTGAGTAGAAGGGACTGGAGGGAAGATTTGTGATTCATAAACTGAACAAACTTTCCAGAGAGCAAGTGGAATAGTACTGGTTGCCTCTATGGGGTGGTCAAATGGATACTGAAAGATAATGTGTCAGGGTAATGTAAAGGGGATAATTAAATAAAATTTGGGGTACTTGATCTTTAAGGAGAACTTTTTAACCCTAGGATTCTATGTAAAGAATAATCAGCTGTGTTATAGCCACTGTGGGTTGTGGAAAACTAAGATGATTAACAATGCAACAAATACCAAGCAAGATAAACTACTCATCTTCACAAATGTGTGTGTTTGTGTGTGTGATCTTTCTTTTTGGGAGTCTGTTCTCCTGACAAAAGCTTAGACTTCCAGGCATTCATGTCTAACACGACTCACTGAAGAAAAGAGTCCAGGAAACAGATCAGCTGGCCTCAAAGTAAAAGTGAGGTCCTCTGGCAGAGTAAAAGGTGCTAAATACAAAGCCAAAAAGATCAAAGGAGGGCTCTAGCAAGAAAGGGCTTGTCTAATTCAAGGGTCAATGAAAAGGAGAGGTTGAGGATGTTTTTATCTGGAATCTGGAGACCTCACAGCAGAGACAGTTCTTCTCATGAGTAGACTGGAGACTGTCACTGCTTAGGAGGGTGCTTAGAAGATGGTCTAGTTATGAAATCTTCACGTTACACGTTGGGGAAATGAGTTCTCTGGAAAGGGCAAAGAACTTGCCTGCTTTATAGCAATGAAAACAGACATTAAAAAGAAAAGAACTTGCCTGCCATCAGATGGAGACAGCGAGGAAGCTAGGAATAGAGCCTTTGTTGCAGCTCCCCTCCCCTTGACCTGGGGTAAACTGGAGATGCCATTCTTCTCTGCAGAAGTATCTTTCCAAAGCATCTGCATCATGCCATGGTTTGAAAAAGTCAGTTTTGAACATTGTACATGGCTAGATTGAAAAGGGCGGGACTCTTCATTCTTGCTTATTTGTATTCAACACGGCAAGCATTTATCATTAGTGCTACTCAACATTAGGGCTACCCAAATTCATTATGCATGTGAATCACCGGAGGTCTGGTTAAAATGCAGATTCTGATCCTTCAGGGCTTGGATAGGACCCATGATTCTGCTTTTCTAACAAGTTCTCAGATGCTATTATAGCACTGAAGCGGCTTACTAATCCCTACTGCAGTCAGGGCCCAGGCTCAGCTTTTAGCCCTTATCAGCCACTCCCGGGACTTGGTGCATGCCTTCTGCCTCTCAATGACCTGCACCTGGTGGACTCATCAGATGCAGGGCCTCCCAGATCCCTCGTGAACTCATCATAGGCAGAATGAGGCTGGAGCAGCTATTTATAGCCCTATTTCCTCTCTGCACAGGGAGAGTTGCCCAGGTTGGAGTTTGCTAACAAATCCCTGTTTGTGTGAAAGTTCCACAGAAGCTCCAGGTAAGATAATTTGGCAGCAAGCACCATTGCAAATGATTCTTTTTTTTTTTTTTTTTTTAGACGGACAGAGTTTCACTCAGTTGCTCAGGCTGGAGTGCTGTGGCACGATCTGAGCTTACTGCAACTTCCACCTCCTGGGTTCAAGTGATTCTCCTGTCTTAGCCTTCTGAGTAGCTGGGATTACAGGTGTCTGCCACCATGCCTGGCTAATGTTTCTAAATCTTTTTAGTAGAGATGGGTTTTCACCATGTTGGCCAGGCTGGTCTTGGATTACTGACCTCAAGTGATCTGCCAGCCTCGGCCTTTCAAAGTGCTTGGGATTACAGGCGTGAGCCACCGCGCCTGGCCAAACGTTGCAAATGATTCCTACTGCATTTAATTCTCAACTCTCCCAGACACTGGGGCTCAACAGTATTTGTTGAATGGAATTAGGGTAAATTCTGAGATTGAGGTTTCTGGGGGCTTCTATTGCTCTATAAAATCAAATTGAATACATGAGACATTTCCACCGTGAATGCTTACCTTCCCTCTCCTTGGCATCCTCCATGCTGCCAGGAAAACCTGTTTTGGAACTTAGAGAAATTCATTCTGAGAATTTCATTATGATTGTGGCATTTATAACTCATTAACTTTTGTGGATGTTGGAAGCACAATGTTGAACAGCCCCACTGGAATAAAATCACATAGTTAATAATCTCTTTGTGTGCAATTGGAAAAAAAAATGGTATCCTGGTAACAGAACATTAGCAGAAAACTAGTTTTTTATCAATTTTCGTATGATAGAAGAAGTGGTGACTGAGATAATTTTATTGTAGGTTTCTTTCCCCCTAAGTCATATGGGACTGAGGCAAATCTATGGGCACTGCATTCTGAAATTGATCTCTTATTTAAAAACAGTGTTTAGAGCTTTTTGATACAAATATGAGCAGCTAGAGTCCCTTTCCTGGCTCAAATGGTAGAATGCAGTGTACACAGTTTTGCCATGTTGTCTTCATTTAACAGTGAGTCTATAGAGATGGTTCCGTATCGGCATACGTTTGCATCGTTTATTTTTATTTTATTTTTTGAGATGGAGTCTCACTCTGTCGCCCAGGCTGGAGTGCAGTGGTGCGATCTGGACTTACTGCAAGCTCCGCCTCTTGGGTTCATGCCATTCTCCTGCCTCAGCCTCCCAAGTAGCTGGGACTACAGGCGCCCGCCATCACACCCAGCTAATTTTTTTGTATTTTTAGTAGAGATGGGATTTCACCATGTTAGCCAGGATGGTCTCGATCTCCTGACCTCGTGATCTGCCTGCCTTGGCCTCCCAAAGTGCTGGGATTACAGGCGTGAGCCATCGTGCCTGGCCTGTGCTGTTTATTTTTAAGTGAATAGTGCTTGACTGCATGGAGAATCCAGACTTTATTAACTGCTCACATACTGATGGGCATTCAGAATGCTTCTCAGTGTTTTTAACCTGTAGTTTTCAAAAATAGAATGGGAGAAAGGGAAGGAAGTGTGTGGTTCCTGAAACTAGATGAAATGCAGTCTCTCAAAGCTAGTCGGCTCTCAGCTGTGGGGTCTCTTCTTGAGTTTTTGAGACATTGTTGCTGAGAGGAAGAGATTTCTCCCAAATTGAGGGCCATGAAGAGAGGGAGGACTAAGAAGACTCTCATTTTGGTAGGGGAATGAACAGTCCGTGTTCAAGTGTGCAGAGATGTACTGAGAGGGGAGCAGAATAATGAACATATTCTAGGGGCCGGGGAGAGGCTGCCCCTTGCTTCAGCAGCAGCGGTTATAAGCTGACAATTCCCTCACCGAGGGAGAGAGGCCACAGGTGACTGGATTAACCTAACTGCTGGCCAGGCACTGTTGCTGAGGGACCTGAGGATAAGGGGGAAGATTTTACTAAATGAATGAAGCTGAGGCTCATGTGAAGCCATTTCTCAGCTTGGCTGACTGAGCAGAGCGACTCCTTGCAGCCATTTGTTCTTTTCTGTTTGTGTTTCTGCAGCAGGTTGCGCAGGTTTGCTTGTGCATATGAATTTGCTCAGTTTCCATACATCATATCTACTTAAAAGCATCTGAAGCCTGGCATGAACTTGGTGAATTTTACCCTGTTCTCTGAGTATTTCCAACAGCCTGCTAGCCATTTCCACCCTCACACCTCACTGGCACTTGGAAGTCAGCACGTTCCAAAGACAGTATCCAATTGTCTAGTGTCTCCTTCCAGGGCTTTCTCATATCCATCTTCCCACATTTCCCACTGTCTTGTCAGCTTCTGCTGACCCTTTATCTGCTCATTATCTGCTCTCTGTGTGGTCACAGTGGCCCTCATTATCTGCTCTCTGTGTGGCCACAGTGGTCCCCTGGCTGGCCTTTTTGCCTATGGTGAGTTCATCAATAATGAATGCTTCCAGAGAACTTTCTAAACACAACTCAAATTAAGGCCTTCTCTGTCTCCAAAACCTCTAATGGCTCACCCAGCCCAGAGGATACACTGCCACTCCTTAGCTAAGCATTGAATGGGCTCCCTGAGCTGTCACCCACTCAACCCCAATCCATCTCATCTGTACTGTCTTTCCAGGCTTAGCTCTTGCTTTTTCCCAGAGCAGCCTCTACTCTACCAAAATGGTCAGAATAGTGGCTCAAATCTGAATCTTCTTCACTTCTTAGTTTGTTTCACTCCTTTTCATCCTTAAAAAAAAAAAAATAAAAAGCCAAAAAAAAAACAAAAACCACAACTATTTAAAAAACTCCATATCCTTAATAAACCACAATAGGGATTGCCATTTTCTGGATTCTCTTTTTT
This sequence comes from Chlorocebus sabaeus, assembly GCF_047675955.1. Lineage (NCBI taxonomy): Eukaryota > Metazoa > Chordata > Mammalia > Primates > Cercopithecidae > Chlorocebus > Chlorocebus sabaeus. Next base: position 25,339,928 of record NC_132926.1, read on the forward strand.
TTCCATCAACTTTTAAGTTCAGGGGCACATGTGCGGGATGTGCAGATTTTTACTTAGGTAAATGTGTGCCATGGTGATTAGCTGATTAGCTGCACAGATGATCCCATCACTTAGGTATTAAGTCCAGCATCCATTCACTATTCTCCCTCACTCCAACCTTCAACCTCCAACAGGCCCCACTGTGTGTTGTTCCCCCACTGTGTCCATGTGGTCTCATCATTCAGCTCCCACTTATGAGAACATGTGGTGTTTGATTTTCTGTCCTGTGTTAGTTTGCTGAGGATAATGGCTTCCAGCTCCATCCATGTCCCTACAAAGGACATGATCTCATTCCTTTTTACAGTTGGAGACCATTTGTAGAATTTAAGGGGATCATTCCTCTGTCTGATACCTGTATTCAGTCTCGGTCGGTTACCAGGTGTTTTCCTTGTAAAGGGAGTTTAAGCTATTCTTATTAGGGTAAGCTTTGTTTTAAGATTTGTGAGAGTTGGATCTGTGCTGAGTTGGTCTCATCTCCTGGAAATCCCCAGGCCAGGTTGCTTCATACTGCTAAGTAACATGTAATGTCAGCCCTGACGGAGGTTTGGGTGAGTCCTAAGGCTATAATAAATTTTCATTAAATTTTTTAAAAATTTATTTTTTTGAGACAGAGTCTGGCTGTTGCCCAGGCTATAGTACAGGGGTACAATCTCAGCTCACTGCCACCTCTGTCTTCCAGGGTCAAGTGATTCTCCTGCCTCAGCTTCCCAAGTAGCTGCTGTGTCCAGTATTGGTGGGTTCTTGATCTCACTGACTTCAAGAATGAAGCTGTAGACCCTTGTGGTGAGTGTTACAGTTCTTAAAGATGGGGTGTCCAGAGTTTGTTCCTTCAGATGTTCAGGTGTGTCTGGAGCTTCTTCCTTCTGGTGGGTTCGTGGTCTCGCTATCAGGAGTGAAGCTGCAGACCTTCGCGGTCAGTGTTACAGCTCATACAGGCAGCGTGGACCCAAAAAGTGAGCAGCAGCAAGATTTACTGCAAAGAACAAAAGACAAGGCTTCCACAGTGTAGAGGGCACCCGGGTTACCACTGCTGGCTCCGGCGGCCTAGTTTTATTCCCTTGTCTGGCCCCACCCACATCCTGCTGATTGGTCTATTTTACAGAGAGCTGATTAGTCCGTTTTGACAGAGTGCTGATTGGTGCCTTTACAATCTTTAAGCTAGACGCAGAGTCACAGAGTGCTACTTAGCTAGATACAGAGTACCAATTGGTGTATTTACAAACCCTGAGCTAGACACAGAGTGCTGATTGGTACATTTACAATCCTTGAGCTAGACACAGAGTCACAGAGTGCTAGTCCTCCAAGTCTCAACTAGGTTAGCTAGATACAGAGTGCTGATTGGTGCACATATGATCCTTTGGCTAGATATAAAAGTTCTCCAAGTCCCCATCCAGTTCAGGTGCCTAGCTGGCTTCACCCAGTGGATCCTGCACCAGGGCTGTAGGTGGAGCTGCCGGCCAGTTCAGAGGTGCGCCTGCACTCCTCAGCCCTTGGACTGTCCATGAGACCAGGTGCCACGGAACAGAGGGCGGTGCCCGTCGGGGAGGCTCAGGCTGCACAGGAGCCCACTGCAGGGTGGAAGCTCAGACATGGCGGGCTGCAGGTCCCGAGCCCTGCCCCACGAGGAGGCAGCTAAGGCCTGGCAAGAATTTGAGTGCAGGCCCGGTGGGCTGGCACTGCTGGGGGACCTGGCACAACCTCCACAGCTGCTGGCCCAGGTGCTAAGCCCCTCACTTCCCTGGGCCCGCGGCGCCGGCTGGCGGCTCCGTGTGCAGGGCCTGTGGAGCCCACGCCTGTGCCAGCTGGAACTCACACTGGTCCGCGAGCGCAGCCCTGGTTCCTGCCTGTGCCTCTCCCTCCACACCTCCCCCCAAGCAGAGGGACGCGACTCCGGCTTCAGCCAGCCCAGAGAGGGGCTCCCATGGTGCCGTGGTGGGCTGAAGGGCACCTCAAGCGCTGCCAGAGTGGACGCTGAGGCCGGAGGCCGAGGAGGTGCTGAGAGTGAGGGCTGCTAGCACATTGTCACCTCTTACTGGGACTACAGGTGTGTGCCACCATGCCCAGTGAAGTTTTGTATTTTTAGTAGAGAGAGGGTTTTGCCATGTTGGTCAGGCTGGTCTTGAACTCCTGACCTCAGGGGATCTGCCTGCCTCAACCTCCCAAAGGGCTGGGATTACAGGCCACCGCACCCAGCTTAATACTATTTTTTTAATTGTTTTTGCTCCGTCACCCTTGGTGGAGTGCAGTGGTACCATTGTAGGTCACTGAAATCTTGAACTCCTGGGCTCAAGCAATCCTGCCTCAGCCTCCAGAGTAGCTGGGACTACAGGCACACACCATTGCACCCAACAATTTTTTTTTTTTTTTTTTAACATTTTTGTAGAGACAGGGTCTTGCTATGTTGCCCAGGCTGGTCTTGAACTCCTAGACTCCGGTGGTCCTCCTGCCTTGGCTTCCCAAAGTGCTGAGATTATAGGCATGTGCCACTGCACCTGACCTTAATCTTACAATATTGATGTTTCTTATAATATAGCTTGGTATTTATTTAAACAATGGTCCCCCATGTATATTAAAAAGAATAAAAAGGTTTGGTAGCACAAGGCATGCTTTGCCCTGGGCTGGTTTACACACTGAAAATTGGAGTCAAAGGAATAAAAAAGGATTTCCTTTTGCTTGAGGATTTTGATTACTTGAGGTCAGATGATTTGGCATTTTCCTTTATTAATTAGTCAAAAACCACTGGAGCTCAGCTTATTGAAGTTTATTGACTTAAGCTTTGAAAACCCTTCTGTCCACATTCTGGCAAGCTTTTCAAAATAAGATGTACTGCTCCTTTACCATCTGCAGTTTGCTACAAGATAACAACCTTTTCTCTGATTATTTTCCGATTACTACCTCTTGGGAGATGGAGGCAGGCTTTGGGAGGAAAAGAATGAAATAGTGGCATGGGCTGAGAGATGATGCTATGTTCAAGCGAACTATATATACACACACACAGATACATACCAATAGAGGCTTTACAAGTACTTCATTGTGAAGGACATTCATTCTTAGAGGGGAAATAATTGAGTCGAAGATCAGTCTTATTGATTTTTTTTTTTTAATCCGATGCAGTTATTTGATTTATTTGATTTGCCTCCCAAGTTTTGTTGTTGGTTTTTGTTTGTTACTGTTGTTGTTTTTAACCACCAGAAAGTTGTACTTTGCCAGTGTGCTTCAGAGGAGAGAATTGAAAGGTGGATTGGGAGTGTAGGGTAGGGTGCTATGCATTTTTCTATTGCATAACTCTACCAAAAATAATGCCAGATTTATAACTCAATCATTGCTAGGCATTTCTCTTTGGGTTTTACATTTTCCCATTGGGATAACTGATATTTATATGCAAAGTAATTTAACATAGTTATGACTAGCTTTAAGGCATGCCAGATAATTGCATTTTTTAGGGTCTTTTTTTCCCCCTCTCTCACGAAATATTTTTTTTTTTTTTTTTACTCTCCTTGCTAACAGTAAATTTCTGTGTGCCTTTTCCTTGTTTGCAACAAGTATTTGGTGAAGAATGAATTTGGATAAACACTTTGGGTAGCGCTCGGCTTTACAAAAGGAGGAGAGATGAAGAGGGCATTCTGCTTAGCTGCCAGCATTTTTATAGGACTCAAACAAGTTTCTGTGGTTCCCCTGGAAGATTATTCTCAAAAATAGAAACGGGGCTTTTGGAACTTGAAACCCACAATTGATCCTCTTGGTATGTGGTGGTGGAAGTGGGGAGGAAAGACATAGTTTTGTTTGAAGTGGCCCATATGATATGAAGAAATATTTTTAAACATTATGTTCCTGGACAACAAAACTGTAATTGGGTATTTTAGAGAAATTAAATGTTAATTGACTCCTAATGAGTTCCTAATAGCACAACTAAAAATGAGGGAAAAAACCCCACCTTGCCATTACCACATATTTTCTCTGGGGTATGCACATTTTTTCCCCATTTTTCCCTGATGGTTTTTAGCTATAAATTAGCATCTCCATGCAATCGTATTTACTGCTTTAAATGCTTTTGGCTAAGCAGTATTCAAACTTTTCACATCATATTAAACTTTTAAATCAGTCTGTTTTTCCTGTCTCCAATATTCTTATGCAGAAAAAACACTCCCTGGATTATGCGTCTTGCTATTAAAATGCAACTCCAGGCCTGCTGGTCTACCAAAACTCCGAAAAAGTGACAGGGGATCACTTGATTATTGATCATGTGGGCTTGTCTGAAGCACATCTCGGAGGAGGCAAATGCATTAAAAGAGGTTCATGAATTGCTCTGAAAATACCATGAGAACACAGAGTCCTGAAGTCTCTGTCCTTTTTCACCTTTGCACAATTTTGATGGATTAGGTGTGCGCAAGCGTGAGGTGGAGTCAGAGCCAGATTACGTGAGGACAGTTTTTTCTGTCCTTGTTGCCAGTGACTTAAACATAGCAGGACAGTGTAATACAGATACCAGTAACTGTAATATGGCATCTTTCTTTTCATATCTCCTCTAGAATTTAGTAACAGGATGGGATTTGGGGAGCTGTAACAAATAGGAGCTCAGCATATTTAGTCATGATACTTTATTACTGGTAAAAACTCGCCTTACTCTTAGTAGTGGAGTCACCCAGTAGGAGCAATGCAGGAGAAAACATTGACCCAGAAGGGCTCCAAATGTCAGAAATGCTATGATTTTATGGGCAACATAGCTTTCTGAGTTGCTGAATATCTTTGATCTCTGCCTTCTGGGTATATTCCCATCAACTCCTGTCTGCTCCTTTAGAGCCAATGCATAAGAATTAGAATGCTGCTTTTGGATTGTGGCAGGCTATCCTTTATCCATGAACAAATGCAAGCATGATGAGGCTATGTAAGGTAACGAAGACCCTCATGAATACGAAAAAAGTTGCTTACTACAGTGTAACAATGTATTAAGTGCAGTTAAATTATAATAGGGAGGTAATGGTTGGTATTAATATTAATAAGTTGGTTCTAAGCTTTATAGCAGCATCAAGCTGTAGAATTAAAACCCACAGATATTATAGATGGGATAAGGTAGTATAAATTTACATCACTGGACTAGATGTCCAAATATGCAGCTTCAGATCCAGCCTTGACCCTTTTGTTTGTGTGATCTTGGGGAAGTCATGTCACATCTCTGGATGTTATTTAACCCATTTATAAAAAGAGAGCATGATTAGGAGGTGATACTGGCCCCCCGCCATGGTTATTGGCAATGCACGGGGGTATGTTTTGACTGAATGTCACAGTGAAGTTGGACTATGCTCTGGGCATTTATTGAGGAAAGTAAATGTCTTGCAATGCAGGGCACGTTGAAGCACAAAGAATTATTATCTCATTTAAAATGCTAATAGTGTCCCAGCTGAGAAACACTGTGATGGTCTTGCCCTGCACTGTAGCTGTGATAGGTTTGTGAGAAATTGGGCTAAGGATAGAAAACAAGAAACCATTGCCAGATAACTTCTGGGTTTTATTTGTTTTTAAAAGAGATGGAGTCTTGCTTTGTGGCCCAGGCTGGAGTGCAGTGGCGTGGGCACAGCTCACTGCAGCCTCAACCTCTTGAGATCGGGCAACCTTCCCATCTCTGCCTCCCAAGTAGCTGGGACCAGAGGCACGCACCACCATGCTTGGCTAAATTTTAAATTTTTTCATAGAGATGAGGTCTTGCTATGTCACCCAGGCTGGTCTTGAATTCCTGGGCTCAAGAGATCCTCTGCCTTGGCCTCCCAAAGTGCTGGGATTACAGGCATGAGCCACCATGCCTGGCCCCATTGCCAGAGAACTTTTTGATCAGTTTTTATTTATTTTTAACAAAGTGCTTTCTTAGAAAAGAGGAAAATAACACTTTCAGCCAGGTTTGGAATTCCTTTTGATCATGCTGGCCTCTAAGACATTTGTAAATCTTTTCATATTTCCTTGTCACATTTTTCAAGAAGCCCCTGAGGTCTTTCATGGGACACACATAACCATAGTAAAAAAAAAAAACCAAGTGTTCTCATTCTCCGTAACTGGTCCCTGTCTGGTGTGTGGAGCTTGAAGTGTAGGAGGGAATGAGAAGCGCAATGTAAATAACAGACTCCTGCTTCTGTGTGTGGTGCAGAGATTAACTGTTCCAGAACAAAATCAAATAATACTGTATGAAAACAGTCACTTTGGCCCCAAAATGATGGGCTAAAAATGTTCCTTTTCGGGGAAGAATTGAACCATAACCTAAGCACAAGGAATCGGAGAATATGGAAGTTTGCTCAGGAAGGCCAATTTTCTTTTATACATAGGGAAGTTGAGGAGGACTTATCTGAGATCACACAGCAAGGTACAGGCCAAGACAACATCACAGCTATTAGAGGGCACAGTATCTTGGTTTTGTACCAGACCCTTTCCAGGTTTCTTTTCCCAGGCAGAAGCTGGTTATGGGAAAAGCCCTAACAGACCAGGCAAAGTGTGAAGGACCTACGTGTCCATCAACCAGTCAGTTTCCAGTGTGCCAGTGATCTGAATTTCCCTAGGGTAGGGGAAGAACAACCCCACAGGCTCTTGTTTGTAATGGATCCCCTGAACCAAAAGGCCGATGAACAAGAGAAAAACAGAAGTTTAGTAACATGTATATTTCATATATACGTGGGAGATACCCAGAGAATAAGTTGTTCTCGAAGTGGTGGCTTTGAATTCTAGTTTATACAGGATCTTCAACAAAGAGCAGTACATTTTTAGAGAAGTGGTGAGATGAAGGAAAAGAACTTTGAGTCTTTAGGGGCAGCACCTTATAAAGGCGGATAAAGGCTCGTTAGTAAAGCTTGTACCATCTGCAGGCTGAAAAGGAACCAAAGTTGGTGATTAACTTTGTTCTCCCTGGTGTAAGGGGCAGGTGAAGGGGACACCTTTTTTCTTTGTAAATTGATGTTCTACCTTTAAACAGGCAGAGGGAGGGCAGAGGACTCTCCTGCACCTGCTTCCTCTTCATTGTCATTAACTAAACAGCCCTTCATATTTTGGGCCAGCCTATTTGGTCTCCCACACGGGCGCCAAGCTAAGAGTTGTGGAGATACCAAATGGTCCTGACTTGGTCATCTTTTGGTAGAGATAATTGCCTATTTGATGAAGGCTGTTATAGGGGATAGGACGCCTTCTGTTGTAAATGGCAGAAACTCAATCAGCAAAACATTAAGAATTTATTGGCTTCTGCAATTAGGAAGGATGAGAGGTACTGTGGAATGCAGGGGTCAGGGAAGCCATCGGGACTCCCCGCTCTCAGCCTGCTTCCTTCTCCCCTGTCTCCCTGCTCACTGAAGGCAGACTCTGTGTTGGTCTGCATGAGCACATTTGGTGGAATCATTGGCTACCCCAAACTCATAGCCTTCTAGTACCATCACAGCAGGGACAAAAGGCAGTCTTACCTGATCCTGCAGAACCCACCCTCCCACCATCCACCTCTGGAGAAGATTGTTAGGGTCCTAGTCCATCTCTGAATGAACTACTGTGGCCTTGGAGCTGGGGTTCTCTCTTTATGTAGGCTTGAGTGGTGCCTTGGAGGTTAGGAGAAAAGGTGGAGAAGATTGTTCTCATAACTGTAGGGGAAAATGTTTTTGTTATCCAAACCCACAAATATGCTCAGTATAATTATACCCAAAGTATTTGACATAGGAGATACTTATGGTTGGAGTTCAAAACCCAGAGTAAGGTGTAAGTAAGGGAAAACTTTACAGAGAGACTAGAACTCCAGACAGACTTGCAGTTTTGGGAAGAATGGTTGAGGCACTGGAAAAGTAGAATTTTCTAAAGATGGGTCTTATGAGATGGAGAATTTTGGAGGATAGAGACCTAGTCTTATATAGTATTTATAGTTACGGGGATCTGGTTGTCTCCTTGGCATACAATAGGTGCTCAATAGTTCTTGTTGGACAAATGCTGATTAGCTACCATCATCCAGCGTTTTGACTACTGCTACAGACTTTTAGCTCAGGAGTTGGCTTTTTTTTTTTTTTTTCCCCCAAAAGGCCAAATACTAAATATTTCTTGGGTTTTGTAGGCCATATAGTCTGTGTCGGAGCAACTGAACTCGTGCTGGTGTGTGGGAGTAGCCAGAGAGAATACATAAACAAATGAGTGTGCAGTGTTGCAACAGGACTTTACTTACAAAAACAGGTGGTACAGTAGATTTGGCTTGCAGGCTACAGTTTACTGATCCCTGTTCTCACTCCTCTCCTGGCTTTCATCCTTACCAACCTCCAAGCCCATGTCGTACACAGCAGCTAGAGCAATCTTTTTCAAGATGTACTCAGAGCATGTCACTTCCTTGCACTAAGACATTTAGTGGCTGCCATATTTATTTTTGGTAAAAATGCTAACTCCTTAATGTATGTCAAAGTCTCTGAGTGGCCTGGCCCCTGTCTACCTCCTGAACCTCATCTGGAGCTCCTTTTCCTCCTCAGTGACATGCACCAGACACTGGATGTCTTCTGCACTTGGGACTTTGACAGCCTGTCCTGCTTCATGCCATTGCACACACTGTCACCTCAGCCTGGAACATTGCTTCTTCTCTTCTTTCTTATCCTTCAGTTCTCAGCTAAATAGAACTTCCTCAAAAACCCGTAGTCTGTACATAGACCCATAGATCTGTAATCCCCCCCTCGAAATTGGGCAATGCTCCTCTTGGCACTGTATTCTATCTATACCATTTGTTTTTGTTCATCTTCCCAGAACACTTATCGCTATGTGTAGTTATTCATCCATTTGTTAGATTACTTCTTTGTGTTCCTTCCACTAGACTAGAAGCTCAGGGGAAGGCAGGGACTATGTCTGTTTGGATCACTCTTAGGTACTTAAGGACCAGGTGTAATGTGGTCCTGGTATACTGCAAAAGCACAAGGTATACTGTGGAGCTCTATAAATGTCTGAATGACAACAGAAATTCAGAAGTAGGATTAACAGTTTTGTTTCTTATCTTAATCTTGCCTGACTTCAGATTCAAAATATGAGCTGTTTATATGACAAAATCAGGGTCCATTCAGGCTGTTCAGGACTTCTCATGATCATTCTAGCTGATCATCTCTCCCAGCAATTTGGATTTTTTTTTTTTTTTTTTTTTTTTTTTTTTTTTTTGAGACAGAGTCTGGCTGTGTCACCCAGATTGGAGTGCCGTGGCGCAATCTCGGCTCACTGCAAGCTCTGCCTCCTGGGTTCGAGCAATTTTCCTGCCTCAGCCGCCCGAGTAGCTGGGACTACAGGCGCCCGCCATCATGCCCGGCTAATTTTTCTATTTTTAGTAGAGATGGGGTTTCACCTTGTTAGCCAGGATGGTCTTGATCTCCTGACCTCATGATCCACCACCTCGGTCTCCCAAAGTGCTAGGTTTACAGGTGTGAGCCACAATGGCCAACCGCAATTTGGATGCTTTTTTTTCAAAATTATGACATGTGAGATGTAGGAGTTAAAAAAAATAAAAACAAAATAATAAAATTATGATATATTTCAAAATGTATAGAAAAAGAGCTGTGTGCCTACCACTCAGATGCTATTTCTGTGTTTGTTTCAGATAACTTCTATATTGGAAACATTTTAATTTTTAAAATGTTATACATTTATACATTTTTCAGTAAAAGGCTATTTTATGTTGTCCTTGGGCTTTGTTTCCTGAAGTGGCAATTATTTCTGGGAAGATCGCGGTTGAGAAAGTCTCTTTTCAGCACTCCTATCCTGGGCCAGTGCATGTCTTCTTCCATTCTTAGTATAATGCTTCATTATTCATCTTCTTCCCACTTCTCCCCAAAATATGAAGCTAACAAAGCACAATTACCTAATTTTGGATAGTTTTCAATGTTATTGTAAGGGAGAGGCTAGTAGCTAAAAACCTAAGCTAAGGAAATAAACTGAAATCAAACATAAAATTTAACCGAGTTTTCTTATACAAGTCAAGGTAGAGAAAACATTGCTGTCTTTCATAGACTCATAAAAGCAAACGGTGATTCTTCAGGAGACAAACTTTCCTTCTTTAATATGAATGCTAACATTGATTTGTCTTTCTCCCATGCTTTTCATTTTTTTTTACGTTATTTATTTATTTTTCGAGATGGAGTCTTCTGTTGCCCAGGCTGAAGTACAATGGTGTGATCTTGGCTCACTGCAACCTCCGCCTCCTGGGTTCAAGCAATTCTCCTGCCTCAGCCTCCCTAGTAGCTGGGATTACAGGCTCCCACCACCACAGCCGGCTACTTTTTGTATTTTTAGTAGAGATGGGGTTTCGCTATGTGGGCCAGGCTGGTCTCAAACGCCTGACCTCAGGTGATCTGCCTGCCTCAGCCTCCCAAAGTGCTGGGATTACAGGCATGAGCCACCATGCCTGGCCCCATGCTTATTTATCATTTTCTCTGTAGTTTCCACCAGCAGACCCCTTCCCCCCAGGTGATTTATATCTTTTATGGTTTTTGATGCTGAGCTTCCTGGTGTGTGTCAGGATAAAGCACTCCCATCGGCCCCTGCTCCTTCATTAGCCCTGGGTGTGTGAAGGCAAAAAGACCGAGATCCACAGGAGGGTTACCGTGAAGCTCCAGATGTAGCTGTAGGATGTGATTTTCAGATATTAAATCCTTAAAACTCACAAAGCTTGCCTGAACCACAAGAGGTCAATATTTAATATTCTTTTCATTTTAACAGATGGCAGAGTAAACCACAGAGCAGCTGTGACTCTCATGACCGGGAGCGGCCAAAAGAGATTTTTTAATAGCCCTAGATTGTCTCGGTCCTGAGGTTTCTGCCTGTGAATGAGGCCCCTTAGACAAACCCTCTACTGTGTGTGGGGGAGAAGGCCCTTTCATTTGAGGAAATCTTAGCAGAGGATTTCGGTATAACACAGTGACGTGTAGCTGGGTTTAAATCTCACAGGTATATGTTATGAGCTGCATGATTCTGGGCAAGTTATTTAACCTCTCTGTGCTTTATTTTCTTGCCTGCATAGTAGGATTATTATTAGGTTGGTATAAAAGTAATTGTGATTTTTACCGTTAAAAGTAATATTGCATCACCTCATTCAATTGTTATAAGAATAACATGAGAGAACACATGTAAAATGGTTCAGACAGCATCTGGCATATTGTAAGTCCTTAATAAGTGTTAGTATAACTTGAAACCCATACCAAAGTAAAGCGCTGTATTGGGAGTCCTGTCTGCTGTCCGCCAACTAATTGTGTCCCTGAAATATTTTCATAGAACCCCTAAGACTTTGTAGAGCACAATGTGACAATACTAGATTTGCTAGTTTTCCTCTGGGCTTTTTAGATCCCTTGGTCTACTGGGGCCTAGCACACTTGTCCTTCCACATTGAATTTTAAGATGAGTAAAGTAGCTGCCCCATGGTTCTCAGGAGTCGCCGGTAGTGGCTCCAGAACACAACCAAGCCTTCCTAACGGCCCTGGAAGGTCAACACCCCAGGGCTGTTAGGAAGCATCCCTTCCTTCCTAGGGTGGAATAAGGTGGACAAGCCAAGGGTTCTGGCCCATCCACTGTTGTTCAGCTACTAAAGAGAGAGCTTCTTGTCTCCTGGAGCATCCACTTTGAGTCTCTTGAGGTTCACTAGAGGTGGGGACCCACAGCTGGCTCTTCTCTGGCTTGCAGCCCTGGTACTAGGAGAGAACTTCACATCCTGGAAGGCAATGAGACTACTTGTTTGCAAAATCATCATTATGATGTCAGATGCCCGAGATTTTCTTCCAGGTGTCCTTGAAGGCTGTTTTAAGAACTCATTCACCACCTCTTACCACCCCCACCTGGTTTTTTTCTCCTCATTCTTCATGCAAGCCCGATACTCTTTGCTGCATATCCTGTGGCAAGTTGACAACACCATCTAACTTCTGGCTTCTCTCTCCTGGTTTTCTGTCTGTTTTTGACAGTCGGGTTTCAATCACAGGTGGCCTCGGAGGGGCCTATCCATCATGCCCGCACCACTGTCCCTGCAATTCTCCACAGCAGTGGGCTGTTTCATTTCCATCCAATTGGCCAAGTTCATCTTTGTCTTCTCAAAGTTTTTTCCTGCCACACTGCTGCTCCTTCCTTAACTGTCTAACCTTACGTCAACTTGGGGTGTTGATATCCCAAATGTACCCTGTAAGGAAGCCAAAGTGTCTATGTATTTGTGAAATCTGATTTGCATGAGTGGGCACAATGGGAATGCCAGAAATTCTGTGTTTCCTGGGAAATTCTTTTAAACTAGTTTGACAGATTAAGCTATTTCCAATGAATCAACCTACCTGCCCACTCCAACACCAGTCTGATGGTTGAGAGTAGGTCCTAAGAGTTCTGAAATTTAATCATCTTTCTTTCTTATATGGTTTGTGGAAAAGAAAACATTTGGGGAAATATTTGCCAGCTCTTTATGGGACCTGAATCTATCAATCAAATGATATATATATTTTTTTCTGGCACAATAAAGGGTAAAGAACATAGGTCTGGGTTGAAGTATGGGGTAATGGTCTAAAAATCAAGGTAAAGTCCCCAGCTTTACCCCATATTCAACAAGTGACTTTGTCCAAGTCACTTTCCTTCTCTAGGCTTAGTTTCATCATTCAGCAAATGGTACTTACAGGGGTATTGTAAGGACAGATGTGATGGTGTACTTAGCTTAGTACCTTGCCTTCAGCAGGCAGTCAACAAATGTGAGTTTCTCAGTGGGTTCCACATCTATTCAAAGAGAGATTGAATATGATGCTCATTAAGTAGGACATCTAGTTTCATTTGGAGGTAAATTTATTTTTTAATTTTGAGAAAAAATCCAAATGTATAAAGAATAATCACTTTTTCCCCATCAAGTAGAATTAACATTATTGTCTTGAGAGTTGACACCCCAATATCCATTCTACCTAGAATGATTTGTCTAAGGCAATTATACGGACCTCGGTTCCCTTGCTAGTATTTGGAGAATAAGTGTATTTGGTTTAGGAATTGAGTGTGAGTGACCCAGTTGTGGAGACCAGCTCGGTTGGGGAGACCCTAACCCAGAGGCACTAGAGGAATTAAAGACACACACACAAATATAGAGGTGTGAGGTGGGAAATTGGGGGGGTCTCACAGCCTTCAGAGCTGAGAGCCCCGAACTGATATACCCACGTATTTATTAACAGTAAGCCAGTCATTAGCATTGTTTCTATAGATATTCGATTAAAAGTATCCCTTATGGGAAACAGGATTAACTAAAAGTATCCCTTAAGGGAAACAAAGGGATGGGCCAAAATAAAGGAATATGTTGGGCTAGTTAACTGCAGCAGGAGCTTGTCCTTAAGGCAAAGATCACTTATGCTATTGTTTATGGCTTAAGAATGCCTTTAAGCGGTTTTCTGTCCTGGGCTGGCCGGGTGTTCCTTGCCCTCATTCCAGTAAACCCACAACCTTCCAGTGTGGGCATTATGGCCATCATGTACATGTCACAGTGCTGCAGAGATTTTGTTTATGGCCAGTTTTGGGACCAGTGTATGGCCAGATTTTGGGTGGCTTGTTCTCAACACGCAGTCCTGTCTTGGGACTTTCAGAAACGTTTCCTAACCCCCGAGAAAGAAACATAAGAAGGCATTTACCCTTTCTGCCTATGTGATACCTAGAACTGTGGCAGCCACCTCATGGCTATGATGGGCTTCAGCATGGGCTCAAAGTCACCAGACTGAGGATGGCAGAAGAGAGGGATAGGACAAACCTCTTTCCTTGATGTCTCTGCCAAGCCGTGACATTAATCGACCCTGAAAATAGCTCTACTTTTAGATTTCCTATTAAATTATTGTTTAAGCCATTTGGGTCACTGTTTTCCTATTGTTTGCAGCCAAAAGCATCTACTTGATACAATAATGACTAACATTGACTCTGTCTGTCCCCACACCAAATTACATACTGTGTTAATTATCATTGCTTAATAGAAAGTCCTCATACCTGGTAGGGCAATCCCTGTATTTTACTCTTCTTTTAAAGAAATGCCATGATAATTCTTAGTTCTTTGCTCCTTTATACAAATGTAAGAGATTTATCTTCTCTTTACACATACAAACGAACATACACCGTTTTAAAAGTTAACAATAACTACTAGAACATTAACAACAGCCCTGACAGGACAATTTGGAGAAGAACTGATATCTTTATGATACAACATAATATGTCATGTTCACGGTATATACTTGTTATTTAGGTCTTGACTGTTTTATAAAAAATCTTTTTATTAATGTTTTATAGTTTGTAAATACTTTATCTGTTGCTATTATAAAGGGAATTCATACAGTATTACCTTTTCGAACAGTGGCTCACGTATAGGAGCACAGTTGATGTTAGTAGGTTGACTTATACCTTAAAACCGTTTGAATTCTTATTTGTTTTGATCATTTCTGCTTAGATATTTTTCATTTTATATATAAACAATGTGTTCTTTGGAAAATTTACAGGAAAGTTGAAAAATTAAAATAGTACACAGTATACTTACATAGTGTTATATAAAAGAATTTGACTGGATTTGTCCCTGGTTTCTGGGAGGTAACCTCTAAATCCTTAGATTGTCCTGAGTGATGGGAGTGTCTTAGTTACTCATGGTGGGTCCCTAGGACCTGCCTGAATTCAGGCTTAAGCAGACAAATCAGGGTGGGGCTGGCTATGCCAGAAAAACCAATCATGTGATGAGACGGTTGAGATTTAAGTCAGGTGATATCAGCCCGATCTTTAGGAACAGGAGACAGACTGGAGATTGAGTTAAATGGTATGGCCAATGATTCAGTCAATTATGCCTATGTAATGAAACCCCTGTAAGAAGTCTGGACATTGAGGCTCAGGAGAACCTCTCTGATTGGTAATTGATTGGTAATTATACATGGATGTACCAGGAGGGTGATGTGTCCTGAGGACATGGAAACTTCTAATTTGGTGCCTTCCCAGACCTGAATCCATGCTTTTTTATTTTTTATTTTTTTCATTTGGCTGGTCCCAAAACCTGTAAGTGAAAGTACAGTCATCCCTTGGTATTCTTGGGGGATTGGTTCCAGGACCCCAGGAGATACTAAAAACCAACACATGTTCAAGTCTCTTATATGAAATGGAATGGTATTTGCATGTAATATATGTACATTTTCCTGTAAAGTTTAAATCATCTCTAGATTACTTACAATGCCAATTACGATGTAAATACTAGTTAAACTGCATTTTGAAATTTGTATTATTACGTAGCATTTTCCTGAGTTCTGGAGTTGTTCCTGCAAGTTATCAAACCTGAAGGCGTAGTGGGAGCTCCTGAGTTAATATCTCATTGGTCAGAATTGTGGCTGGCCTGGAAACCCCAGAGCTTGTGGCTGGTCTCTGAAGTGAGGGCAGTCTTGGAGAGGACTGTGTCCTTACACTGTGAAATCTGGCTCAACTCTGGATAGTTAGTACCAGAACTGCATTGCAGTACCCTTTACTCTGATTCATCTGTCGTTAACATCTAACCCTGCATGCTTTATCATTTGTTGTACCCCTCTCTTTCTCTTTTTCTTTTCTTTTTTTTTTTTTTTTTTTTTTACCTCTCCCTAAATACTTCAGTGGTATTTCTGAAGAATACAGATATTCTCTTACAGAACCATAGTACAGTTATGAACATCAGTAAATTTAACATTGATGTTGTACTTTACAATTCATAGTCCAATTTTATCACTTGACCCAAAATCTTTTATTTCATTTCTTTAGTACAGGATCCAGTCTAAGGTCAGGTATTGCATTCTGTTGTCCTGCTTCCTTAGCCTCCTTGAACCAGCAACCTTTCTACCACTTTTTTATTTCTTTTATAACATGAGCATTAAAAAAATACAAACTTCTCTGCTTTTATTTTTTCTTAAAACCTTTTATTTTGAAATAATTTTAGATTTACATAGCAGGCCGGGTGCAGTGACTCACACCTATAATCCCAGCACTTTGGGAGGCCGAGACAGGAGGATCACCTGAGGTCAGGAATTGAAGATTAGCCTGGCCAACATAACAAAACCCGTCTCTACTAAAAATACAAAAATTAACTAGGCATGGTGGTGCATGTCTGTAATCTCAGTTACTCAGGAGGTTGAGACAGGAGAATTGCTTGAACCCAAGAAGCACAGATTGTAGGGAGCCAAGATGGCATCACTGCACTCCAGCCTGGGCAACAGAATGAGACTATCTCTCAATAAGTAAATTTTAGATTTACATCGTAGTTACAAGAACAGTACAGAGAATTGCTATATATTCTTTACCCAGTGTCCTCTAATATTAGTATCTTATATAACTATAGGACATTTGTCAAAACTAAGAATTAACATTGGTACGGTACTATTAACTACAGACTGTTCAGATTTACCTTTTTCTACAGATGTCTATTTTTTGTTCTAATATACAATCTAGAATATCATATTGTATTTAGATCTTTCTCCCTGAAGCCCCAAACCCCATTTTTAAGACAATGTTTCAAAGATCAGATGGTTGTAGATGTGTTGTGTTACTTCTGAGGCCTCTGTTCTGTTTCATTGGTCTGTATATCTGTTTTGGAACCAGTAGTGTAGCCTTGTAGTAGAATTTGAAGTCAGGTAGCATGATGCCTCCAGCTTGGTTCTTTTTGCTTAGGATTGTCTTGGCTATGCGGGTTCTTTTTTGGTTCCATATGAAATTTAAAGTAGTTTTTCCTAAATCTGTGAAGAAAGTCGGTGGTAGCTTAATGGGGATAACATTGAATCTATAAATTACTTTGAGCAGTATGGTTATTTTCACAATATTGATTCTTCCTATCCTTGAGCGTGGAATGTTGTTCCATTTGTTTGTGTCATCTCTTACTTCCTTGAGCAGTGGTTTGTAGTTCAACCGTCTGATCTTTGACAAACCTGACAAAAACAAGAAACGGGGAATTCCCTTTTTAATAAATGGTGTTGGGAAAACTGGCTAGCCATACGCAGAAAACTGAAACTGGACCCCTTCCTTACACCTTATATGAAAATTAACTCAAGCTGGATTACAGACTTAAATGTAAGAACTAAAACCGTAGAAACCCTAGAAGAAAACCTAGGTAATACCATTCAGGACACAGACATGGGGAAAGACTTCATGACTAAAACACCAAAAGCAATGGCAACAAAAGCCAAAATTGACAAATGGTATCTAATTAAACTAAAGAGTTTCTGCACGGCAAAAGAAACCATCATCAGAGTGAACAGGCAACCTACAGAATGGGAGAACATTTTTGCAATGTATCCATCTGACAAAGGGCTAATATCCAGAGTCTACAAATAACTTAAACAAACTTACAAGAAAAAAGCAACCCCATCAAAAAGCGGGCAAAGGTTGTGAACGGACACTTCTTAAAAGAAGACATTGATGCAGCCAACAAACATGAAAATAAGTTCATCATGCCAGTTAGAATGGCAATCATTAAAAAGTCAGGAAAGAGATCCTGGAGAGGATGTGGAGAAATGGGAATGCTTTTACATTGTTGGTGGGAGTGTAAATTAGTTCAACCATTGTGGAAGACAGTGTGGCGATTCCTCAAGGATCTAGAACCAGAAATACCATTTGACCTAGCAATCCCATTACTAGGTATACACCAAAAGGATTATAAATCATTTTACTGTAAAGACACATGTACAAATATGTTTATTGCAGCAGTGTTCACAATAGCAAAGACTTGGAACCAACCCAAATGCCCATCAATGATAGACTGTATAAAGAAAAAAGTGGCACATATACACCATGGAATACTATAAAAAAGGATGAGTTCATGTCCTTTGCAGGGACATGGATGAAGCTGGAAACCATCATTCTCAGCAAACTAACACAGGAACAGAAAACCAAACACTGCATGTTCTTACTCATAAGTGGGATTTGAACAATGAGAACACATGGACACAGGGAGGGGAACATCACACACCAGGGCCTGTTGGTGGGTGGGAGTTAGGGGAGGGATAGCATTAGGAGAAATACCTAATGTAGATGACAAGTGGATGGGTGCAGCAAACTGCCATGGCACATGTATACCTATGTAACAAACCTGCACGTTCTGCACCTGTATCCCAGAACTTAAAGTATAATTAAAAAAAATTTTTTTTAATTAAAAAGAAAACAATGTTTCTCAGCGTGGGTTTGCCTGATGGTTCCTTGCAATTATGTTTAGGTTACACATTTGTGGCCAGGACACTGCATATGTGGTATGTCCCTCTGAGGGCATCACATCTGGAGGTATAGATGTCCCTGTCTCCCTCTTTAATGATACTAATTTTGAATACCTGGTTAAGGTGCTGTCTGATTTATACATTATTTATCTACTGTTATTTATTAGTTTTCTCCCTTGTAACTCATCATAAAGACCATACAATTATCCTGGTCCTCATTAAAATTTTCCTATAGATCTGACACTTCTTGCCTGATCTGACCTTTACTAGGATGGTTCCAAAATGCTAATTTCCCAGCTTTGGTATGCCTTCCATATTCACCAGTCAACCTTAGCATTCTATTATCCTTATGCTACTTTATTTACTTATCTACTTTTTTATAGGAATGAAGTCATGATTCCCTTAATTTTCTCCCAGTGGTTTATAGTTCATCACTGTCCTTTATTACTTTGGAGTCCAAAGCTGGCTCCTGTGTCCTTGTAATATGTCCTTGTCATTTATTGAACACTGCTTTGCTTTCTGATATATCCCAAAATATTCCAAGCTTTTCTCGTCCCCTAACCTGACCTAAATCCTGAAATCATGGAGTCAGTAATTTCTCTGAGAAGCTCCATTTCTTTCAGTGGAGAATCCTTAGAACTCAGACTAAGTTTTGAGTGTTAGGTGTGCCCATTGCTAGTGGGATGTCTTTCAGTTTTGGTCCTTTCAGTGGACAGAGTGGACCTTTCATTTTTTGTCCTGCTCTTCCAGCTGAAATTTTCAATATGATACAGAATAGAAGCAGTGATAAGTCTTCTGACTTTAAAGCAAGTGTCTCTATCCTTTCCTTACTAAGCATAATATTTGATGTATGTATTTGATCAAATTAAGAAATTTCCATTCCTAATTTACTGATTGTTTTTTTATCATAAGTAAATGTTAATTTTTTATCAAAGTTTTTTCTGTATATGTTAAGATCATTCCCCCCGTTATTCTGTTAAACAATTATTGCATTCATATAGGCATGTTTGATTAATTCATAAAATGACTTTGCCTAATAGTTTATTTGGAAGTTTTGCATATCTTATTTTATCCTGTAATCTCTTTTTCTGGGAATTTTTGTTTCTGTCTTTCAGTGCTACATGCTGAATCATTACTTCAGATCTATCTTTTAATCCACAAGTTTTCTCATTAGGGATGATTAGTCTATGTGTCCCACCCATTGATAATATATAGCAATTGTAGCAAAATTCATATGCAGAAAAATGTGTATGTAAACTGTACTATCATTTATATTATAAATATATATAATATATAATTATCATTTCTAAGGGTTGGTTCATTTTTAAATAGTTTTGAGTCCATCTCTTATCTATAAAATTGTTTTATACACTGTCATTTAAAATTCTCAGTCTGGTAATTCTAATTTCTCAAGTTTTTGGAGACAAAAAAGTATAAATGTGTTACTGTTTTGTCCTGCTGACTCTCACTCATGGTGATTCATTTCCTTGTATGTCTGGTAATCTTTGGTTGTGAGAGTTTGTGAGGTTGATGTTAAATTGGAGATGGTTTCCTCCCGAGAGGGTTTGCAATTATTTTGCTTCTACTGTGAATCAAGGAGTACTACTAAATAGGACCATGTTAGTTCATTTCAGGGTCCCTGGCTTATTTTGCCTAACTCAGATTTAGCTTCCACTCCCAGGTTGCTATTGGCTTCAGGTCTTGTCTTACAATTGAAACACGGATTGTGTGCAACCACACTGCTCCTATGTGCTTACTGCTCATGGCTTTAAGTTCAATGCGTGTGTTAGCTTCCCTTTGTGAGTTACTCTTGCATCCTGTGAGTTCAATGCAATTACAAGTATATTTTACATAGGATCTAGTTGTTTTGAAGGAATGGGTCTTTCAGAATCTATCAAGAATGTTCCTGGAAACAGAAGATTATTCTTTATTCTGTTTCGTGACCTTTTTTAAGAAACAAAAATTCCTCTCATTTAAGTCTGCAATAAACAGGGATAAAAGAGGGACGATCAGGTTAATTTTAATAATCATTCCCATTTGGAATGGGGAGAAATGAAGACACACAGTGGTCACTGGTCTGGAGCAATTCTGACCACATTTTGAAGGTTTCCTGGCTTGTTATTGGAGCATACTCCACAGGCTTCCATTCTGCTCCCTGGATACATTTCTAACGTAAATTTTTCTTCCTTGTCCCTGCTCTGCTTTATAGGAAATTCTTTTCTTTGCATTATTCCCTTTGGCCACAAAGGTGGGCATAGGGATTTTACACCTTACTTGGAAACTGGCTTAGCTCTTTTCTTGACCATCATTGGTCAAGAAAACTACACTGGAGCCCCAGTGTAGTTTTAGATCTTGAACGGTCATTTTCATTCCAGGCTTTCGACAACACAACACTCTTAAAAACTTTGCAGTCACATTAGCCATTGGATTCCACTAGTTCCACATGCCAGTAGCCACTCCCATCTTTTAGTAATGGCCTTCTAGTAATGGCCTTCATGGGAACATTATCAAGCACTGAAGCAGAGACTTAAGAGGCAGGGCTCTGGAGCTGGAGTGATTTGTGCCAGTATCTCATCTTTGCCCCTTATGACTCTGCTCTGTTATCCTGGAGATTAACTTCTTGAAGTTACACTTTCTTAATCTGTATGATGAGGATAATAATGAGAGTACCTTACTTTTTTGTAGCTTATACTGAGGATTTACTGAGAAAATGTGCATACAACAACTGGCAGTGGGTAAGTACTTGGAAATGGGAGCTATCATTGTCAGGGAGTGCTTAGATTATCATGGCAGATAAGGAGCTCTTTTGCTGTCATTCCCCACACATGTAAGCTTGCATTCATGCTCTGTCCCTGGCCTGCATGCCCCTTGCCTATGGAAGTTCCATTCATTCTTCAAAGCCTGGATCAGTTACCACCTCTGCTATTACACTTTCCCTCATCTCTCAAGCAGATTTCATTTTTTCTCCCTCTGTCTCAATAGCAGCTGTTTACACATCTGTTTATTACTTCTCTAACTCCACCTTTTATTAGAGCAGGTTATGTATCTTAGTGTTTTGCCCACAAGATGG